>NW_020172676.1:360700-413589 GCF_003031525.2 Neophocaena asiaeorientalis asiaeorientalis | reverse complement strand
GAGAAGAGGGGGGGGGGGGGGGGGGGGGGGGGGGGGGGGGGGGAAGGGTAAGCTTGTACAAAGTGAGAGAGTGGTAGTTTATATATGGACATATAAACACAACCAAATGTAAAATAGGTAGTTAGTGGGAAGCAGTCACATAGCACAGGGAGATCAGCTCGGTGCTTTGTGACCAGCTAGAAGGGTGGGATAGGGATGGTAGGAGGGAGGGAGACGCAGGAGGGAAGAGATATGGGGATATATGTATATGTATAACTGATTCCCTTTGTTATAAAGCAGAAAGTAACACACCATTGTAAAGCAACTTTACTCCAGTAAAAACGTGAAAAAAAAAAAGACAGCTTAACAGGAAAAACAAATACAACAACAACAAAAAGAAGATGTGGCACATATATACAATGGAATATTAGCCATAAAACAACACAAAATTATTTGTAGTGAGGTGGATGGACCTAGAGTCTGTCATGCCAAGTGAAGTAAGTCAGAAAGAGAAAAACAAATACTGTATGCTAACACATATATGGAATCTAAAAAAAAAAGGAAAGGTTATGAAGAACCTACTGTCAGCACAGGAATAAAGATGCAGATGTAGAGAATGGACTTGAGGACATGGGGAGGGGGAAGGGTACGCTGGGACGAAGTGAGAGAGTGGCATGGACTTATATATACGACCAAATGTAAAATAGCTAGCTAGTGGGAAGCAGCTGCATAGCACAGGGAGATCAGCTCGGTGCTTTGTGACCACCTAGAGAGATGGGATAGGAAGGGTGGAAGGGAGATGCAAGAGGGAGGGGATATGGGGATATATGTATACGTATAGGTGATTCACTTTGTTATAAGGCAGCAGCTAACACAACAATGTAAAGCAATTATACTCCAGTAAAGATATTAAAAAAAAAAAATTGCAACTGAGTTAACCCCTGTAATATAGTGTGGCCAGTATTCTGAAAATTGGCAAATATATATAATAAGTGGTTTATTGATTTTACATTAGAAGATATGATACATTCAATGTATATTTTTCTGATTAGCACTACCATTGTTAACAGGAAAAAGAAAGTCCTATAATATATTGCTAGTAGAAATATAAATTGTACAGTACTTAGAAATCTCTATGACAAAATCCATTAAAATAGAAATATGTATAGTCAATATTTCTTCTATGAATATACCCTATAGAAATATGTCTCACTCATACAGTTACAGGATGTTTATTGTAACTGTGCTGTGGCAAAAAAATGAAATAAGATGGATGCCTCTGTGTAAAAGAATTGCTGTACAAAATATGGCATATCCAAACTATGGAGAATATGAAGATATTAAAAAGAGTAGTCACATAGAAGTTTTTCATCTTGATCTACTAAGTGAAAACTGTAAAATGCAGAGAGGTAGTTTTATTATGATCTAATTTTTCTAAAACAAATTTAAAATTACACCTCTAAATATAATGCTTTATATAATTTTATTAGCATGGAAAAACAATAGAGGTGAATATAAATTTCTTTGAGTGAAGATGAGGTAAGGGGATGTGGTCTGGAAAGGGGGAATATTCAATTTACTCAGACCTTACAAACAAAATTCAATAATAAAGTCTATGTAGCTAAGAGATTTTGGATATTAATGATAAAATTAAAAGAGCTTGAAAGAATATGGGTGAGAGCTCTTTCAGCACACTCTGGGAGGCGTAAGTCCATCTGGGACACATGAAAGAGGTTCTTGAATGGTAACCAGCAATAGTCTCCTAACCACACTCATTATAACCAGTTCTTTAAAGCCTTGCTTCCTAAAATGTAGTTTATGGTTCTCAGCATTACCTGGGAATCTGTTAGAGACTCTGACACATACTTCACACAGTCCAAAATTATTGAATCAGAATCGGATTTTACCAACCTCCCCAAAAGATTGATATGCACATTAATATTTGAGGAGCAATGCCTTTGTGGATGATGACAGACTAAGTCAGAACCCACTGTATATTTTTCCAATTTAAGTATATACTAGTATACATAGAAAAGTGTGCCAAGTTCTGATTTTTAAAATCTTTATACGTTTGTTCTCTATGTCTGTATCTCAATTTCTGCTTTGTAAATAAGATCGTCTATACCATTTTTTTTCAGATTCCACATATATGTGTTAATATATGATATTTGTTTTTCTCAAGGGAGAAGGTGGGGTGGGAGGAATTGGGAGATTGGAATTGACATATATACACTATTGATGCTATGTACAAAATAGATAACTAATGAGAACCTACTGTATAGCACAGGGAACTGACCAAAATGAGAAGGAAATCCAAAAAAGAGGAGCTATATGTATACGTAAAGCTGATTCACTTTTACTGTACAGTATAAACTATCACAATGTTGTAAAGCAACTATACTCCAATAAAAAAAATAAAGTAAAATATACACATGTATCACAAAAAATTTTTTTAAATAAAATCTTTAAAATAGACAAAGTACATTTTAGTGAAAGCAATAGCAGTAAATAATGCCAACAGTAACTCTGTGACATATTTTAATTACTAATTAATTACTGTGTAGCCAAAATAATACTCAGCATTGAAGCTATTAGAGTCTCGGTTCTCTCAATTACAAGATGGACTCTTTTTTTAAATTTTATTTTATTGAAGTATAGTTGATTTACAATGTTGTATTAATTTCTACTTTACAGCAAAGGGATTCAGTTATACATGTATATGCATTCTTTTTCATATATTTTCCCATTATGGTTTATCACAGGATGTTGAATATAGCTCCCTGTCCTATACAGTAGGACCTTGTTGTTTATTCATCCTATATATAATAGTTTGCATCTGCTAATCCCAAACTCTTACTCCATCCCTCCCTACCCTTGGCAAACACAAGTGTGTTCTCTACGTCTGTGAGTGTGTTTCTGTTTAATAGATAAGCTCATTTGTGTCATATTTTAGATTCCACATATAAGTGATATCATATGGTATTTGTTTTTGTCTGACTTACTTCACTTAGTATGATAATCTCTAGGTCCATCCATGTTGCTGCAAATGGCATTATTGCACTCTTTTTATGGCTGATTAGTATTCCATTGTACATATGTACCACATCTTCTTTATCCATTCATCTGTCAGTGGATATTTATGTTGTTTCCACATCTTGACTATTGTAAATAGTGCTGCTATGAACATAGGGGTGCATATATGTTTTCGAATTATAGTTTTCTCTGGATATATGCCAAGGAGTGGGATTGAAGGATTTTATTGCAACTCTGTTTTTAGTTTTTTGAGGAACCTCTGTACTGTTTTCCATAGTGATTACACCAATTTACATTCCCACCAACAGTGTAAGAGGGTTCCCTTTTCCCCACACTCTCTCCAACATTTGTTATTTGTAGATTTTTTTAAAATGATGGCCATTCTAACCGGTGTGAGGTGGTACCTCATTCTAGTTTTGATTTGCATTTCTCTGATAATTAGTGATTTTGAGCAGCTTTTCATGTGCCTCTTGGCCATCTGTATGTCTTCTTGGAAGAAATGTCTGTTTAGGTCTTCTGCCAAATTTTTGATTGGGTTGTTTGTTTTTTTGTTACTGAGTTGTATGAGCTGTTTGTATATTTTTGAAATTAAGCCCTTGTCGGTTGCATCATTTGCAAATATTTTCTCCCAGTGTGTAGGTTGTGTTTTCATTTTGTTGTTCCCTTTGCTGTACAAAAGCTTGTAAATTTGATTAGGTCCCATTTGTTTATTTTTGCTTTTATTTCTATTGCCTGGGAAACTGATCTAAAAAAACATTGGTACAGTTTATTTCAGAGAATGTTTTGCCTGTGTTCTCTTCTAAGAGTTTTATGTCATGTCAATATTTAAGTCTTTAAGCCATTTTGAGTTTATTTTTGTGTATGGTGTGAGGGTGTGTTCTAACTTCATTGATTTACATGCGGCTCTCCAACTTTTCCAACATCACTTGCTGAAGAGACTGTTAAAAGATGTAATCTTAATAAATAGAACTTGTTTCATCAGGCTTTCATTATAACCAAAAATGTATCCAAAAATAATTTGAATATTGAAAATTTTTATATAAATATAAAGGCATTGTTATTGGGGTCTTAATTAAATGCACATATATCTTTTACTTTTTTTCATTTGTTTCAGTGTTTTTCATGTTGGAATTTCCCAGAGCATCATGAAATAATTTTACTCAATCAAGAATACTGAAGGCCTAAAATATTATGTACCTATGCATTAGCACATATCTATAGATTCTTAAAAACTAGGAGACTCTGTCTCCTACATCTTATGATTTCTACTAATCTAATACTGCTTTTTAAAAACATTTTGTAATCTTCAGTATTTATAAATGAATACTAAGTAAATTATATACCTCTATAAACTGCATTACTTCAACAGTAATAATATATCTGAAAGACAAAATAATGTGATATGTGATTTTGTATGTGCATCAATAAAAATTAAAACAAATCTTATTACAAAATGCAAAATGTGTTCAGTAGTAAATGAAATAATTTATAATTTTTAAACTTACCAGCAGCTAATAACAATGCGTCTCATTGTAAAGATGTCTTTGTTGTATAAACAATTTTTCTTTGTCTTTCCTACATGAGTATTCTCATTTCATGTGTAGCTGACACCAAATATTTCAAATCTTAGGTTAAAGAGTCATCAAAAACTGCAGTCATTTAATAGGCCCAAAAGAGATGTAAGCATGCTCTTTGCAGTTTAAAAAGAGAGGACTTATCACATAAATAGCTACAGTAGAAGCACCTATCAGGCTGACCAAGAAAGAAGCAAAAAAAAAAAAAAAACCCAAAACAAATAAACAATAATAACAACAGCAAACTGCCTTGAAATAGCTGTTAATAAAAAGACAAGTGGAAAATTAAGGAAGTCAACTGGATTAGCAATAGAGAGTTAACTTTAAAAGGCATATGTAAGAAAAGAGCAGGAACAGAAACTATTCAGTATTTCTGGACCAATAAAATAGATGGTGAAATGAAAGTACAGGGTGATATAATTCAAACAGTTTTAAGAATACTAGAAGATAGGGTACAAGTACTGAATAAGCAAGTACAGAATAAAAATGAGGGCAAAACCTGCATCCACAATAAGAAGGGTGGTAAGGAAATATAAATCACAAACGTAAAAACCTTTTATTCAGTCCTTGTTATAAATTAAGTATATCACAAAAGTATGTAATAAGGAATGCAAAAATAGATTCCTACTTACATGAAGTGCTAGAGCTACTTTTTGCAACACAAAGGCTTTATTCCCTTGTTGCCTTTATAATTTACAAAAATTAATCTAGGGTCACCCATCAGTTTTACCTTCAATCCAGTAGGATAGAGGATGCTAGAAGAAAGGGAGAAGCTTGTTTCCATTCAAGGATACTGTCCAGGTGTTATACAATTCTTTCAAATACATTTCATTGGCTAGAACCTAATCATATGGCAACACCATACTGTAAGAGAGACAACTACCTATAGTCTTTATTTTGGATAGCCATATGCCTAGCTAATGTTAGGGGTCTTTATTACCACAGAAAATAGGAGAATAGATTTGGGACAAAATCTGGCAAAGGGTTATTAGGGGAGAGAACCCAAATCTCAATTAGCATATGAGGAAAGTAATGCCTAAAGGAAAGTAATGTCTAAATAAGCTTATCTTCTTATAACTCTATTAGAGAGTGGTAAAATCAGCACTAGACACTCGATTGGTTGCTTGTTTTCCTAAAACTGATTTTCTCATAAATTAAACTCAGTGCTGAGTAGATTTAAGGAGCAGATCTGGAATTGGAATATTAAAACTTTTTTCCATTGTAACTGATTACCAGTGTGAATATGAGAAATTGGCACTCATATTAGCCAGTTTGTATGTTTTTCTTTAATTCTAGAAAAATTTGTGAATAGTCTGAGGCTAAGCTCTTCTAGCATCATGGTGTAATACACTTTATTAGTCTTTAAAAAGTAGATCTTTTGATTATATATAAATAACTAAAGCATGAAAATTGATGCCTTCTGGATGAAAATATGTTACAAAAAAAGAAGAAAGCTCCCAAGTTACTAGATACCTCATTTTTAATAGTCAAATACATCACATTGAAAAAGAATAGTTTTATAACACTTCATGTGCCCACACACACACATCTTTTAATTTATCCCTCTAAATTATACCATGATATCAAAAGCATGTCCCAACTTTACTCGTTTTTACTTAACTCTACTTAAGCTAGAAAAGAATCTACAAATGGCCCTTATTCCTCACTGTTTTTCTGCAGAGTTTTGCAAGAACAATGGCAGTGGGAAAGAATTATCTTGGTTTGTTATTGTGCTCCTTGGAGCATGGCAAAACCTAATCAGAGATGGAACTGGAAGCTGTCCATCTGGAGTGGTTTAAACAGTCAAAGAATTTTGCTCAATTAAATATGTATAGATTTTTTTAATGTCAATAATACCTCAAGATAGTAATTTTTAGAAAAAGAAAAATTAAAAGGAGCAACAACCTTATTCTGAAAGGATCCTAATGCCCCTTGAACAAAGTATACCGCTTTCTGTACTTTTTTTCCCCTTTACTGTACCTACTCTTTCAGCTCAACTAGTAAAGTCTACTTTTCTTCATGGCTTTAAAAAAAAATACAGAACCCAAAGATCTACCATGAGGTTTATAATATCTACTGTTGGTTAGTGATTTATATGTTTGTTTTTAAGACTCATTTCTTAGATTAAAGTTCCTATTTCGGTATAGCACTGCTAAAATGAAACTATATTCCATGTAATGCAAAAGATAATTGAGTCATTAATAGAAAATAGCTGAACACAAATATCAATTCTCGTAAAAGAGGACCAGATATTTACAGAGAAAAATGGAATTCAGAAGGATTCATGTATGGTGCATAATCTAGGGAAGGAGATACTATGTGAGATAGCACAATGATATCTTAGGCAATTATTGGATGCTAGAGTTGTCAGCACAGAATGACATTCAAGGAGATATATAGAATTTTATGGAAAAATTTGCTTTACATACAATTCTGTATAGAATATTTCCAAACAGTGGAAATAAACTGAATGTCACTTTCTTCTTTTTACCTACACCAGAACAGCAGATGAATTTTTCTATAGATCCATGTGGGCCCAGGTTCTGATGGATCATAGATTCATGTATCATAGATTCTAGCTAATGCAAAGAGCACAGGTTTTTAGATTATATAAGTCCTGATAGATAAGATGACACAGGATTTTTTGAGATTTGTAAAAGAAAATGGAAAGTATAGATTTACCTTAGCATGTTTAATTAAGCATGTCAAGTGAAAAAAAAAAAACTTTAATTTTCTACCTACTGAAAGAAAAGACTGAGTTTGATAATACTGATGATCCTGTGAATTTTTTTATCATAAATTTAGCTCTATGTCTTGGACAAATTATTTTTATTTGAAAGTTTATTGAACCTGTTTCCTTATTTTGTAAAATGAAATATCAGCATGTAATCTTAGATCCCTTTACCTTTAAAAGAATTTTTTGTAATTTTTGGAAATAGTATTAAAATTTTAATTTTCTCTTTATTTTTTAGACTTTCTGTAAAATTCTTTTCATAAAGCAAAAATGATTGAAAGATACATTTTTACAGAATGTTGCAAATAAGTCACATTTGAGTCAATTTCAGGAAAATATATGAAACGTGTTGAAGAGGAAAAATCTGTTTTGTGGGGACCACATGGCCCAATAAAAGGAATATAATTAGAGCTGTGGAGGCCAAAATTCAAATCTTAAAGTTTCCATATTTCTGACTGAAGTAGGATTTAATAGAGCAAAGTGGTCAACATGGGCTCTGGAGCCCAACCTACCTATATTTAAATCCAGGTCTTCCTTTTAATAATTATTTGACCATCAGCAAGTTTATTAACTTCTTTGCACCTCAGTTCCCTCATGTGTAAATGGGGGTTAGGAGGATGAATGATTAAATGACTACATGTACAGTGCTTAGAAGAATGCCTGGCACTTAGAGTTTACCACTATCTTTGTTTTATTTTCATCGCTAAACTACTGCCATCATATTTTAAAGTAGTAAAGACATATAATATTCAAAAGAAATTTTGAACTGTGGTGGAGGTGTTGTGAGACAATTTAGTCAGGATCTTTCTCTTTATATGGGATTTTTAAACTATTTAAAAAGTATAAAACCTGTCTTCTTTTAGAACCCCCATTGTCCTGGTATTGGAAGACAGGAGAAAGATCAGGTTTTTATCATATATTCCTTAAAATGCAGTGATTAGTTTTCAAGAGTCTGAAGAGACAAGGAGTTGAGGCCCTGCCCTGGGGAACTCAGCATATGTCCAGGAGATCATTTGGAGGAGAGAGAGCATCAGCAAACTTAGTACATTAGACCTAAGGGAAAGAGCTGGCCTGTAAGAGGCCCTGTATGGAAAGTGATCGCCAAGGGGCTTGTCAGTAGTGCCCGATGTTCACTTGTATTGTGATCTGTATTCTACTTATTATCGAACATCTTTCACTTTTGGGAAAATACTACTAGATAGAATAGTCTGGTGGTCAATGAAATTTGAGGAAAAATGGAGGACAGACTGTTCTGTTCCTTCCCACACCTTCCACCCTGCTCTTAAGATGATATGGTGAGGTAAGGTAAGAATGAACATGACCTTTACCCAGGTGGTTGAGATCTGAGCCAGACACAACAAGTCAGAATGAAAATAGGTAGATAGCCATTAAAAATTTGTCATCCCACCACCCTCTCCAACCACCAGATTCTACCTGGAAATCAAGAGAAATATTTAGGAGGTTGCTGAATGCTCAGGTGTTTTATAATGTTAATGAAGAAAAGTTAATTATGAACATGAAAGTCACATGGGGTCTTATAGGAAGTCTATTAAAATCCTTCAAAAAATGCAAAGTATTCTATAAATCCATTTCCAATACCAAATTTTAAATACATTTATTCTATTAAATACAAGCATCATAAAAGCAGGCCTTCTCAGTTTTGTTTACTGCTACAATCCCTAATCCTAGATCACTGGCTGACACAAAGCAGGTACTCAACAATATCTGTAAATAAATGAAGACTTTATAATATACAAGTAATAAATTTCTCTTGCAATTTGTTAAAAGTTGTTTTTGATAATTTAATTGGAATTTATGCCGAGCCACAAATATTTTTCAAATATATTTTTAAAATAGTTTTCAGCATGATACTTTTTCAGTTTATTTATCAGAAAGTACAACTTACCTCTCTTTGCGTAAGTTCTTACTTTTTTTAAGCTGCATGTGGTTAAATTCACATTAAAAGTTGAAAGAGGATAGTTTTTAAAAAATATGTACAAATAATTTTTAAGTAAATATTTTGTGAAGCAAATAACTGATTTTTCTTTTTACTTTTTTTGCCTAATATTTGGATTGTATTATAGTCTTTAAAATGAGTCTTTGTACTTTTCTTTTTTTATCTGAAGACTGATGTTTCTGCCATAGTTAACTAGGCAGAACTTTAAGAACTTTATCAGAAAACAAACAAACAAACTGCAGAAATGAATGCTTTTCAGGGAAATGGGGCTGTGTTTTTTCTTTGGAGCCTAGTCAGAATTAGTTAACACTAAGGAAATAAGAAAATATTTCTGTTCTTAACACATACCACATTTGCCACAAGCAGTAAAGTAAAGCTTCACATTTGCAACAACAGAATTTGGCCTGACATTTCCAGTCCTGATGCTCTCAGCTGCATGGTACAGCCCCCAAAGAAATGAGCAGCTATTGTTGTCTCTTGCCAAGACCAGAATTTTGAACTGTAACCAGGAAGAGGTATTTTCCCCATTTATATGCACACTGATAATTAGGTTCAAGGAAATGAAGTGCCTAGAATGGAAGTTGAGGTTTTGTTTTTTAATGTGAACTTGTTTGATACCAGCTTCCTCTCTTCTGACAGATGGATCCTTTTTGGCAGATGATTATGCAAACTGTTCCTTTCGTGCTTGTCTACATGAAATGTATTCTATAAACACATTGAAGCATCGTGCTCCTCTGAGTCTTCAGTGCTTGGGAATGTATTAGCACCATGATGATTTGGATGACAGGATTCAAAAGTGTCTGAAAGTAGAAGCTGGGGTAATACTCATACGATTGCTTTGGTTCTGTCAAGGGCCCTGGTAGATAATAATGTGGTTCCCTTGAAATTTTAAAAGGAAAAGAAATGAACTCACAGATAATAGAGGAAAATCCAAACATGCAAATTATAAATTGTTTTTAATAAGTGTTTTAACAGATACTAGAAAACGAATGCATTTGGAAAGCAGTGCTCAGGCACATTTAAAATGAATGTCAGGCACTCACAGGAGTATTCTGCCTCTCATGATCTAATTATAAGGGTCATATTTTCTCATGATTTAGCAGTTTTAATGATTGTGCCAATATTTCGACTACCAAGAGACCTCCCTCTTTGTATTTCTGCAATCAAGGATATAAGACCTGACACAATAGTAGTTTTGCAACCCAAATTTTAGTGAGAGTTTTCTTGAGGAACTACTACTACTGCTGCTGGTACTAACACACAGACACACACACACACACACACAAATCCTTATTTTAGGAGAGAAAGTCACACTGCTTTAACTGAGGCATGGGTAACTTGTGTTAATTAAACAGTTCTGGGCATTCACTTGGGCAGTCTGAGAGCACTGTATCACACATTCGCTGGGTCATTGGGAGGCTAACCCACACTCCGGTCTGCCACCTTAGCTAAAATCCTGAAAGCTAGTCTCCCTGAGGGCATTATTAGAACCCTAATATTTCTTTCTTATTAACTGACATTATAGGGGATTTTGTAGGAGACAAAGGGGAAGGAAATAAAGATGAAAGACTTCTGATATCCTTTCAGTAAGGGTTTGGTAAAGACATATAGGACACTAAGGGGAAGAAAAGAGAGTAAAGGACTATGTCCTTTGGATTCCACAAGCATGATATACTATCTGAAAATTAGATTTTTTTCTTGAAATAGACTACAACCTTTTATCTTCCACTAATTAAAGCTGTTCGTCACAAAAGGATGACACATGGTTATAGATGTTCCTGAACAAGTGTGGTGGTGACAGCAAGTGCCTTGAATTATGCAGAAAAGAGTAGAAGAAAGCGTGTGTGTTTGTGAGAATGTGTGTGTTTATAAATTTATGATCTAACTCAAAATGTTGTGTGAGACCAGCTCCCATGCAAAGCAAATAGAGAGGCAGCCAATCCATGAGAGATACTCAAAACACAGCTGTAGCCATATACTGGGCACTTTCTTGTGATTGAATTAGGGATTTTGATGTTTCCAATTAATCACTACACATTTAAGCAGGCCAATTCAGATTGCTTTGGTTTGTGATAATTAAACCAACGCTATCTGGATGTTTGGCTTGTAGGTGTAAAACATCATTGTTATAGACCAGTTATTGAAATCTAATTCAGTTAGAATCTAGTTTCTTAATTTGGTGGACCCATATTTGAGAGACAATGAGAAAAGCATTTGAGGTTATAAAGGATGAAACTATAAGCTTCTAGTATTCTTTACCCCTATTACTACATAATCAGATTCTCTTTGATAGTCAAATTAGTAGAACAGAAATAGTAATTTATTAAATTAATATGTATTGAGGCATTGCTTTGGGTGAAAGAGATATAACAAAGAACAAGGCAAACAAATTTCCTTATTTTATATAGCTTGTTTTCTACTTTGGGTGGGAGTGGATATATATATATATATATATATTACAGAAATAAACAATGAAAGGATAATGTGATAGATTTGGAGAGAATAAGGATACCTAAGACTGGGAATGCATTTCTTTTACTATTTCATTTAAGTGAGTACCAAATGCTGAACATAAAGTAACCCTGCAAAGATTTGTGTGAAGAGAATTCCACAGAGAGAGAACAGAAACATTCTACTGTGAGAATACTCTGGGGTTCCAATTGTTTATTCCTATGTAATAAACAATGCCAAAACTTAGTGGCTTGAAATATGAATTTTAATTTGCTCATGACTTTGTGGATGAAGAATACAGGATGGGCTCTGTATTGTGCACACCTCTGTTTTATGTGCTATCACCTGTGGTGAATCAGTAGGGCTGGAAAATCTACTCACAAATCTGATAAATTTGTACTGGCTGATAGCTAGAAGCTTAGCTGGGGCTGCTGGCTTGGGGCCTCAATTCTTCCTCATGTGGATCTCTCCAAGGGCTTGCTTCAGCTTCCTTGCAGCATGATGGCTGGCATCTATGAGTGAGTGTTCCAAGAGAACAGAAGTGGAAGTGTCCAGTCTCTTCATGTATCACTTCTGCCATACTCAAAGTAGTCATAGAGCACAGACTCAAGAAAAGTGGGTACAGACTACAATTGTTAATTATAGTAAGAGAAGTTGAAAGAATGTATGACCATTTTTAATTTGTCACAGTTAGCCTTTTGTCCAAAAATTATTTCCATTGCTCCCATATGCAATATACACTCACCCCTCTGCCAAACCCAACAGTTGTATCCCAATACAGCATCAGGTTCAAGATAGGATCCAGGATTTCATATTCTAAATCAGGTTTAGGTGTTGAGGAGGCTTTTCACATGGAAGAGCAAGTTGGTGCTGGCTGCCGGCTAGGAGCTCAGCCAGACTAGTCCTCTCCATGAGGCTGCTTTGGCTTTCTTACAGCATGGTGACTGACTTCCAAGACTGAGTCTTCCAAGAAACATGAAGTGGAAGCTGCCAGTCTCTAGAGGCCTAGAGCAGAAACTGGCATACCAAAACTTCCAATATATCCCATTAGTCAAAGCAGTCACAGAGCCTACCCACTTGGATGGGAGGAGCATCAAGGAATCTGTGGCTTTCTTTAATTTGCATATCTGGTGTTCTCAAAAGGCAGAAAGATGAATCCTTAGGCAATATCCAGTACTGTCCTTTGTGTGCTTATAATTTAAAATTAAATCCCTTCAAGAACTCAGAAAATGTAGATAGTGCTCTAAATGGTATCTGAGTATGTACTAAAAGATACCTCTGAAAGCTATAAAATCACTTTGACCATGAGAAATCCATCTGAGCGTCAGCCAACCTAATGGGCACAGAGGTCTTGCTTCTAGAGTACAAAAAGAAAAGGACAAATGCATTAACCCCAAGTAGTCAGGAGCAGAAGGAGCAATAGAGCAAATAAAACCTCAGTACTGAACTGAGAGCTGAAATTAGAGGGAATCCGTTTAAAGGTCCACTGGATGGATGGTGAGGCTAAAGATTACAGATTGGATGTCAGGTTTCACTGGGACACAACAGGAAGTGAGAGCAAAGGGAGGACAATAAGGAACTCTTGTTCATTGTCATAAGCAAGAATGTGGTAACACCTTCCTAATATTGCCTCCTAGATCCTCTATGAATGTTTAGTTAGACTTGTTTTTAAAGTACGTGGTCAGAGCCAGAAGAAACAATGAATGATTTTCTTCCTCTGGACGTTAAGTGTAGATAATTATATATTGCTTACAGTAAAACATTTCTTCAAATATTATGTGGAAAAGGTAGATAACCAAAGTGCAAAATATTTACCTGTATTTTTTAGAATACAAGAGGAACTGATTTGATATGTTAGAGGATACTCTTTAAGGTTGCTTGTGAGATTTCCCTGATTGTTTTCTTGCACACAGAAGTGTAAGACTGGAAAGAAGAAACACAAGCACCAAACACAGTGAATAGAGCAATCTATTTTTGAAAATGAGTATGACCAAGATTATTATCATTTAGCTTCTTTGCAAGTGCAGAAAAGGATCTAGCTGGCTCTAACCCCTATTTATCCTTCAAGACAACTGCTTTTATTTCCTTTAGAAAACGTTCCTAGATGTCTTCCCATTCCTTCTAATCTGAGTTACAGATTTTCTATGTTCCTTTAATCACCCTATGTCTAATATTATACTTTTCATGTTGTATTTAAGAAATATACTTAATTGTTTTTTCCCAGTATTATGAAAATGTGAGTATAGTAGCTGTTTCTTACCGTCATAGATCTGCTCTGTCCAATATGGTAGCCATTACACACATCTGGCTATTACTTAGATTTAATTATAAAGTGTTTAAATTTACGTTAAATTAAAATTCAGTTCCTCCGCTGCACCAGCCACATTTCTGGTGCACAATAGCCCTGTGTGGCTAATGGCAACCACGCTGGAAGGTTTAGATAAAGAACATGCCCATGTTCATAACCATTCTATTGGAAAGTGCTGCTCAAGATTTTTAATAGTTTTTATAGAATAAAAGAAAAAGCCTGACTCAACATTATTACAGTCATTTGGCCCTCATGTGGGAAACTGTGCATGTCTACACAAACATACATATATTAAACTTCAGTTTTCTTGGCATGATATTAATAGCTATTCATGAAATACAAATTGAAACTTGGACATACTAACTAGAAGCACTTTAATTCACAGAAATGGTTAATGGTCACTTATAAATGTAAATTCTATTTGTTCCTAAAATTATTTGGGCACTCTGACTTGATTAGTCCCTGAGATAAACTCTTAGACTCTTTCATAGGCCATATTGAGGACCCATACTGTGGAAAATGGAGTGAGTAAGAGGGTGGATCTGAATAAATCATCATTCCAAACCTGAATTTAAGTCATACTGAAAGATGCCTTGTATTTTTTATAATAATTAGCTTTAAGGTAAGCTAATTACCTTAAGCAATCAGAGAGACAATGATATAATGAAAACTGCTTGGAGTTCCAAAAGTGCTTTTCAGACACAAAGAGATCTGAGTCATATTAAATAGACATAATAATCAGCAACTAGGTGAAAAAATTTTCTAAGGTCTTATTTTTAGCTGTTTGGAAAATTACAGAAATGATCTTATAAGTTGTTGTTCTCTTCATTGACCCAATAAATAGGATAATAATTTTAAAACGGTTGAAGAAGTGTGCTCATTAGTCCTTAGTGGAACCTGTGCTCTTGCTCAGTGACTGTCCAGATTTATGCATTTTGCTTATTCAGCTGGAAAAGTATCCCAGACCCTCAATTCTAAATGAAGAGGAGAGAGAAAACCCCTATGCTCTGGAAAATATGAGAGAAAGAAAATTAAATATTGACTGAAGAGGAAATTTTCTAATTGGATAGGAAAAGTTATTTCACTGTGGGATAGAAAATGAGACCATATCTCAAAATGGTTTCAGATAAATGAGCATTTACTAGTCATATTTTTCAGTTATGGATTGCCATGTATGGCAGGGTAAACTTTTCATTTTCCCTATATAGGTGTTCCTATATTACATGCTTTCTCGTTTCCACTATTACTTTACAAGTAGACTAAACAGCATACTCCTGGTTAAATGCATACAAAGTAACTGTCTCTAATTGTAATTATGCAAGCAGAATTTATTGCTGTTGCTTACACTTGACTGAAACTCTTATATCCAGGTCTTTATTTTACCTTATATAGTCTTAAGCCTTATTGTTTCTTAATTTCACATTTTATAGCCTGACTCCTTATGCAATGCTCTTTCATATCTACCCCTATAAATTTTAGGCCCTCCCTTCTGAGCTACAAAGTAGTCTTTAGCTGTACTGAAGTATTTTATTCCTTGCTTAGATGATCTGATGTGAGTATTTGGGTGTTGGAATAATAATCTGAAGAGCTTCCAGAGTAAAAACAAAAAAAAAATCCATGCATTGTAGTTTATCTTGACATAAAATCCAAGTCTTATCTTTTGGGAACAACAATATACATAATGGGAATAAAAACAGGAGCTTTTGTTCTATTCTTTGTACCAAGACCATTATATATTAAATTTTTATTTTATGTGTTAAAATTTTTAATCTGCCTGAGCACTATGAGATCTCTAATTTGGTCATTATTTTTAGTCAATTTTCATGATTACTATGGACTATACTCTATTATTAGGTCCAGAATTTTGGAATTTGACCTGCTTCCTTCCTACTTACTACTAGAGACTTAATCAGATTCTGCATTTATCACAGCTGTCATAAAATTTTAACTGATTTTTGCTGTCATTTCATATTTTAAACATAGATGGATGGAATCTACCATGAAATCTTTGCTGTAACAGTAGTCTTTCTCTGCTTGCAGCTCTCATCAAAAACTTTTCAAGGTCATTTTCTATTACAGGAAATTTGGAAGCAGAGGTAATTGGACATTTGGATAGTGAACAGTTACTTTTTGGAAATGGAGGAGGCCTTTTTACTGGAGAGGGATCCTATGAAGCTGTCAGTGTTTGAGAACAGCAGAGTTTCTCTTGAATCTGTTTTCAAATTGCAGTTTCAATGACCTTTCTGAAGCACAAATAAAATGTGAGCATATCACTACTCTACTTAAAAACTTTCATGGATTCCTAGAACCCCTAGAATAAAGTCCAAATTCCACAGCATGTTTTTCAAGTTTAAAATGCATTTCCTAATTATTTCACCAGCTAAGTATCCTACTACTCCCTGCCTCTTTGCTGTTCATTCCACAGCAAGCAACTTGCAGTTTTCAAATCACCATACTGGTTTGTTCTTAGGTCTTTGCATGTATGCTTTTCCCACTGCCTTAACAACTCACCCACCATGTTCTCTCCCCATCCCCAAGCATGCACCTAACTTCTGCTCTTTTGTTTGATTTTCAAATATCTGCTCAACCTTTTTTTATTTCCCCGTTTGTGATGAACTCTCTGACCACTGTTTCCTCTATACTCAACTAAATAACTAGAGTTGCCCCCTTATGAACCTGGAATGGGTAAAGAGGGAGGAACATTTTTAATCAAAATATAAAATACATGTCTATCATTATTGCATCTAGATAATCTATGATTGCTGCCAAATAATTTGATCATGGGCTATCTGGGAGGCACTCTTCCTTTTATCTCCTTCCTCAACTACTCCATGTTTTCTGCTAAGGAAGCTGTTGTCGTATTATATTTGTGGTAGATAGACATACTGCCCACATCCTCTTCAAAGAAGGACTTGCTGTCAGGCTTCAGGGTGTGTGGTCAACATACAGCCTCTATTTGTGAGCTTCTTCAAGATATACCTTAGCTGCAGAAAGTCACCTTGCCTGAAGTCATACCTTTTCCGGGGTCAGCCTATCTGGTGACTGATTGAGGTCTGGCTATAAAGGCCCAGCCATTTTATTCAGATAACTGTGCACCAAGGAAAGGGGGCTAACCAAATTAGGAAACTGAGGACAAGACTGCCTGGAGTAGAGGCATAGGAATGGACATACAAGAGTGGGCACAATGTTCATCGTCACCAGAAAGCATTCACCACAGACGAGGCTGTAAACTTCCAAGTGGACAAAATGGACTGTCAGATGAAATCAGTTTGTGCCTGTAATCTGATCTCCCAATGCCCGCAGAATGGACACAAGTGTTAAATGGCTACAGTGGTGGTTTTAGAGGCTGTGTGTAAAGCAAATAGCACTTATCCACTAAATTTGATCTACTAAGAGTCAGCATCAGATACTAATACTGAGTCTTTGATAGGTACTAATGCTTGAGGAGACAGTCTGGTCACTTGGTGTCAAGTTAACGACTGTTCTCCTTACATCCTGGAAGGAGAATCATCAGAAGAATAGATACATATTCTCTCATTAGGTTTGCCTTTCTTGCCCACAAGCTCTCAGCCAGCCGTATTATTTGAGTGCTTACAGAGTATTTTAATGACTGGCACTGTATCCCACATAACGTCATGTCAGATAAGGTGACCCACTTTATACAAAGGAGGGCAGAAATGAGCCCATCACATACGATACCACCCAAGCTGCCAGCATGATAGAGCACTGGAAAGGTTTACTGAAGACCCAACTGGAGAGACAGCCTGGTGACAATATTCTGGGGTGTTATAATTCATATGCAGTATATGCATTGAATTAAAGACTTTTATTTGGCTCTGCACTTGCATAGAAAGAATACATGGCTTCAGGAACCAGGAAGAAAATAGGAGTGGTCCCCCTACCTTCACTCCCAAGTGTTTTGTAATTCACCAAGTGTTTTTATGATGGATATGGTAGATATGGGAATGAGCAGCCCACACCTCCCTTTAACTAAAGACTTGGCTGTCCAGACACTGAGAGTACCTTCAGAGGCAGTTTCCATCTGTCAGATCCTCAGGGACTGCCCATCTACAGAGATCACCTTTGCCCAACATTACAGGATTTCTTGTGCTGCCTGCATTTGATGACTGACTAAAGCTGGAGTACAAAGGCCTGGCCGTATCACCTCCAGGTAGGACACTTGGATGGTCAACACTTGCTCCAAAGCTCTCTACTGAGGCCAAGGCTTTGATGGTCCTGTATTGTAGTTCAACTTCCTCCACTGCCCAGTTCCGTTACCCCTCCCCTTCATTTCACAGATGTTAATCCCTATTAAACATCTTGCACCCCCAAATTCTGTCTTAGCATCTGCATCTGGAGAACCCAGCTTGTGACAGTATTATAAATGTAGCTTTTTACCTTTTGTAGAAACAGTGCAGTTGTGAAGCTGGAATCATGTCCTCTTTACCATTTTATCTACAGAAACTGTCGCAGTGTTTGGTAGAACATATATTCTCAGTGAATATGGAAAGAATTAAAAAATTTTGAATGTGTATGAAAGATAGGAAACATGTAACTGCTACAGAGTAATATTTAAATTAGAATCCTAAAAAATTACGTTATATTGGTTCAAATAAAAAATAACTTTCAAAATGATGGCATATTACATAACCTACTTAATATATAGATGTGGGTTACTCCATAATTTTTTAATCTGTAATCTAATTGGATTGATAATAGATCTCTCTAAAATCTCATGATGCTTCAATGATAACTCTGCAGTTTTCTCTCAGGTTATTTATATCTCTAAGTAGTTAGGGGAAAAGAATATCTAAAATGAATCCACAAATGGAAGAGGATAAAAGATCACTTTAAGTTTCTGCTTTAAATTTTTGTTACATTTTCTTCTTTTGAAATACTTAAGTTTTGGGTATATTTTATTTTGTTTAGCAAAGAAAACAGTATCTTCTATCTCTGTCAGCAAACACAAATTTTTGCATTGGATTTGAATTTGTTTTAAATGTAATTCTGCATTATATAGCTCACTATAGCAAAATTGCTTCATAGTAGGGAAAGGCAGGTACTGTGATACTTTGTTAATTTATGATAAATTTCTCATAAGACTAGTGCTTCATACATTTTCCCAATATAATCTCATAAAAAATAAACATTTTATGACAAGTACAAGAAATATCTTTTTTTTTACTTTTGTGTTTAAAAATAATAGAAGAGGGCCTCATTTGATTTCATGAATGAATAGTTAAATTTTTCATCTACTAGAATTTTGTATAATTTTGTAATAAAAGTTCTTGTTTTGAAGAATGAAAATCACTGTTAAAGTATATATTTAATTGTTTAATTAAAAGTGTTTGCATACGACATAAACTTTTAAACTGCACTATCAGTATCAAAATGCTAATATTAAAAAGAAGTTATCACACAAGCAGCATAACTAAAGGCTACATCTGGTTAAAATTACAGGAAAGGACAATTAATTCATTATGGTTTTTGTGGAATAAAATCAAGTGTTTCTTTAAAGCATGTATTATATACTTACATTATGGGGATATTTTGGAAGTTGAAGACAAAATCCTGACCCTTAAGAACATTATAGTTTGGCATGATGGCTTCACAATACAGAGAAAGGGCACACTTTGGGAGTCAAAAATACTAGGGATAAAATCTTTACTCAGACAATTCCTCGCTATAATATTTTAGGCAAGTTACATTTTTCTAAGGCTCAGAGTCTTCACCTGAAAAAATCAGGATGAAATACCTACCTATCAGAATTATTGTTGTGGTTCTTCTCATCCTCTTTTGTAGGCTTCCCTGTGATGACCTGTAATCCAAATGAGAGAGTTTGTTCCATAAACGTCTATTCTTGGTCCATTATTTGTCCTCTCTCTTCACATTTCTGCATGCTGATTCCACCACTCACAACATTTTTACTACTACATATTTACTGATGAATACCAATGTTAAGTCATCAGGAGGTCTCCCCTAAGTCTAAGCTTTCCCAATGGATATATTCACTTGGTTGATCTCACAGGTGTGTCACACTGAATCTGTATAATTCACTTCCTCATTTTCTGCTATGCTTCACTCTCAAACTTTTTCTACGTACTACCAATACCTTCATCATCACTTTACCAGGAAAATCTATCCAGATGGAAGTTTATCCCTGACAGTTCTCTTAACTCTCCTCATGAAACATGCTTTTATGGAATATGAAGATGCCATTCATTGTTATAGTCACCCTCATAAACTAGAAATCAGACCATCACAACTTCAGGTTAAAACTTCTAAAATGTCCTGCTTCCCAGAGTACATTTGTTGTCTTAGTTGGGCATATAAGGCCTTAAATGAGCTGGTCCCTACTTACATCAACAATTCTACACATTTTTCCTCTCTCTTTTGCAATCCAGTAGCATGAATTTTTTAGAATTAGCTTGTTTCTTATTACTGGTCATCTTGTTTCATACCTCTACGTATGCCTATGCTTTTTCTTCTGCTTAGAATATTTTTCCAGTATTCTCTCATTTTCAATTAAAGCATCTTTTCACTCAGAAGGCCTTCTCTGAATCTCCAAGTTGAGTTTAGGTCTCCTCTTTTTAGCACCTATCACATTTTAATAGAATTATTTGCTTATATACCTACCCTCACCCAACCCTCAACAAACTTGGTTGTGGTGTTTGAAGGGCAGTTTTTTGTCTCTTTTATTTTATGTCCACTCAGCATCTAGCAAACTGCCCAGCAGTAATTGGTGGCACTAGGCTATTCAGTAGCCGGTAGCATTCGGACTCTAAAAAATAATAGAGTTAGAAGCAGCTGGGGTGAGTGGCTTTATCCAACCCCATCACCATTAATTTCTCTCAAAAATCACCCCAATAAATATTCAATATATCAACTTACTAAAAAATGTTTTTCACTAGACAATAGTAGATTTTAGATAAATTCCTTAGCCTTCAACTTCCAACCAGAATGTCACCTAAGCCCTTTGGATCTACGAATTGTGACGATATCATTGAATATTGATTAAGATACTTACTTAAAATAAAACCAAAATGCTTTAGTTGCTTTTTAATAAAATGGTTAGCTGCCTTTATTATAATTTTTATCATACTGAGACTTACCATTGTTTCAAATCACAAATTACAAAATTTTAAAGGCAAGGAATAGACACTGTAAAAATGATAAGAAATTATTCCACAATTATCTATTTGAGGCAACTTAATTTCTGAAGATATTTCCTCTTTATTATTTAAATAATGCTCCACCACCATCAAAATGCTCTATCATTTACAGATATGATAGTAAGAACAAAATGGAAGAAAAATGAGTACTTTAACAACCTTACAACTCTAAACTTAAATTACTTTCTTCTAACCTTACCATTTATTTATTCATATTTTTGTTCAATTAAACTTTATTCTAGAAAAAAATTAATAAACATCCATTACTATAATCTTAAATAAAATGTTTAAATTCATATTATTTGAATCAAAACCTGTTTTGGTTCAATATGGCTGGGTGTAAACAAGGGAATAAAAATAGCCTTTATTCTTTTTTTTTTAGTTGCTTTTTAATGTTTCATCAAAGAAAAGTTTTCAGTGCCTCACTACTTTCCAATGGGTTATTTACTCTGCTAAATAAGAGTATCTTTACAAAGCCTGCTGCAATTTTTTTAATAGTCCTAAATGGACTAACAACTTGCATTGAGCCCATCTTCTTCAGCTTTTGTTAGGAAGATACCTATTTGCAGAAGGACAGGGATCACCAAAGATGTGATTCATGCACCTCAAGACTCCAGTTATAAGAAGGTATCAAATAGAATCACCAAATCAATTACTTGGAAAAAAAGAACAAAATAATTTTAACGGCAGAAAGGAACAAAGAAAGGAAGTAATTTTTATGGTCCTATTGCACTTATCTTGATTTTAAAGAACAATTCATTAGCGTTGTGACACAACATGCCTTGTTTACCTTACTATTAATGAGAACATCTTAATGTGTTTTGAATTTCTGCCAAAGAATACAATCTTAGTGATACTGAAACAAATGACCATTTAGTGACATAAATGATACTATTGAAGGCACAGTTATTTCGTTTCAACAAACAAATAATTATAGTTGATCACAAAAATCGTAGAGTGTTTATTCATAATTTTGATTATTTCTTACTGAAAATATTAGTTCCTAGTTAAACTTTTAGATATAAGATTCATCAACAACTATGCTTTTCTTTTAACAACTATGCTTTTTAAAACCTAGGCTTATATATATTAAAAATGAAGATGAGACCACTTGTTTAAAAAATAAAAGAAATTATACTGTATAACATGGCATGATTTCAAACTTACTTCATTATTAAAAAGCAAAAACATGATTTCAAATGTCAAGCGTTGGATGTATGACGAGCTTCCCATAATCCATCATCCCAAATAAACTACATTATTTAGAAACTTTGTGAAGGTAGACAAGCTAAAATTATGCTTCATAAATGAAAGGGTTTACACTAAAGTTAAAGTTTTAATCTGTCATGAACTCAAAATGACATTTTAAAGATGTGTATGTGGACTATTGCTTCTTATTTAGTGCTGTCAAAGTGGCTTCATATTTTTAAGCTCTGTTCTCAAGGCTTACTCCAGTTTTTATTAAAATCACCTGGCCAGTTAAATAAAATTGATGGAAATTTATATAAACAGTATTGATGAAGGAAGGAGAAAGTCATTGAGCAATATGTACAGGGTGATCTTATGTGGAGGGAGATGGTAAACATATATGCATATATAACATGAATTAAAGGAAGCTTTCATATTATATGTCACATATGTCCTTGGTGTTTGAATTTTTTTTAAATGTTCATCCGAAATTACTTCTGAAATTAGGAAAAACCTATATTTTTTAAAAAGAAGAAAGTTCTGTAATATGTAAGTACTAATACTCTTCTTAGTGAGCTTTCCTTGATATCTTCTCTAAAATTCACCTACTTTACATATTCCTCCTTCCCTGATTCATTTTTTTCTCCTTAGAACCATGCACCACTGAAAATAATACACATTTTGCTTTTTTATAATGTTCACTTTCTGGCTTCTATTAAGAATATAACTCCAGGAAGGTAGAGATTTTTATCTGCTTGTTCACTACTGAATCTCTAGCGCCAAAACATTAACCTATAAAAAGTGGGTGCTTAATGAATGAATATGTATAGTTTTATTCATTAATTTAGTCCAAATACATACATGTGCATACTAATATATACATATTTATATTAAATAGAAAAAGTCACATTCTCCTACTTTTTTCTAGTCCACCACCTGCTTTTTAAAGAAAGGGAAAAAAAGAGATACAGAAAACAAAAATTTCCAGACCTCATGAAGAATGCTGTTTATGTAAATAACTTCTATTTTTATGACACATGACAAAATTGAAAGACTACTCTATGAGAACATTTGAAAAGTAATCTTTGAAACAACACAAGAACAAATGAGGCATTTGATATATTTATGACTGTGGGCATAATTGTTGCTGCCGAGTATGAATATATCTGAGTTTTCAAAATACATTTCATTTCTATTACAGTATTTGAAAATAAAGCAATTTTCCATGATGCTGTTTGTGTCCTGCTGAGGACAAATGTGTACTCAGAATAAAAAATATGTCAGACATCAGGAAAGTTGTCCTTTGTCAGAATCGTGAGGCTTTTGAATTTAAACTATGAAGGTAGTTGATTCACAAATACTCTTTATCTGCCTACAGAATGAAAAGGTTGTGATGAAGGTTGTGATTCTTGAAGTCAGAATCACAGGCTGGCCATTATATATGCATACGAAGAAGATGCTACCTGGTTATCTGTCCTTGCTAGAGTGTATAGTTTGAACAGTTAATGAAAAGTTATTAAGAACCAACTATGTACAAGACACTGTGGTAAGTCCTAGGGAGGAATACAAAGATGAGCATCATATGGTCTCTTCCCAGTAATACCATCACCACCATCCACAACTGCTGCCATTTTTTGAGCACCTTTCGTATACCAGACACTATATGAGACATGTTATTTTTTGCACATGATGACTATTTCTTGAAATATCCCTTTGGACAATGTATTGTAATCATCATTTTACAGAAGAAGAATTTGAGATTCAGAGAGGTTAGGTAATTCATTTCAAAATTATCTGATGTTAATCACCTCTTGGAGTGTGTGCCTATTTATATGAGAACTGTTTCCTCACCTATAACAGATATTATTTATGCTTGCCATGCTTATAATATGTGGTCCTTTCTCAGCTACAATTCGTTGGAGTAGGAATAGACACTAGAATTCATCTAGACTATTAATATTCTCTTAGGAATTTGAAATTGGGATTGAGAGAGTCCAGTTCATTTGACCAGACTACTTAAACTCACCTTAAATAAAGTCAGGATCTGTTGGATGAGTCTTCATCCACAAGAAGAAGCAGAAAGTGCCTATCTGTAAGGAGAAGAAAAAGAGAGGTGAGCTACCTTTTGAGAGTATTTTAATTTCCTTTGGTCAAGGTAAGGTACATTTGATTATTGGCAACTTTCTTATTTTGAGAAAGATCTAAGATCTAAGTTCAAAAAACACCTGCAGCCATGTGGTAATAATTTGCTAGTATACAAATCAAGCTTCCAGTCTAGTGTGGTATTGCTTTTATGTCTAATTATTAATAATTTTAATAAGAAGTTAGTTTATTTAATGTGCCCACTCATTTTTCTCTATGCTGATACATGTTCATCATGATTATCAGTTTCCCTTTTACATTTTGCTACACAAAGGCATTCATGGACACTGAAGAGATCATTATATATCAAATGTGGATCCATCTTTGGGTGTATAATTTTAATATTATGTCATTTTTGATTCAACACTATAGTATATGTAACTTACCCATTCTCTTATGAAACAAAGAAAGTTTTACAATGCTGAACCTAAGGATCTATAGAAATTATTGGTTGAAAGATATATTAAGAAAGATGCATTTAGAAGGTGTAAATAGTCCTGTGTTTCTGTTGACTGGGAAATTTAATGCACAAAAAAACTTTTAAACTGCAGTTCTGTTGCAGATATATTCTCACAATACATATGGGAGAAAATGGTGCAGTTGAAACACTACCACTACTACCTGTTGCTTACTGCTGTTGCTGCTGTCGCTGCTGCTACTGCTACTACTAAAATTACTGCTAGCACCACCACCACCAAACCCGCCACTACTGCTATGGCTAACACGTAATAATATTCATCTCTGTCAGCACTGTTACAAAAATTAACTCAGAGCTCTGGACACCAAATCAGGCATTAGTTCATGCAGTTCATATTTAAAGTTGGTAATCTATTGTCTTTGATTTGGGCAAGTCATTGAAATTATTTGAGAGAAATCTTCCTTATTAGTATAATCTCAAAAGTTTTATAACAATTAAATGAGATAAAGCACATGAAAGTGCTTTCTGAAATGTACACATTTAATTATTATATACATTTAATTATTTATATGATGCTCTAAGTAAATGCTTACCGTTGGGGTTATTAACTTTAATTAATAGTAAGGAAAGTTACACTCATGATAATTGGAAAGTCATATACTAATCATATAATTTGTCCTGCAATAATCAGTTATGAACAGAAATGTCTACCATTTCTGTCTTCAAGTGTATTTATTTTTCACTCATTAAAATGGTTAAACAATCACTCTGAAAATATATCGAATAACTACTATTATTTCAGTAACTTCTACACATGTGTAGCATATTTGAATTTCCATCTCTACCAGTATACTCAAAGTCGACATTTGGTGTAACGGATCCCTGAGTTTCTTCAATATGTTTCACATCTAGCCACATGAAATGAATAGCTCTGTTCTGTAATTAACGATGTAATATACTCCTTTTAGATAAGGATTTTATCAGCCTATATAGCTAATGACAGCATCACCTAAATGACCAGTTGGAATCATTAAATTTACCAACTACTGTGCTATCATCAATTCCAATTAAATCCTAAGCATGTTTCTCATCAACATGTAAACACATTTTCTAATTGGGAAGTACCATCATGAGTAAATTTAATGGTGCCAAGTTGACCATTTAAGAGATTTAGTATAGTGAGAAATCATTTGGCTTTGAAGGTAGTATTCCTTTTTCTATCCCTCACATTTGTTGCACTTGGGAATATCCATTTGATAAAGATGGTTAGAGAAACTAATACTGGCCTCATATAAAGCAAGTTTACTACATTTAGCAGTGATCATAGGTATCTTTTGGGATGGTGTGTTAGCATAGCAGCTGAATTGAAGTTATGAAACCCCCAAAGGAGATACTAGATAGTCAGCACATGTAAGTGGGACAAATAAAATTATCAGGAGTTTGACTGAGCTGATCCTGGAGAAATTTTTTCCCCATGAAGTATCAAAAAAAATTTGGATAGCCATCCAGCCTTTTCTTATTTGCTTGTTTACCTTCAGCACCTAGAATACTGTCAAACACGTAGAAGAGGTTTGTTGAATGAATGAACCACAGAAGTAGCTCAGTGACAGTATCATTTTCTTGTTTGGACATCTAAGCAGAGGATTTTCAATGAAAATAACAGCATCTAATACTTACTGAGCTAATTATGTTCTGAGGACTAGAAGAAGAACTTTTCACATGTCTTATACTTTGATGCTCACAATAATCAAAAATGAAATCAGCCAGGATTTTGGACAGAAACTATTTCATATATATATATTGTGTTCATCACAAACTTTATTATTCCCATATCCAGTTACAGGAATTATGAACCAAGTAGTTTAGGTAACTTGCTCACGATCATAGAGCTAGCATGCAGTGAAGCAGGGATTCAAATCTAGGTGTATTCATAGATTAATATACTAGGATAAGCAGTAGAAAGAAAAACATGA
This sequence comes from Neophocaena asiaeorientalis asiaeorientalis, assembly GCF_003031525.2. Lineage (NCBI taxonomy): Eukaryota > Metazoa > Chordata > Mammalia > Artiodactyla > Phocoenidae > Neophocaena > Neophocaena asiaeorientalis. Next base: position 386,660 of record NW_020172676.1, on the reverse strand, counting down.
ACATTTCAAAATTTCAGGGGCTTATATTAACAAATAGTAAGTTGTCTTCCTCATTCTGGAATAGCCACAGCCTGGAGTATTTGGGTCACAGTGGAGAGGAAAAAAGAATAGCTTATGGATCACAGTCATACAGATCATGATGTGAGTCACGGAAGTCCACAAAAATGGTATTTTTGGAGAGGGATACTTCAGTTGTGAGGGAAAAGGGGGCTCCTGGTTAGAAAAATCAATGATTTTCCATTGACCAGGATAATTATTTTTCATCCTTCATATATTTGCCAAGACATATTATCTCCTTCTTGACTGTCAGAACTAGACTACATACCTCTTCTATTGTTCTTGTACTTATGTCCATCATGATAAACAAAAATATATTCTACTTGCTTGTTGCTATCTGTATGCCTTACAAACTAAGTTCCTTGAGGGCAGAGACTTTACTTTGATAATATAATAGCACAAAAAGTGGCACAAAATATAATGATAATAGAAATTGATCTTCATTTAAATTGAATATATATTGTAGGCACTGTGCTAATAAATTTTTATGTGGATTATCACAGTTATTCCTGATAATAACTGAATAAGTTACTATTATTATCACCATTTTACATAGAGGAAAATTTGAGACTTTGAGAGGGCATGAAGCTCAAGGTTATGACTAAAGTGTGTTAGAGCTGGCATTTGAATGCAAACAGCCTGACATTAGAGTGTTTTTGGGGGGTTTGTTTTTTTTTTTTTTTTGCAGTACACGGTCCTCTCACTGTTGTGGCCTCTCCCGTTGCGGAGCACAGGCTCCGGAAGCGCAGGCTCAGCGGCCATGGCTCACGGGCCCAGCCGCTCCGCGGCAGGAACCCGTGTCCCCCACATCGGCAGGCGGACTCCCAACCACTGCGCCAACAGGGAAGCCCTAGAGTGTTTATTTTTAATACGATGCTGAAACGGCACACTTTCAGCTTTAAGAAACATGAAAATTATATGACATAAATCTGAAATATTTCATTTTGTTTTATGAAAGCTTTAATCATGAAAATTTATTGTTTATTCAAAGAAGAGAACTTGATTAGCTCTAAAAAATGTTGGCTAATGGCATCTGTGTAGACAAAATGAAGAAAGAAAACAATTATTTGCAAAATGTAGGAGAAGAAAACAAAGTAACATGGAAAGCAGTTACTTTTTTTTTTAAGTTTAACTATGTCAGTCACTGTGCTGGAAATTTAAACATATATTATTTCCCCTAATCTTCCCAACAGAACTGTTTAACTAAATGATGGCTAAATTGATGCTGAGGTAGACAGAGTAATGAGTCTAAAACAAGAGTTTTTAAAAGATGCCATTGTTATTGTAATCATAATGTATTCACTATACCATACTAGTTATGGAAGTATAAGATACATTTGTATGCAGAGCTCAAATGGACTAGATAATTTCACTTTATAACCAGAATGTTAGGTAACAAATGCAGATAGTAAGTCTTACTGTGTTTTGGCCAAAATATTTTATAGATAATGTGTATATATCCATAATCATGTATTTAGAAGCTCTATTCATTAAAGAGTTAAAGTATTAATAGATATATTTGCAGTGACAATGATCATTCATCTCCAGGTATAGGCATAGCAAAAATCTTAACATTTTATCTCACTTAAATTGTAAACATATGAGATAGTTATCATAAGATAACTGTGACTACAGACAAAATAATTTGGATGACTAACCCATACATCATGAAATATACTAACACTAGTTTTGATGCATAAATAAATTCCTCTCTTGGAATGTTCTATGGCATTGCTATAAATTTACAACTCCTTTTCAATTCACCATTATCAGATAATGAAATCAAACTAACTGGATCTTTGGATTATTTTGGTAACATTTTACCACAATGATGCTGAAAATTTTGTAGAAGCTTTTAAAATTGATTTAATTTAATTGGAGGTATTAAAGTTAGAATTCAATTTTTTCAATTGATAAGATATATTGAAACAGAAATACAGAAAGATTTGTGTTGTTTTATTATGCTAGATAGATTTATGATGCTAGATACATCTAGCACACAATTTTAAAATGAAAAAGGAAGGTGAATCATATTTTTACTGAATACTGTATATTATGAAAAAATATATAGATAATATTTAGATCCAGGGCCATAAGTTGATCATTCACACATAATATGTGGCCCATACCTATCCAGATATCTTGTGGCTGGTTTGAAAATTCCACAAATATTGATTTTCCTAGTCTTTAAAAAAAATTCAGAATCTATTAAAACTCTCTGTGGTGGAATTGCCAAAAGCTTTCTATAGCTTTTGATATTAAAATATCCTAAACTTTAGACTTTAATACATGTCCTATTTACATCTACAAGTTGTCCGATTATTGCATAACACAAATGCCATAATACCAGACACGTCTTGACAAATGCTAAGCCTCAGAAGTTTTTTCTACTCATTGTTGGTTTCACAAGGCAATGTACACTCAAAGTTTTGTTCAGATTAAATATTGTCACTGTTCTATTTTATAAAAATAAAACAGTGCCAACTACTAACAGCTATCGATACTTTTAGGGTTAGGCCCCACTCATAAGAACATAACACTACAGTTTTTTTTTTTTTTAATTGCTAATCCAGATGAATCTTTATTTTTCTTGTTCCAAACAAATCTGATGCAATATAGAGAACTTCTCCCCAGAAAAAAATACAAAACCTGTGCAGACACACAAAATTTATATACAAACTTGGAGGTTTTCAAGGCTCTGTGAAGTCCACTCATATTCTTAATCCATTTTGAGCTTATTTTTGTGTATGGTGTTAGGGAGTGATCTAATCTCATACTTTTACACGTACCTGTCCAGTTTTCCCAGCACCACTTATTGAAGAGGAACACTACAGTTCTTATTTTTAAAAATAACTGTCATGGATATAGAAAACTCTCTGCTTTCCTTTGTAAATAGATTCTGAGTTCCTAGTGGCCTAACCTTGGTTTATATAAGGACTCTCAGTTTCAGATGCTTCCATAAGACTGGCAGGTAATGGTAATAAACAAGTGAAATGGCCAGGTATTAGAGAACATGGGGAAAGGAGAGTAAGTGTGGGTGACCATAGCAAATTGAAAAGCTACTTATTTGTTAAAAAGGGCATGCTGTCATTCTACTGCAGTCAATTCTATTATTGAAAGAATTTGGAAATGCACATTATCTGTGAACTTCCTTGATTTTTCTAATACCGAGTATAACTCACAAGGCATTACCTATGGGCCACTAGTTGACAAACCTTGGCTTATATCCCATCAGTTAATGAGAAAGGTAGAAACATACCTCATTTTCACCCCAAATTGAATCCACAGTTTGGATACTAGAGGCAAAAAGGAACATGGAAGGGGCAAAAGGAGACACAATCACTTTCTTATTTTACCATGTTAGCATCATTTGATATTTTATTGAACTGTCTGCAATTAAATTAAAATCTCAGAGAATGTGCTGTTTTAAAAAAATAAGTGATTATTGCCTGGGCATCTTGCAAGGACTAGTCTTTTTAACTCTTTTAAAGGGATTTTTGTTCATGTGGTTGAATTTCATGGTCAGTTTCCTCCTCCACTGAGTCATCATTTTGGGGACAATTTAGAAAATAAACAGCCCCTGAGAGGACTTCTAACCTATGGTTGGGCTTAGGACGGTCAACTTAGGGACAGAACCTAAATAGAATATAACCTTCCTATAGGCTTTTGTCTAATTAGAGCAGCAACTTCAGTTTACCATTTTGCTGCCTTGGGAGCAAACAGTGCTATCCCAATATAGGATGAGCATATTTATTGAGTGTGTGATAAAGGGATGCAGCTTCTGGGCTATATATTTTCTCTGTTCATAAAGTTGATTATAGCACATTCAACTGGTTATCCTGGAGAACCATGGAAGACTGAAGTATTCAATAGACAATTAAAAGATTTAAAGTCACATTCCAGAGACAGCTATGCTTTTTCAACTGTAAAGGCAATTTTAACGATACTAACACTAAGATTATTTCATTTAGTTAGGCTTTGGAGATTTGCTTTTTCTTAATGCATGGTATATTGAGTCAAAAAAACAACTGGAAAGAGAAAGAAAGAAAAAAGAAAGAAAGAGAAAGAGAAAGGAAGGGAGGGAGGAAGGAAGGGAAGAAGAGAGAGAGAATAGGAGAGAAAAAAGAATGCAGGAAATAGAAGAAAGAAAGGGTAAGTAGAAAGATGGAATGAAGACTGAGTAATTCATCACATAATTTTATTGAGCTCGTATTTGTTGAGAAAGTATTCCTTATAAAGTGCTCTGTTAGGCATGAATAAGTGTTATCCTGTATGATTCCCTGTTATGGAACGACTACACCTAAGTTATAGGATGAACTTTTAAGCAATAATGATTATCTCAGTGTGGGTCAAGCTATGTAGATTATCTGGGGACTCCTATTGTGAAAGTAATGTATAAACCCAGAACCTGTCACTGGTATGTATTTCTATGGAATGGGAAAACATATATAATCTTATCTTAGTAGGAGTGAAAATTTATTATACTACCACTAAGAAAATCTTATTGGTAGTGGAGACTATAAAATACAAATAATTAGCCAAATAATGGGCCCAAAATATTCTTTTCATAAATGCATTATCATAGAAATTGATTATATGCTCATTTTTCCAGACCCATAAAAAGAACACAAATAATTCTAACATATATAGACATTGAAATTTTTTCTTCATGCATTTAGGTATGATGAGTATAAATGGTGTCAAAAATAATACCCAATATCAATGTTTAATACTAGAGTCTTCTCTATTGATAATGCTTTGAAGACATAATGAGAACAGTACATGCCTTGTGATTACTGTAAGGTCACATGGACCTGGTTTTTGTCTGTCATGTAGCTGTCATGATGATGTGTTAAAACGGCTTAGGGCTGCACCGGACAGACTTAAGATTTTAAAAACATCATTGAAGTTTTATATTTTTGAAGCTCTCACTTTATAATTTCAACAGTAATTGGATATTGTTAGGACTGGAATGTTAATGTAACATTTATTAGAATTAGTTTTGAGTGCACTACCATTTCATGTTATTAAAAGATGAAACATAATTCAGAAATTGTTGGTCAAATAATTCTTTTTTCTTTTCAGTTTCTTTCCTAGTCTTGACATATTATCAAATGCTTTATGTGGCTATTTAAAACATGATGTAGCATTATTGACTTCTAAACACATTTTATCTCTGGGATCATAAAGCAAACACATGTACATATTTCAAGGTGCATTGGCTATTAAGTTGAACATGTTTTTTTACAAACTGGTTATAAACTGAGACCAAGTACCTCTGCTAGAGCATGTATTTTTATAAGGCTGTATATTACTGTTTAAATACATGATCTGTGGAGCTTGGTAAAACAGAAGTCATGCAGCCTACAATAGAGTGGTCTCCAAAGTTTTTACTCACGTATTACTATCAATAAATTGCTTTAGCACACTCACACACACAAACACACATATCAAATTTTCATATATGTATATATATCCACTATTATACCAGTGTATAAAATATAGACATCATAAACCATATATAAAATTAGGAATTAAAAACGATTATGCCATATGTGAAATATCATTTTCTTGAATTAATTTAACTTAATTACGGTAAAGACCTTTCTTTCCCTGATTAGATATGATGATATATGTGTCATTTTGTAAAACTTGTTTGTTATTTTATGGTACAGTTTTTCAAAGATTTAGTCCAAATTTAGTTAGTTCTATATCTGGTTTTAATGGCTGTCATAACTAAAAAAATCACTTCACAAAAATAACAGATGCAAATGGAGGAAATTCATCCTGCATTGTGAGTGCTAAATCAATTTAATTCCATCCTCCAGTTATGCAAAAGTTTTTGTCAAAATTTGGTTAATACTTTTCTTGAAATTAAATTGTAGGGTTTATAATTTGAAGGCAATGAATTTAATTTTTTAAATAAATGAATTAAAAACTTAATGACACTCATTCTTTGAAGATTTGTTATACAAGATAGGATATTTTGTTTCTATTTTTCTGTGCTTGAAGATTGAAGAGATCTTGCAATTAATACAAAATATTTTCGAGAATAAAACTGTGTAACAATCAAAATATGTCCAAATATTTTTTTCAAAGTTTCCCCTATATCTCATATTAAGCACAACTAAAACCCCTAGATATTACCTATAAAATAAGCATAAGACTCTTGAAGGTGGAGAGAAGATGGACTGGCTAGAAACTTGAAGAATAACACAATAAAATTTCCTGGGTTTTTTTGGTTGTTTTTTTTTTTTTTTTTTTTTTTTTTTGCTCGTATATTCAAGACTTAACCTGGAAGAAGCTGGCAATCTGGAAATACCAGTGACTGCAAATAACCTCTTTGCCGAAGTCCTGTTCTTTTGGGCAAGGGGATCAAGAAAGGGGCTGGCTAGCAAGACAGAAAACCTTCAGACAGAAACAGCCCTACTCCGGTCAAACACCACAGAAAACATTGTGTTAGCACCCCCATTAATGCCAAGCAAAGAAAAGTGGGAAGCCTAGACTTCTACCTTGTGAGGCTATAACAGGGTGCCCAACACCCCCATCATGCAGGTAGAAAGAAGGCTAAGTACAGAGCTAGAGTTTCAGTCATGCAGTTATGAGGTCATTCCCTCATATTGTCTCTGGAGAACTTGTGGGGATCCTGGTCCCCAGGGGTACCCCACCTAGCAGTACCAAGGAGTGGCATCAAAGATAATGGAAGGTGATGACATGCATTGTGAACCAGTGATAATGAGACCACCCCCACAACAGTGTCAGAGGAGGCCATGTAGGAAACTAAAATATCTTTTTCCACACAGCAATAACAATGAGACCTTACACTGGGTATCAGCAGAGGTTGAGTGGGGAACAAAGACTTGTGTTTGTGCCCAGTGGTAACAAGGCAGCGTCAGAAAAAGCCAACTACAACAGAAGGCTTAAGAAAGATCCAGAATCTCAAAACATAACATTAAAATGTTCAGGTTTCAATTTAAAAAATCACTCATCATACCAAGAATCAGAAAGATCTCAAACTGAATGAAAAAGATAATAAATGGATGCCCAAACTGAGATGACAGAGATGTTAGAATTACCTGACAAAGATTTTAAAGCAGCCATTCTTCAACAAGCAATTACCAACACCCTTGAAAAAAATGAAAACATAGAAAGTTTTAGGGAAAAAGTTTCAGCAAAGAAATAGAAGATATAAGGAAAAGTCAAATGAGAATATTAGAACAGGAAAATACAATAATTGAAAATAAAAGCTCAGTGGATGGGCTCAACAACATAATAGAGAGATTGGGGAAAGAATCAGTGAGCTGGAAGATAAACAATTGAGACTACCCAAGATGAAGAACAGAGAGAAAATACACTGAAAAGAAAAACACGGAACCTCATGGACCTGTGTCTTTGGAGTCCCAGAAGGAGAGGAGAAACAAGGAGAGTCTGAAAAAGTACTAGAAGAAATAATGGCAGAAGACATCCCAAATTTGGAAAGAAAGATAAATCTGTAGATTCAAGAAGGTAAGAAATTCCCAACATGATAAAACCAAACAAATCTGCATCAAGACACATCATAATGAAACTTCTGAAAGCTAAAGACAAAGACATTCTGAAAGCAACCAGGGAAAAATCACACATTATAGAGGAAAACACAATTAGAAAGACAGGGGATTTCTCATCAGAAATCAGGGAAACCAGAAGGAAATGGCACAATATAGTTCAGGGCTGAAAGGAAAGGACAATCAGTCTAGAATGCTATTATGCCCAAGGCAAATATCCCTTTAGGAATGAAGTGGAAATCATGACCCTCTCAGTGAAAATACTTTTTCTCCAGAAGACCTACTCTAAAGGAATAATTTTAAAATTTTTCTAAATAAAAAGGAAAAAACAAAAGAAGAAACCTTGGAATATCAGGAAAGGAAGAAGCAAAAATCAAGGTAAATGCAATAAGTTTTTGATCTCTTCTTGAGCTTTCTAAGTTTGAGCAATAATTTAAACACTGTTTAATATAGTTCAAAACACATGGAGAGAATATTTAAGATATTTGCACTAAAAATAGGGAAGGGCAAAGTGATGTAAAGAAAGATAAAATTTCTGTACTTCACTAGGACTGGTAAAATGATGACACCAGTAGATTGTAATTATATATATATATATATACATGTAATAATACGTAGAGTAATCTTTAAAAAGCTATACAAATAGATACACTCAAAACACTACAGATAAATCAAAATGAAATTCTAAAAAAAACTTCTGCCACAATAATGCAGGAAAATAAAGCAGAGACAGAAAGAACCAATAGGAAACAAAAGTAAATTGGCACAACCCCTAATGTATCATTAATTACATTAAAATATATGGTCAAAATGCACTGATTAAAAGACAGATTGGCAAAGTAAATGACAAATTATGACCTATATACTGTCTATAAAAAAAAAAAACCCTCATTTTAAATATAACAACATAGGCAGGCTGAAAGCAAAAGGATAACAAACATGTATCATGAAAATATTAATTTTAAAATGTATTAGTGGCTATATAATTATCAAAGTGACTTCAGAGCAAAGAGGGTAATCAGAGCCACAGTGGGACATTATATGATGGTAATGCACCGAGAAGACAGCAATCCTAAATGTGTATGTACCAAACAATAGAGGTGCAAAATATGTGAAGTAAAAACTGATGGAACTGAAGAAAAAAATAGACAAATCCACAGTTACCAATGGAGGCTTTACCACCTCTTTCACAACAATGCATAGAATAATTAGAAAACCAACAGCGATATAAAACTCCACAGCACCATGAAACCAACAGGATCTAAAGGACGTTTACAGAACACTCCAACCAACAACATAAGGATACATTGCTTCAAGTGATCAAAGAATATATACCAAGGTATATCATATCCTGGGCCATAAAACAAACCTCAGTAAAATTCAAAGAACTGAAATCAAGCACAATGTGTTCTTTAACCAGTGGAATCATACTGGAAATCAGTAAGAAAAATAACAGGAAATTTTCCAAACACATAGAAACTGAACAACACACTTTAAATAATTGGTGGGTCAGAAAAGAAGTCTCAAGGGGAATCAGAAGATACCTGGAACTCAATTAATATGAAACTTTAACGTATCAAAATTTGTGGGACATAGCTAAAGGAGTGTGAGAGGAAAATTTATAGCATTCTATGCTCACATTAGGAAAGAGGAAAATTCTTAGATCAATAACCTAAGTTCCCACCTTAAGAAAAAGAAGAGCAAAATAAACCCAAGACAAGCAAAAACAAAGAAATAACAAAGATAAGAACAGAAATCAGTGAAATTGAAAACTGCAAAACAATAGAGAGAACCTTTGAAACAAAGAGCGGGTTCTTTGAAAAGATCAATGAAATTACCCACCCCTCAAGCAGGATGGAGGAGAGAGAGGAGAGAGAAACACAGATTTCCAGTATCAGGAATGAAATAGGGGATATCATCATAGATACTTCAGAAATCAAAAGGATATTTAGGAATATTATTGTCTTAGTCCAATGGAACTGTTCTAACAAAATACCACCGAATACATGGTTTATAAACAATGGAAAATTATTTCTCACACTTCTGGAGTCTGACAAGTCCAAGATCAAGGCACTGGCAGATTCAGTGTCTGGTGAGAACCTGCTTTCTGGTTCATAGACAGCTGTCTTTTTGCTGTGGCTGTACATGGTGGAAAGGATGAGGGATCTTTCTAGGGTCTCATTTATAGGGTCACTAATCTCATTCCCTAAGACTCTGCCCTCATGATCTAATCACCCCCAAAAGCCCCATCTCCATCACCTTGGAGGTTAGACTTTAAACATATGAATTTTGGGGGGACACGAATATTTAAACCATAGCAAATATAAATAACACATAAATTTGACAATGTAGATGAAATGGACCAACTTCTTGAAAATTACAAACTACCAATATTCATCCAATATGAAATACATATTTTGAATAGGCCTATAACTATAAAGACCAAGTAGTCCAAGTGGTTTCTGGAAACTGAAATGTGAAAGTTCTATTGAGAAGGCCATGTGAAAGGGTGATGCAAACTTTAGTTGAAGGATTCAGTCACCCTAAGCCAGTATCAGTGTGAGAGAGCCAGGGGAACACATGATGGTGCTAATTTCTTCCTTCTGCCTCCTGATATTCCCCATTGTCCAAGCCCAAAAGAAAGCCAGAGAACAAAGGTAACCATTGATTAGTACATATGGGTCTGCCTGCCTCCTTTGGCAGAAAACATAAGGGCAAATTGAGATATTTAGTACATTTATTTAGATAAAATATAATTATTATTTACTTCTAATTTTGCTTCTTGTTGCCATATGTATTGTCATCATACTGTAGCATATGAACTCACTTTGTATACAACTCTAAAATATAATGTTAACTCTTCAACTACACTGAAAGCTACCATGTAGTATCTGATGGAACTCTTAGAGGACAACATAGGAAAAATACTCTGACATAAACCACAGCAAGATCTTTTTTTGACCCACCTCTTAGAGTAATGAAAATAACAACAAAATTAAACAAATGGGACCTAATTAAACTTAAAACTTTTGCACAACAAAGGAAACCATAAACAAGACAAAAAGACAACCCTCAGAATGGGAGAAAATATTTGCTAATGAAACAATGGACAAAGGATTAATCTCAAAAATATATAAACAGCTCATGCAGCTCAATATTAAAAAAAAAGAAACAACCCAATCCAAAAATGGGCAGAAGACCTAAATAGACATTTCTCCAAAGAAGGCATACAGATGGCCAAGAGGCACAGGAAAAGCTGCTCAGCATCACTAATTATTAGAGAAATGTGAATCAAAACTACAATGAGGTATCACCTCACACCAGTCAGAATGGCCGTCATCAAAAAATCTACAGACAATAAATGCTGGAGAGGGTGTTGAGAAAAGGGAACCCTCTTGCACTATTGGTGGGAATATAAATGGATCCAACCACTGTGGAGAACAGTATGGAGGTTCCTTAAAAAACTACAAATAGAACTACCATATGACCCAGCAATCCCACTTCTGGGCACATACCCTGAGAAAACTGTAATTCAAAAAGAGACATGGACCACAATGTTCATTGCAGCACTATTTACAATAGCTAGGACATGGAAGCAACCTAAGTGTCCATCAACAGATGAATGGATAAAGAAGATGTGGCACATATATACAATGGAATATTACTCAGCCATAAAAAGAAATGAAATTTAGTTATTTGTAGTGAGGTGGATGAACCTAGAGTCTGTCATACAGAGTGAAGTAAGTCAGAAAGAGAAAGACAAATACCGTATGCTAACACATATATATGGAATCTTAAAAAAAGAAAAAAAAGGTACTGATGAACGTAGTGGCAGGACAGGAATAAAGAAGTAGACATAGAGAATGGGCTTGAGGACACGGTGGGGGAGGGGGAAGCTGGAACAAAGTGACACCATCATTGGCATATACACACTACCAAATGTAAAATAGATAGCTGTGGGAAGCAGCAGCATACATAGCACAGGGAGATCAGCTCCATGCTTTATGACGACCTAGAGGGGTGGGATAGGGAGGGTAGGAGGGAGGCTCAAGAGGCAGGGAGTATGCAGATATATGTATGCATATGGCTGATTCACATTGTTGTGCAACAGAAACTAACAGCCCTGTGAAGCAATTATACTCCAATACAGGTGTATTAAAAACATAAATAAGTGAATAAGCACACACACAAAAATATAATGTTCCCTCTTCAAGTACATTGAGAGCTACCATGTAGTATCTGATGGAACAACATTTCTGCAGTATATTTTTCACTATCAAGCCTGCAAAAATATTTATTGCATAAATATTTACCCTCTTTGTCTATCTCTATGCCTCCCTCTCCACACATATACACAAGTATATATATATACATAACATATATATATATTTGTTATGTATACATATGTATATATATAACATTCAACATATATGTGCACATTGTAGTTAAGTTTATTACCCAGAAACATGTACAATATGCAGACATGGCAAGATCATGGGAAAACACACTTTGTGGTATAATGCTTGGCAATGTAAATTTTCACTGCAGGTAACTTTGATAGTGTGTGTGTGTGTTAAAAATTCAAATGAGTGCATATCTTCTATAAAGTATATCCACTTCTATAAAATTATTTTAATGGTATAATTAAGGTGTGTACAAAGATTTAAGTTCAAGAATGACAGTGCCATTTATAAGGAAAGGTATAAAACAACTTGAAAGTTATTCTGTAATACCAGGCTGCTGAAATGAATGTTTGTGTATCTATGGAATTATGTATTTGTAAAAATTATATTTTGGTGTGTTATTTGTTGACAATGAAATAATTTCACTTCGTGTAATTGAGTCTTTTGAGGTAATATGAGTTATATAGTGTTTAAAGCCATGTTTATGTGAAATTTACATTCCAACCCTAACACTTATTAGCTCTTTAACCTAGCCTAGGTTCCATAGTCTCTGTAACTCTCATCTATATATTGGGTATAAAATAAGAGCAGTTATGTCATAGGATTATTTTGTAGGTTTAATGAAAAAGTGAATACAAAATACTGAATGAGCATTTTGCATATAACATGTGCCCAAGAAAAATGATCAGGCATCCAGGAGATTTTATTGGATTCTCAAGTAATTCCAACATGCAGAAAAAAGCACATAGTTGAAGGTTTAATTTATTTGAGGTGTATGTTAAGTACATACTTTAGAAAAGTTGTGAATATTAATGGTTAGGAAAAATCAATAAAGGGGAATGTTATTAACTCTGAGGTCTCTCAATTTTTTGAGAGTACTGCTTGCCTAGAAAATGGGACCTAGAAAGGGATAATCTAGCATATACTTCATTATTTTGTCTTAATTTTCTTAGACAAGAAATAAAATTATTTTCTACTTCACAAATTGAGTTAAATTTTGTGAACCAAGAGAAAATATTTTTCATCCGCAAAGTGTAAATATTGTACCCAAGTTCTGAAAAAACCAGGAGCATATTGATTCAGAGGAGAATTGCCTAGTCACACAATACTGGAAAAAGATCCTCTGGCAGTAAGAACTTCATATTTCCGTCAAGTATCCTGATTAAAACTTTGAATTGTTATTTAAAAACAACTCATATGTAAGGTAGATAGAACAGACATATATTTATATATGAGAAAACTGAGTCAACAGAAAATCAGAGTCTTGTCCAAGGTCAAACATTGATTTTCTTCTGGAGTTATTGAAATGAATTTTCTGGACTCACAGCCTACCATTCTTTCTTTCATATTGTGTCTAATATCAATAGATGTGATGATAATTATATAATAAACCTATGTTCTTTCCCAAATAATTACATTTATATAAAATTATATATAATATACATAATTTTCATTGCTAAAATGAAAGATACTGGCCTAAAAAATGATGACTCTGACTTTTGTAATAATGACTCGTTTACTCTAGATATGATTTAGCTTATAGCTCAGCATAATTAACAGACCATTAAATATTGTATATAATTGAATTTAAATAAATTTCTCTTTATCTGGGTTTCATTGGGCTGGTTTAATTGGCCTTATTAAAAAAAATTTGTAATAATAGTTAAGGATGGTGTGTGTAACCTAATTTTTCACCATGAATATTTAACCAGTGCTTTAATTGAATACTTAGATTTAATGATAAAAATTAACAATTTTAGGGTAAATGTATAATTATCTTATAAATATGCAGATAATAAAAATTAAAATAACAGATGATTTTAAGTGCTTTATTTTAAAAAATATGTACTTGAGTGGCCCTTTAAGGAAGTTTTGCCTTAAAAAAATGCAATTAATTAGGGATCAAGATGGCAGAGTAGGAAGATCCTGAGCTCACCTCCTCCAGTGGATACAGCAAAACTACAACTACATATACAACAACTATCTTTGAAAATAACCTGAAGACTAGCAGAAAAGATTTTCTACAACTAAGAATATAAAGAAAAGGCCACATCAAGACTGGCAGGAGAGGGAGAGACATGATCTAGTCAGAGCCCACATACCCGGTGTGATGACCCACAGCACAGGAAGGATATCACAACTGCAGAGACCCCCCTGAGGAGCAAGGGGTCTCAGCCCCACCTCAGGCTTCCCAACCTGAGGGGCCTTCACTGAGAAGATGAGCCTCCATAACAGGTGACTTTGAAAACCAGCAAGACTTATGTCAGGAGAACCAGAGGGCCATAGAAAACAGATTCTTCTTGAAGGACTCATGCACAAACTTACTCACTCCCAAGTCCCAGCACAGAGGTAACAGCTTGAAAAGTGCCTGGGTCATGTGAGAAGGAGATTCATTGACTTAATTTTAGGTTGCGTGCTAGAGGGACAGGGAGCTGGTGGTACTTTCTCTGGGGACAGAAGTGCTGGTAGGCACTATTTTGTTTTTACTGTCTTTCTACCAATTATTCTCCAGCAACCTAATGCCATGCACCCCACCTCGATGTTCCCCTAAGCAACAGCAGCTCACAACCATCCTGCCCCAGCCAATCCCTCCAAAGTGGCTCACACACCACACAGCAGCCATTCTGCCCAGCAGTGGTACCCCTCCAAAGTGGCTCCTGCCACGTCCCAACCAGCAAGTAGCCAGGGAGCACCAGCGCCCTTCCAAAGCACATCCCACTTCAGGGGGCAAGAAATGTACCCCTAGCAGTTGCAGCTAGACCTCTCAGTCAGCCAGGCTGGGAGGCAGCCCCACCCACCAGCACACACACAGCAGTCATGGCCAGGCACTGCAGCCAGCCCACCTGAGGGCCAGTCCTACACAGCAGCACAGCTGCAGCAATCAAGGTCAAACCACAATAGCAGGGTGTACACAGCCCACAGAGGAGATACCCCTGGAGCACCTGGTGCTGGTGACCAGGAGGTATTGTGCCACTGAGCCCCACAAAAAAACCTTCTACTTAAGGCCCTTTTTTCAAGACTGGGAGACATAGTTGATTTACCTAATGCAGAGAAACAAAAAAGAGAGTTATGCAAAATTAGGAGACAAAGGAATACTTTACAAATGAAAGAACAAGACAAAAGCTCAGAAAAAGAACTGAACAAAATGGAGATAAGTGATTTACAACATAAAGAGTTCAAAGTAATAGTCATAAAAATGCTTACTGAACTTGGGAAAAGAATAGATGAACTTAGAACATCAACAAGAGATAGAAAATATTTTTAAGAAATCAAAACTGAAGAATACAATAACTAAAATGAAAAATACACTAGAGGGAATCAACAGCAGATCAAAGCATGTGGAACAGAGCAGTGATCTGGAAAACAGTGTCGTGGAAATCACCCAATTGGAATAGCATAAAGAATAAGAAAAAAATTAGGATATTTAAGAGACCTCTGGGACAAGGTCAAGTGTAGTAACACTTGCATTATAGAGGTCCTGGAAGAAGAGAGAGAGAGAAAGGGCCAGAAAACCTATCTGAAGAAATAACGGCTGAAAACTTTCCTAATCTGATGAAGGAAACTGACAGGTAACACAAAGTCCCAAACAAGATGAACCGAAAGACACCCACACTGAAGTACATTATGATTAAAATGTCAAAAGTTAATGACAAGAAGTGAATCTTAAAAGCAGTAAGAGAAACAGTTATGTACAAAGGAACCCCCATAAGACTATCAGCTTATTTTTCAACAGAAACATTGTCCCAAAAGGACCGGCAGAATATAATCAAACTACTGAAAGAGAAGAACTTACAACCAAGAATATTCTACCTAGCAAGGTTATCATTCAGAATTGAAGGAGAGAGAAAGAGTTTCCCAGACAAGCAAAGGCTAGAGGAGTTCATCACCGCTAAACTAGCTTACAAGAAATGTTAAAGGGATTTAATGATGGAGGGATCAGTCCAACAAGAGATGTAACACACTTGTAAATATCTGTGCAGCCAACATAGAAGCATCTAAATACGTAACAGAAATAAAGGGAGATCTTGACAGTAAATACAATAATACTAAGAGAATTTAACACTCCTTACATCAATGGATGGGTCATCCAGACAGAAAATCAATAAGAAAACACTGGCCTTAAATGACACATTATATTAGATGAACTTAAGAGATATATACAGAGCACTCAAACAGCCAAAGAGCAGAGTACACATTCTTCTCAATTGCACATGGAACATTCTCCAGGATAGATCACATGTTGAGACACAAAACAAGTCTCAACAAATTTTAAATGATAGAAATTATATCAAGCATTTAAAAATACTTCCTTAGATTTCTTATTGAAATACAGTTGATTACATATTATGTAAGTTTCAGGTGTACAACACAGCAATTTATATATATATATATATATATATATATATGAAGAATAATATAATAAGAATCTTTTTCAGATTCTTTTCCCTTATACATTATTACAAAATATTCACTATGTTTCCTTATTCTATAGAGTAGATCCTTGTGGGTTATCTATTTTATACATAGTAGTGTGTATATGTTAATCCCAGCCTCCTAATTTATCCCTCCCACTACCCACTTTCCCCTTTGATAACCATAAATTTGTTTTCTGTATCTGTGATTCTATTTCTGTTTTGGAGATACAGTCATTTGTGTCTTTGTTTTTTAGATTCTACATATAAGTGATGTCATATGATATTGCTGCAAATGGCATTCTTTCATTCTTTTTTATGGTCAAGTAATATTCCATTGTACATATACACCACATCTTTATCCATTCATCTGTTGATGGACATTTAGGTTGCTTCCATGTCTTGGCTGTTGTAAATACTGCTGCAATGAACATCAGGGTGCATGTATCTTTGCAAATTGTGGTTTTCCCAGGATATATGCCCAAGAGTGGGATTGGTGAATCATATGGTAGCTCTATTTTTAGTTTTTTAAGGAACCTCCATACTGTTCTCCATAGTGGCTGTATCAATTTACATTCACACCAACAGTGTAGGATGATTCCCTTTCCTCTCTTTCCCTCTCCAGTGTTTATTATTTGCAGACATTTTGTTGATGGCCATTCTGACCAGTGTGAGGTTTTGGTGTCAGGGTGATGGTCGCCCAATAGAATAAGTTCAGAAGTATTCCTTCCTCTGCAATTTTTTGGAATAGTTTCAGAAGGATAGGTACTAACTCTTTTCTAAGAGTTAATAGAATTTACCTGTGAAGCCATCTGGTCTTGGACTTTTGTTTGTTGAGAGTTTTTTAAATCACAGATTCAATTTTAGTACTTGTAATTGGTCTGTTCATATTTTCTATTTCTTCCTGATTCAGTCTTGGGAGATTTTCTAAGAATTTATCCATTTCTTCTATGTTGTTCATTTTACTAGCGTACAGGTGCTTTTAGTAGTCTCTTATGATCCTTTGTATTTCTGTGGTGGTGTTTGTAATTTCTCCTTTTTCATTTCTGATTTTATTGATTTGGGCCCTCTCCCTTTTTTTTTCTTGATGAGTCTGGTGAAAGGTTTATCAATTTTGTTTATCTTTTCAAAGAATCAGCTATTAGTTTCATTGATCCTTTCTACTTATTTCTTTGTCTCTATTTAATTTATTTCTACTCTGATCTTTATGATTTCTCTTCTACTAACTTTGGGTTTTGTTTGTCCTTCTGTCTCTAGTTGCTTTATGTGTAAGGTTAAGTTGTTTATTTGAGATTTTTCTAGTTTCTTGAGGGAAGCTTGTATTTCTACAAACTTCCCTCTTAGAATTGCTTTTGCCAGATTCCATAGGTTGTAGATTGTTTTGTTCTCATTTTCATTTGTCTCTAGATATTTTTAGATTTCCTCTCTGATTTCTTCAGTGATCCATTGGTTGTTTAGTTGAACATTGTTTAGCCTCCATGTGTTTGTGTTTTTTGCAGTTTTTTTTCTTGTTGTTGATTTCATTGCATGGTGGTCAGAAAAGATGCTTGATATGATTTCAATTTTCTTACATTTACAAACATTTCCTTTTTGGCCCAGCATGTGATCTATTCTGGAGGATATTACCTGTAGACTTGAAAAGAATGTGTATTCTGCTGCTTTCAGATGGAATGCTCTATAAATATCAATTAAGTCCATCTGGTCTAATGTTTCATTTAAGGCCTTTTATTCCTTATTGATTTTCTGTCTGGATAATCTGTCCATTGGTATAAGTTGAGTGTTAAACTCCTAAACTATTATTGTTTTACAGTCAATTTTTCCTTTTATGTCTGTTAACATTTACCTTATATATTGAGGTGCTCCTGTGTTGGGTGCTTATATATTTTAAATTGTTATATCTTCTTCTTGGATTGATCCCTTGATGATTATGTAGTGTCCTTCTTTGTCTCTTGTAACAGTCTTTATTTTAAAGTCTATTTTGTCTGATATGAGTATTGCTACTCCAGCTTTCCTTTGATTTCCATTTGCATGGAATACCTTTTTCCATCCCCTCACTTTCAGTCTGTGTGTGTTTCTAGAATTGAAGTGACTCTCTTGTAGACAACATATATAAGGATCTTTTTTTTTTCAAATCTGTATAGCCAGTCTATGTCTTTCAGTTGGAGCATTTAATCCATTTACATTTAAGGCTTTATTTGATAGGTATGTTCCTATTGCCATTTTTTTTTCTTTTTTGTGGTACACGGGCCTCTCACTGTTGTGGCCTCTCTCGCTGCGGAGCACAGGCTCCGGACGCGCAGGCTCAGCGGCCATAGCTCATGGGCCCAGCCGCTCCACGGCATGCGGGATCCTCCCGGACCAGGGCACAAACCCGTGTCCCCTGCATTGGCAGGCGCCACCAGGGAAGCCCCCTATTGCCATTTTGTTAATTGTTTTGGATTTGTTTTTGTACGTCTTTTATCTTCCTTTCTTCTTTTGTTCTATTCTTTTGTGTTTTGATGACTGTCTTTACTGTTATGTCTGGTTTACTTTTTCTTTTTTGTGTGTTTATTTATTATAGACTTGGTTTACGGTTACCATGAAGTTTTAGTATAGCAGTCTATATATATACATGATTATTTAAAGTTGCTGGTCTCTTAATTTCAAATGCATTTCAAATATCCTGCACCTGTATTCTCCTCTCACAGTTGCTGGTTTTGATGTCATATTTGTGTGTGGATGATTTCCTATCTTTACTGTATGTATATTTGCCTTGGCTGGTGAGCTTTCCCATTCATAATTTTCTTGTTTCTAATGTGGCCTTTTCTTTCCCACCAGAGAAGTTCCTTTAGAATTTGTTGTAAAGCTGGTTTGGTGGTGCTGAAATCTCAGTTTTTGCTTGTCTGTAAAACTTTTGCTTTCTCTGTCAAATCTGAACAATGGCCTTGCTGGGTAGAGTGTTCTTGGTTGTAGGTTTTTCCCTTTCATCACTTTAAATATATTGTGGCACTCCCTTCTGGCCTGCAGAGTTTCTGCTGAAAAATCAGCTGATAACCCTATGGGGATAGCCTTGTATATTATTTGTTGCTTTTTCCTTGTTGCTTTTAATATTTTCTCTTTGTTTTTAATTTTTGTCAGTTTGATTTATGTGTCTTGCCATGTTCCTCCTTTGGTTTATACTGTGTGAGACTCTCTGTGCTTCCTTGACTTGAGTGATTGTTTCCTTTCCCATGTTAGGGAAGTTTTCAGCTATTATCTTTTCAAATATTTTTCCAGACCCTTTCTCTCTCTCTTCTCCTTCTGGGACATTTATAATTCAAATGTT
Organism: Neophocaena asiaeorientalis asiaeorientalis; assembly: GCF_003031525.2. NCBI lineage: Eukaryota > Metazoa > Chordata > Mammalia > Artiodactyla > Phocoenidae > Neophocaena > Neophocaena asiaeorientalis. The sequence goes on along the minus strand of NW_020172676.1, from coordinate 366,940 downwards.
GGTGCATTTAATGTTGTCCCAGTTGTCTCTTAAACTGTCCTCATTTTTTTTTTTTTTTTTTTTGACTGTACCACACAGTCTGCAGCATCTTAGTTCATCAACTAGGAATCAAACCCATGCCCCCTGCAGTGGAAGCATGGACCACTAGGGAAGTCCCTTGTCCTCATTTCTTTTCGTTCTTTTTTCTTTATTCTGTTCCATGATGGTGATTTCCACCATTCTGTCTTCCAGGTCACTTATCCATTCTTCTGCCTTATTTATTCTGTTATTGATTCCTTCAAGTGTGTTTTTCACTTCAGTTATTTTATTGTTCAATTCTGTTTGATTCTTCTTTATAATTTCTATCTCGTTGCTAAGAACTTCTTTTAACTTCTTGATCTGTGCATCCATTCTTTTCCCAAGTTCTTGGATCATCACTACAGTCATTACTTGGAGCTTTTTCTCTGGTAGATTGTCTATCTCTACTGCACTTAGTTGCTCTTCTGGGGTTTTACCTTGTTCCTTTGTCTGGAACATATTCCTTTGCTGTCTCATTTTGTTTAAATTTCTTTTTGTATTTTTATGTACGTAGTAGCTTAGTTACATTTCTCAAACTTGGAGAAGTGGCCTTCTGTAGGGGATGTCCCATGTGTCCCAGCAGTACACTCTCTTCTTATCACTCAAGGGCCAGGAACAGCTGCTCCCAGGCTAGGTTCTGACCTGTGTTTGCAGACTCAGTTCTGCAGACTGCAAGACTAGTTTCCTTCCTTCTGGTGTTTGCCCCCTGGTAGGTGAGTCTCATTTAGGGGCTTGTGCAGACGTCCTGTTGGGAGAGGTTGGTGTCTGCCCACTGGTGGGCAGGGTAGTGTCAAGGGGCATGTCTAGAGGTTGCTGTGGGTTCAGGCAGCTTGTCTTCTGTTGGGTGGGTCTGTGTTCCTGCCCTATTCATTATTTGGCCTAAGGCATTCCAGCACTGGAACTTACAGGCTGTTGGGTGGGGTCAGGTTTTGGTTCCAAGGACCCAAAATGTCTGTCTCCAGCCAGAGTTCATGTAGATTTCCCTATGTCTATCAGCTTTTATGACCCCAGAGAGAGCCACAGCTGCCCCTGTCTCCCCAGGAGACCCTCCAAGACCAGCAGGTACATCCAACCCAGGCTCCTATGGAGTCACTACTTTTGTCCTTGGTCTTGGTGCACACAAGACCTTATGTGTGCCCTCCACTGGCCTTCAAAGCCAGATGCTCTGGGGGCTTCTCTCTGATGCCAGATCTGTAGGCTTGGGAGCCCAGTGTAAGGCTCAGAGCTTTCACTGCTATTGGAAAATTTCTCCAATGTAATTAATCTACAGTTTGTGGGTCACTTACCTGCGGGGGGGGGCATGGGATTTGATTATATCGCTAGTGCGCCCCTCCTTCTGTCTCATGGTTCCTTCTTTATGTCTTTGGATGTAGAATATCTTTGTGTGTGTGTGTGTGTGTGTGTGTAGATTTCAGTACTTTTTATCAATGGTTGTTCAGCAGTTAGTTGTGATTTTGGTGTGCTCATGGGAGGAGGTGAGCTTAAGGTCCTTTTACTCCACCATCTTGTCTAGGTTCTCAGGCATTTTTTCTGATAATAACAGTATGAAACTAGAAGTCAATTACAGGAAGAAAGGTGGGAGTAGCACAAACAGCTGGGGGCTAAGCAACATGCAACTGAAAAACTGATGGTTTAATGAAGAAATCAAAGAGGAAATCAGAAAATAACTCAAGACAAATGAAAACAGAAACACAGTGTTCAAAAATTATGGAACACAGCAAATGCAGTTCTAAGAGGGAAGTTTATAATGTTACAGGCCTACCTCATGAAACAAGAAAACTCTCAGATAAACAACTAACCTTACAACTAAAGGAACTGGAAAAAGAAGAAAAAATAAAGCACAAAGTTAGTTGAGGAAGGAAATAATAAAAATCAGAGTAGAAATAAGTGAAATTGAGACAAAAAAACAATAGAAAAGATCAATGAAATTAAGAGCTGGTTTTTTTGAAAGAATTTTAAAAATCAATAAACTTTTATCTAGACTCATAAAGATAGAAGGAGAGAGGGCCCAAGTCAAAATAATAAGAAATGAAAGAGAATAATTTACAACTGAGACCACAGAAACATAAAGGATCATAAGAGTTTACAGTGAACAATTATAATCCAACAAATTGGAAAATCTAGAAGAAATGGATAAATTCTTAGAGACATATAATTTTCCAAATCTGAATTAGGAATAAATAGAAAATCTGAACAACAGTTATCAGTAATGAAATTGAATCAGTAATAAAAAGCTCCCAACAAATAGAAGTCTAGGACCAGACGGCTTCAGGAGTGAATTCTACCAAACATTTAAAGAGTAAATACCTGTCCTTCTCAAAGTATTCCAAAAAATTGAAGAGAAAGGAATGCTTTCAAACTCATTCTATGAAGCCAGTATTACCAAATCCAGGTAAAGACACTATGAAAAATGAAAATTACTGGCCAATATCCCAGATAAACATAGGTGAAAAAAATACTCAACACAATAATTAGCAAACTGAATTCAGTAATACATTCAAAAGATCATACACCATTATCAGGTGGGATTTATACCAGGTATGCAAGAATGGTTAATATTCACAAATCAGTCAACATGATAAAAATCATGTGATCATTTCATTAGATGCAGAAAAAGCATTTTACAAGATTTAACACCCATTTATGATATAGATATTCAATAAAATGTGTAAAGAGGGAATGTACTTCAACATAATAAAGGCCATGTATGACAAGTCCACCGCTTACACCCTACTCAATGAAAAAAACCTGAAAGCTTTCTCCCTAAGATCAGAAACAAGACAAGGATGCCTACTATCACCACTTTTATTCAAAGTATTATTGGAAGCCCTAGGCAGATCAATTAGTCAAGAAAAAGAAATAAAATCATCCAATTTGAAAAGGAAGAAAAATTGTCACTATTTGCAGGTGACATGATATTATATAGAGAAAACCCTAAAGACATCACCAAGAAACTGTTAGAATTAATCAACAAATTCAGTAGAGTTGCAGGATGCAAAATCAACATACAGAAATCTATTTCATTTCTATAAACTAACAATGATATATCAGAAACTGAAATTAAGAAAACAATTACATTGACAATTGCATCAAAAAGAGTAAGATACCTAGGAATAAATTTAACAGGAAGTTGAAAGACCTGTTCTCTAAAAACTGTAAGACATTGATGAAATAAATTGAAGATGACGCAAATAAATGGAAAGATGCACTATGCTCATGGATTAGAAGAATTCATATTGTTAAAATGCCCATACTACCCAAAGGAAACTGGAGATGCAATGCAATTCTTATGAAAATGCCAATGGCATTTTTCACAAAACTGGAACAAATAATCCTAAAATTTGTATGGAATCACAAAGACCCTGAATAGCCAAAACAATCTTAAGAAAGAACAAAGCTGGAGATATCACACTCACTGATTTCAAACTATACTACAAAGCTATACTAACCAAAACTGTATATAGTACTGGCACAAGCACAGACACATAGATCAATGGAACAGAATAGAGAGCCCAAAAGTGAACTCACACATATATGAGCAATTAATCTAGGAGAAAGGAGGCAAGAAAATAGAATAGGGAAAAGACAACCTATTCAATAAATAGTTGGAGAAACTGGACATCTACAGTCAGTAGAATGAAACTGAACCACCTATTTTTTTTTTTACATCTTTATTGGAGTATAATTGCTTTACAATGGTGTGTTAGTTTCTGCTTTATAACAAAGGGAATCAGTTATATATATTCATATGTTCCCATATCTCTTCCCTCTTGCATCTCCCTCCAACCTACCCTCCCTATCCCACCCTTCCAGGTGGTCACAAAGCACCGAGATGATTTCCCTGTGCTATGTGGCTGCTTCTCACTAGCTAACTACTTTACATTTGGTAGTGTATATCTCTCCATGCCTCTCTCTCACTTTGTCACAGCTTACCCTTCCCCCTCCCCATATCCTTGAGTCCATTCTCCAGTAGGTCTGTATCTTTATTCTTGTCTTACCCCTAGGTTCTTCATGACATTATTTTTTTCTTAGATTCCATATATATGTGTTAGCAAACGGCATTTGTCTTTCTCTTTCTGACTTACTTCACTCTGTATGACAGACTCTAGGTCTATCCACCTCATTACAAATAGCTCAATTTCGTTTCTTTTTATGGCTGAGTAATATTCCATTGTACATATGTGCCACATCTTCTTTATCCATTCATGCGATGATGGACACTTAGGTCGTTTCCATCTCTGGGCTATTGTAAATACAGCTGCAATGAACATTTTGGTACATGACACTTTTTGAATTATGGTTTTCTTAGGGTAATGCCCAGTAGTGGGATTGCTAGATCAAATGCTAGTTCTATTTGTAGTTTTTTAAAGAACCTCCATACTGTTCTCCATAGTGGCTATACCAATTCACAGTCCCACCAGCAGTGCAAGAGGGTTCCCTTTTCTCCACACCCTCTCCAGCATTTATTGTTTCTAGATTTTTGATGATGGCGATTCTGACTGGTGTGAGATGATATCTCATTGTAGTTTTGATTTGCATTTCTCTAATGATTAATGATGTTGAGCATTCGTTCATATGTTTGTTGGCAGTCTGTATATCTTCTTCGGAGAACTGTCTATTTACAGCTTTACTTCTTCTTTTCTGATTTGGATTCCTTTTATTTCCTTTTCTTCTCTCATTGCTGTAGCTAAAAATTCCAAAACGATGTTGAATAATAGTGGTGAAAGTGAGCAATCTTTTCTTCTTCCTGATCTTAGTGGAAATGGTTTCATTTTTTCACCATTGAGGATTATGTTGGCTGTGGGTTTATCATATATGGCCTTTATTCTGTTGAGGATAGTTCCCTCTGCCTACTTTCTGGAGGGGTTTTATCATAAATGAGTATTGAATTTGGTCAAAAGCTTTCTCTGCATCTATTGAGATGATCATATGGTTTTTCTCCTTCAGTTTGCAAATATGGTTTTTCACCTTGATTGATTTGCGTATATTGAAGAATCCTTGCATTCCTGGAATAAACCCCACTTGATCATGGTGTATGATTCTTTTAATGTGCTGTTGGATTCTGTTTGCTAGTATTTTGTTGAGGATTTTTGCATCTATGTTCATCAGTGATATTGGCCTGTAGTTTTCTTTCTCTGTGACATCCTTGTCTGGTTTTGGTATCAAGGTGATGGTGGCCTCATAGAATGAATTTGGGAGTGTTCCTCCCTCTGCTATACTTTGGAAAAGTTTGAGAAAGATAGGTGTTAGCTCTTCTCTAAATGTTTGATAGAATTCGCCTGTGAAGCCATCTGGTTCTGGGCTTTTGTTTGTTGGAAGATTTTTAATCACAGTTTCAATTTCAGTGCTTGTGATTTTCTATTTCTTCCTGATTCAGTCTTGGCAGGTTATGCATTTCTAAGAACTTTTCCATTTTTTCCAGATTGTCCATTTTATTGGCATAGAGTTTCTTGTAGTAATCTCTCATGATCTTTTGTATTTCTGCAGTGTCAGTTGTTACTTCTCCTTTTTCATTTCTAATTCTATTGATTTGAGTCTTCTCCCTTTTTTTCTTGATGAGTCTGGCTAATGGTTTATCAATTTTGTTTACCTTCTCAAAGAACCAGGTTTTAGTTTTATTGATCTTTGCTATCATTTCCTTCATTTCTTTTTCATTTATTTATGATCTGATCTTTATGATTTCTTTCCTTCTGCTAACTTCGGGGTTTTTTTTGTTCTTCTTTCTCTAATTGCTTTAGGTGCAAGGTTAGGTTGTTCATTCGAGATATTTCCTGTTTCTTATGGTAGGACTGTATTGCTATAAACTTCCCTCTTAGAATGGCTTTTGCTGCATCCCATAGGTTTTGGGTTGTCGTGTCTCCATTGTCATTTGTTTCTAGGTATTTTTTTATTTCCTCTTTGATTTCTTCAGTGATCACTTCGTTATTAAGTAGTGTATTGTTTAGCTTCCATGTGTTTGTATTTTTTACAGATCTTTTCCTTTAATTGATATCTACTCTCATAGCCTTGTGGTCAGAAAACATACTTGATACAATTTCAGTTTTCTTAAATATACCAAGGCTTGATTTGTGACCCAAGAGATGATCTGTCCTGGAGAATGTTCCAAGAGCACTTGAGAAAAATGTATATTCTGTTGTTTTTGGATGGAATGTCCTATAAATATCAGTTAAGTCCATCTTGTTT
>NW_020172676.1:329724-360283 GCF_003031525.2 Neophocaena asiaeorientalis asiaeorientalis | reverse complement strand
TCAGTACGCGGACCTCTCACTGCTGTGGCCTCTCCCGTTGCAGAGCACAGGCTCTGGTCGCGCAGGCTCAGCGGCCATGGCTCACGGGCCCAGCAGCTCCGTGGCATGTGGGATCTTCCCGGACCGGGGCACGAACCGCCGTCCCCTGCATCGGCAAGTGGACTCTCAACCACTGCGCCACCAGCGAAGCCCTGTTTGTTTCATCTTAAGTTCTTCTAGGTCCTTGTTAAATGTTTCTTACATTTTGTCTATTCTATTTCCAAGATTTTAGATCATCTTTATTATCATTATTCTGAATTCTTTTTCAGGTAGACTGCCTATTTCCTCTTTATTTATTAGGTCTGGTGCGTTTTTGCCTTGCTCTTTCATCTGCTGTGTTTTTCTGTCTTCTAATTTTGCTTATATCACTGTGTTTAGGGTCTCCTTTTTGCAGTAGAATTAGTAGAAGTAGAAAGAAAGAAAGAAAGAAAGGAGGGAGGGAGGGAGGAAGGAAGAAAGGAAGGAGGGAAGGAAGGCAAAATGGAAAGAAAAGTTAAAGTAAAATCAAATAAAGTAAGATAAAATATAATAGAGTTATTAAAATAAAAAATAATTATTAAGAACAAAAAAAAGAAAAAAAATAAAACAAAAAAACGGACGGATAGAACCCTAGGACAAATGGTGGAAGCAAAGCTATATAGACAAAATCTCACACAGAAGCATACACATACCCACTCACAAAAAGAGGAAAAGGGGAAAAAATCATAAATCTTGCTCTCAAAGTCCACCTCCTCAATTTGGGATGATTGGTTGTCTATTCATGTATTCCACAGATGCAGGGTACATCAAGTTGATTGTGGAGCTTTAATCCGCTGCTTCTGAGGCTGCTGGGAGAGATTTCCCTTTCTCTTCTTTGTTCTCACAGCTCCCAGGGGCTCAGCTTTGGTTTTGGCTCCACCTCTGCATGTAGGTCCCACGAGGGCATCTGTTCTTCACTCAGACAGGACGTGGTTAAAGGAGCCACTGATTCGGGGGCTCTAGCTCACTCAAGCCCAGGGCAGGGAGGGGCACGGAGTGTGGGGCGAGCCTGCGGCGGCAGAGGCCGGTGTGACGTTGCCCCAACCTGAGGCACGCCATGCGTTCTCCTGGGGATATTGTCCCTGGATCCCGGGACCCTGGCAGTGGCGGGCTGCACAGGCTCCCCAGAAGGGAGGTGTGGATAGTGACCTGACTTAGCACACAGACTTCTTGGTGGCAGCCGCAGCTGCCTTAGGTCTCATGCCCGTCTCTGGGGTCCGTGCTGTTAGCCTCGGCTCGCGCCATCTCTGGAGCTCCTTTAAGCAGCGATCTTAATCCCCTCTCCTCGCGCACCAGGAAACAAAGAGGGAAGAAAATGTCTCTTGGCTCTTCGGCAGGTCCAGGCTTTTCCCCGTACTCCCTCCCTGCTAGGGAGTGCACTAATCCCCTGCAGGCTGTGTCCAGGCAGCCAACCCCAGTCCTCTCCCTGTGCTCCACCCAAAGCCCGAGCCTCAGCTCACAGCCCCGCCCACCCCGGCGGGTGAGCCGACAAGCCTCTCGTGGTCGGCACCGATTTCTCTGTGCAGGAATCTCTCCCCACTTTGCCCTGCGCACCCCTGTTGCTGTGCTCTCCTCCTTGGCCCCGAAGCTTCCCCCTCCACCACCCACAGTCTACCCCTGCGAAGGGGCTTCTAGTGTGTGGAAACCTTTCCTCCTTCAGAGCTCCCTCCCACTGGTGCAGGTCCCGTCCCTATCCTTTTGTCTCTTTATTCTTTTTTCTTTTGCCCTACCCAGGTACATGAGGGGTTTATTGCCTTTTGGGAGGTCTGAGGTCTTCTGCCAGCGTTCAGTAGGTGTTCTGTAGAAGTTGTTCCATGTGTAGATGTATTTCTGGTGTTTCTGTGGGGAGGAAGGTGATCTCTGTGTCTTACTCCTCCGCCATCTTCCTGGAAGCCTGAACCACTTTCTTATACCATATACAAAAATAAACCCAAAATAGATTAAAGACTTAATTGTAAGACCTGAAACCATAAAAGTCCTAGAAGAAAACATAGGCAGTATGCTCTTTAACATAGGTCTCAGCAATATATTTTTGGTCTGTCTCCTTGGACAAGGGTGACTAAAGCAAAATGAACAAATGGGACTACATCAAACTAAACTTAGACAACACCAGTAATGAAAAATTGTTGAATTCTCATCATACTATCCACCCATCCCATTCTTTCCATTGATTTTCATGTGTCTGCAGGTTCTTCTCTTATCATTTACTATTCATTTGCTTTCTGTAACTTTTCTGAATCTATAAATAAGTGTGCTTAAATTTTTATTTATTGTAGTTGACATACAATATTATATTAGTTTCAGGTGTACAGCCGAATGATTTGAATTGATGTGCGTTATCAATAAGTATATTAACCATCTGTCACCATTCAAAGTTATGGCAATATTATTGACTATATTTCCTATGTTATATAGTACATCCCCATGAATTAATTTATTTTATAACAGGAAGTTTGTGTCTCTTAATTGCCTTCATATATTTTTATATATATATATATATATACATATATATATACACATATATATATATTTTTGTGTGTATGTGTGTGTGGTATGCGGGCCTCTCACTGCTGTGGCCTCTCCCGTTGCAGAGCACAGGCTCTGGACGTGCAGGCTCAGCGGCCATGGCTCACGGGCCCAGCCACGGAGCGGCATGTGGGATCTTCCCAGACCAGGGCATGAACCTGTGTCCCCTGCATCGGCAGGTGGACTCTCAACCACTGTGCCACCAGGGAAGCCCCCTTCACCTATATTTTTATCTTTAGTCAATACATCTTTTTGATATCTACTATTTATCGATGCTGTATAAATTTGGCTGAAATTTTAAAATGTATTTTAAGCCCATTTTGTGTCAGTAATTTATAAGTAAAGAGAAAGTAGAAAATAATGTTGTATTTTTTTCATAAGTTACACATATTACTGGAGAATTTCAGATACTTTATTAGGAACCAGTTTTATAACCTGGCTTTTATAGATAGAATTAACAGATTACTGAACTTGGATGAGGAAAATACTACATCTTTATTTTCCCTAATCTTTAATTGAACTTTAGTCTTTCATTTAATTATAACTGTAGACAACAAACCATGCTGATGTTAGTAATACATATGTCTTTTATATCACATGACTGTGGCAGATACTTTGAATTATTTATGATCACCATATATTCACAATTATTCACCTAACTGCAGTCTTCCTTTCTTCAGATGTCCAATGAATCTGGCCAACTATTGGGCAACTCTGCATCTAGATCATCTTCCAGAGTTTCAGGTTCTCACATTAAAGATCCAGACTTCTAAGTTTCTTTCCTCTATTCTGTATCTTCCTGTTTGTTAATTGATGTGTAGAAGGCGATAAGTCCTTGTCTTTGCATATTTATTTTTTTAAGCCTGCGTAATTCAAATGAGAACTACTCTTACCCTTTTTTTTAGGTCAATCAACATTTAATTCATTTATGTGTATTTATTTTTAGCTTTATTGAGGTATGATTAACAAATAATCATTGTATATATTTAATGTGTACAAGGTGATATTTTGAATACATATACATTGTGAAATGATGCCCCCAATCAAGCTAATTTACCTATCACCACACATGCTTACTTTTTTGCATGTGTGTGGTGAGAACTATAGTGAATAAAATGTATTATATACTTGAAATTTTCTAAATGAGATCTTGACACAATTCTTTGTTTTCTTTAATGTAACTTAAAATATTTAGTAATATACTGTGCCATGATATGAATTATTTACCATGCTGAAAGTTCTAAGTCTTCTTTCTTTCTTTTATTTTTTTGTCCTTAGCTCCCTTTTTAGTTCACCATCTATGTTATGAAATAACAGAGTAATATGCAAGCAGTGTCTTTGTATTATAATTTTGTGAAAAATGCTACACATTTAAAAAGTAACTTTGCAATAGAATCTCCAAAAGATATCAGAAATTAAAATTATAATAAGGCCTAAAATACATATTTCTCCACCGAACTCCTTCATTCTAACAATATAATTCCATTTATATTGAGGCTTGTGTGACTTTTGTCAGTGTTACATAATTTTGGAAAGAACAATATATTTAAAGGATGGTCATCTGATCTAAATATCACCTAATTGTATGCTTAAGAACCTCAGTTTTAGGGAAGAAAGAATAGTGAAAAATGCATTGGAATGATAGAACTATTTTGGAAAGTAATACTATTTAAAATGGATTAAAAAATAATAAAATGGATTGATGATTTGAATGAGTTAATAATTTCAAAGTCCTGGTGCAATGTGGCTGATAAAATAAATTGCAAAAGATGAAGGAATATGATACTGTGATAAATAATATTGGGAATTTTAAAAGACATAGGGGAATAATAAGATTTCCCCAAGTTTGAACTTTAGGCATATATAGGTTTTATTGGGAATGTTTAAAATATATTGAACTATTATTCTGATATAAGGGCCTGCTGTTTACTTTAAGACAGCTGTTTAAGAGTAAGAAGCATAAGGTTGACATCTAATAACCATTCATCAAGTTCTAATGTGACTATCATTAAAACACTTAATTTTGGTATATGTAGGTTAATAATTCAATTAGCTTCAAATACCAAAGCCTGTCAGACAACCAATCAAACATGTGCGAAGGACATTCTTATTTTAGACCCAACAATTTTACCTAGGAGTCAGAGAAAAGAAGAATTTTAGTTTGTTCTGATCCTAAGTAAGCAAAATGATACAATGCATATATAAATACTGAAGAGGGTATATCTTCCTATCATTATTTGTCATATTTGATAATGCACTAGTAGATTACATACCATAATGTAAGACTCATGCTTTCAAAATATTGACAAGAGACAAAAGACCGTTAGTATAATGGAAATAAGAGTTGGACAGGTAAACCAGAAGAACGCAGTTCTGGTCCCAACTCCGTTTTACTGTGTGACAAGGACAAGTGCCGTTAGGGCCAGTCTACTTGCCTCTCTGGACTTTGGTTTACTCAAAGAGAAAAAGAGAAAGAGAGGCAGAGGGAAAAAGTGGGGGAGAGAGAGAGAATGTGTATGTGTGTGTGTGTGTGTGTGTGTTATAATAAATGTGTTCTTGTTCTTTTTGGATCAAAGTCCTCTTAAATAATCTGATAAAAATCTGTAGGCCATCTACCTAGATAAACTCACTTATGTAGACACACAGTTTTGATTATGATTTTAGCAGTTCAAGGATGCCCAGAAGATAATTGCCATGGATACTAATTAAAAGAAAAAAATCGCTGAGCTAAATTGTAACATTCTTTTCAACTAGAGGTTTATAGTTCTTCTTTGTCAAGTTCTGATATAAATTTATTAATGATAACTCACAGGCTACTCCAGTCAGGTATCCAGGAGTGGCTAGAGTCTATTCCAGGAATAGCAGTCTTTAATTTCTGAATTTATCTATAATCATAATCCCATCATAGAGCTAATAATGCTTAGATTCTTCTCTTAGGTCCCAAGAATAATGAAAGCACTTGAAAGAATAAGTCAACTAGTAAACAACTGAAAGTTTGTAGATTGGCTTCTGTTAATGAAAATATCAACCTTAAAATTACTTGGTAGAGTCTATCTATACCTGTTGAGAATTACTAAAAGCTCAATGCATTTCTTCTTATATTTGGTTTTTAAAAGAGATCAGTTTATCATGACTATATTAAGTGTACACAAGAAGTCAAACAATTAGAATTCAATAAAATCATCTTTAAACCCCTGTGACATATTAGATGTTTTGAACATGATAGTGGTTAGAATGATGCAGAATATTTCCCTAATATTTCCCTAGCCAAGAATAGTACATAAATTGTATTAGTATTGAGTGTTGCAGTATAAAGGTGAATAATAAATTCAAAGAAAGGTGTTTTCCTGTTTAAAAAGAGGAGAATATATGTTTATACAATCAAAGGCTATTAATATTAGACAGTGATGAACTGTTCTTCTACACTGTCTCGTCCCTTGGTCATAATCTTATAAAAAATTAATAAGCAGAAACCTCAATTAGATAAAGTTGAGAGACCAGAAGGGGGATCTTGCATGCCCTGTGTGGATAGCAGAGCCCACCAGGAAGAAGACTCCTCTTCTTTCCTGGCAACCTCTCAGCCAGTGAAAAGCCATGGACTCTTTGTTTACTATAGCCCTCCCAACTTCCTTTTTCCCTCTATAAAAGAGTTCTCCTTCCCTTGCTGTGCCTTGACTTGCACATGGCTCACCATGGTTGCTGGCCCTGAATTGTAATTCTTTACTAATCTCAAAAAAATCCATTTTTGTTGCAGAAATATCTGGTAGTCTGTTTTAGGTCAACAGTCTTCATCAGTTTACACTTCTCCCACCCATTCTTTGATGAAGAATATTAATTTTCTCAATCTCATCTAAAGAGTTATAAAATATCTTCAAATCTTCCCTTTACCAGCGAATTGTTGGACTCCTCTCTAGAATTTCTAGAACCCTATTTATGTTTTGTTCGGTGGATTAAACTGAGGACTTAAACGGGGGAGACAGCCTCTCAGATAGCTCTGAGGGACTGTTCTGAAAAGGTAAGGGAGGAGCCAGGATATGTAGGAGTTTTTGCAAAAACCCCAGGTAGTCAGAACATCAAAAGATTACTGTTAAAGAAAACCAGACATCTTGAGTTAATGAATTTAGTGCTTTTCTATGTATGGGAAGATGCAAGAATCTGGGCTTATTGAAATTATTCCTTTGATATGAACCTTAACTATCTAGGGCCAATATTCTGTTTTTCTCTATCCTGAATTCCCTCAGTGTGTGCTGTTGTTGGTGGATGCAGTGGCTAATGGCTTGATGGCCGCACATTCTTTGTTTACTGATATGGTAGGCAACATTCTTGATCTGCAAAGGCAAGATAAGAAGTATCTAATTATTGTCTCCACTCAGATATTCAGATGGTCAGTTTTATGGTTACTGGGCATAAAACATCTAAGTAACTTTGTTGTTTTCCTTTAATTTTCTTTATATGGAGTTTATATTGTTATTTTTCAAAGCAGAAACTGTTTCTTAGTATCCTAAAATGAACGTGGATTATATCTTTTTATTTCAAAGAATGATATCCATTTTGTTGACAGAAATAAAAAAAGATTAATGACCCATTTTTCTTTGGCAGTAGCTGCAGTTTACATTAATATAGAGAACTTCAATCAGTCTAGAATTGACAGTCTTTGGTCAAAGAAATATGAGACCTTTATAAGAGTATGGATCAAGCACTTAAAATATATTTGTTGACAATGTAGGAAAATTCAATTCTTTTAAGAATTACCTTATGGATAACTTATTTTTACATCAAGTATTAGGTGGAGACAACGGTATTCTTGGATTTCTTAAAAAATAGTGAAAGAGCAAAATGCCTTCTTTCCAAATCTTTCACTAATCCTTGACTTGTAAGGTCTTGTTTGAATATAAATTGAGTATAAATTTTTATAGCAGGGTATTTTTATTCCATTTTACATTAGCATGTACTGGGACTTAGAAAGGTAAAATCAGATTTGTAAGATCAAACTTGGCATTCAAACCTAAATGTGTCTGGTTCCAAATACCGTCCTTAACCATTACCCTGCCCTGCAGTTCTTTCAGAGGACTGAGATGTGTGGATCTGGGCTGGGTGTAAGCATGGTTCAAGAGAGTGATTTGAGGAAAAGATATCCATTTCATCACCGTATCCCCTTCCAGATTCAGATTACTGACTTTTTATAGCTCCAGCAAAGATTCTTTGCTCAGACAGTCTAAGAGGTGACTTTTTATTTTTTAACTTTTAAGACACCACCTTTCCTTGTCATAAATTCTCTGCTAGAACACAGAAAAAGTATGAACACTGCCGGTTCTTTCCATGACACTTATTACATAACTGTGAACCAAAACCTGATAAAGAAAGCATGCAAAAGAAAAATATTGATCTATCTTATTTATTACTCCATATTCTTCAAAAATAATCACATTCAATTCAGCAGAAATTTTGAAAGACTAAGCTACTTTAGTGGAATATAAAGTGGCTTAGTCTTTCTAAGACTAAGAATGGGCCAATATAAAGAAATCTCTTATAAATTTCATCTCATCTGTATAGATGTTTCAAAAACTATTTCCAAAATTAAAAAAAATCAAAATAGAACAAAAACTTAGAGTAAACTAAAAATTAACTATTATATGAAAAGTAATATTATATAAAATAACAATAAAAATATTACTTATTTTGAAAATTAAAAGGCATCCCCATTAAACTCCACAATAAAAAAGGAGTTCCTTATACCATTATTAAACAATAAAATAATAAATGATCCAGAAATACTGACAGAAGTTTAGCCAAAATGTTAGTAGTACACAAGAGAAATTTCAGTCAGATTCATATTAATAACATTTTTAAAAAGGGTCAATTCTATAAATGGAGCAGCAGTGATTTTCTACAATGATAAGATTCTCCTCAATTTATACAAAATATACAAAATATATTTTAGATGGATTTAATATTAAAACAGAAAGAATCATAAAATAATTAGAATACCCCTGAATGATTCTTATATTTGACTGGGGAAATGATCTCTAAGCATAAAAGTAAGGAAGCAAGCAGTAAAGACTGAATAAAAAAATTCAAGTTTTCTGTACATCAAAAGATATCATAAGCAAAATTACAATGCAAGTGGCAGCCTTGCCTCCAGCTGCCCAAGAGCTCCCATTGATTTGGGTATTCTGGCTAATAAGCCAGGCCTGAGAGGCATCCACAAAGCAACAAAGGCCGGGTGAAGGGGCCAAACTGTTTCTGAGACAGTTGCTTAATAACACAGTTGCTCTAAAAATTTAACAGTCATCATACCCATAGCAAGTGAATACCTTCTGTTACCCAACAGCCAAAATTCTTGGAAGAAAAAAGTCATCGGCCAGATGTCTATCCTGCTAATTAGAGAATCAGATCAATTAACAGCTACAATTCCCTAATCCATTTTTCAAATCCCCATTGAAATGGCTGTGCCTGGAATTGCAATGTAGAAAACAAAATTTATTTCTTTACTAAATATGCTGAATTCTACTCTCTAATTTCAATAATAAAAATTGAATCCAAAATATGTTAAGAATTCCCAAAATGGCAAGTTTGAAAAGCATTGGAAGTTGTTGACTAGAAGGTGGGAACAAATGTCAAATCTGCTGAAAGTCAAGTGCAAAAACAAAGTGAGATAGACATCCAAACTTACTTAGTCAAAATTTAAATATCTTAAATGTGGCTTAGGATAGATGAAGACCTAAAATGTTATCTTGGAAGTAAAAATTATAAAATTTGCCTTTTTTTTGGCAGGGGGCGGGTGTGCAGTGGGGAAGGAAAGGGATATGGAATGAGGACTAAGATTCCACTTTTAGTCATTCAATCGAAATGACCATAAATGATTAGATGATATAAAATTTATTTCTTTACTAAGTATATTTATTAAAAGGAAGCTCCAGATTTTAATGAATTGTTTCAGCATTACTAATTTAATGCTGTTATACTCTAGACAAGTTTTAATATCTCAAGGATTCTCTGTTGTTCTGGGAATTTAATTTCTCTGCAGTTTTGAATTTGACTTTGCATTTGATTTGTATAATAATTAGTGTGTGCTAGAGCAGTGATTGATTAGGACTGTAGCACAGCAAAACTTGCCCCCCCCCCCCAGTATCTCTTTCCCATAAGGATTAATTTAGGCTGATTATTTTTAAGAAACAGAAGAGTCAGGAAATCTTTCTTTTTACTTCCCCCTTGAGTGCCTAAAGAGTTTAAATAAAGGGCCAGTTTCCAGAATAGAGATATTACCAGAGATATTTGCAAAGAGTATGGATTAAGGGTGGTGTGGCCTGAAGAACAGAGTTCATGCTGTGTCCCACTGTCTCAGCCTGGGAGCAAATATTTGCTTTTCCATCAACTACATGTGAATTGCCTTCCTTTCCTCTGAAGTTCCAAACCACTACCCCCAACATCCTCTTATTGTCTTTAGCTGAAAGTGGTATTTAATGTGAAGGTTTTCATTTTGGTTAATTACTCCGTTGTCCTGTGTCTCTCCAACATATACATGTTATTAAATTTCTGTTTGCTTTTTTCCTGTTAATCTATGTCAGTTTAATTCTTAGACCAGCCAGAAGAACCTAGAAAGGTAGAGGAAAATTTCTTCCTCCCTGACAGAATCTCCCACAAATTGAAATATAATCAATAAATCTGCCCTAAGCACTATAATGTCAAAAGGTAGAGGTTTTCCATCTAACAAAAACATGTAATAATCATTGAGCTACCATGTTTATTCTAACTCCAAGAATTAATCTAACTCAGATTACCTCCAAATGCTGCTTTTTATTTCAGCATATGTAGAATAATTGTAGCAATTTAACAATAGTCCAATTTGAAGATATATTTGAATTTTAAAAAGGAGGCAACATCTGAAAGAGTCAAAAATAAGGCAAAACTTTACAAATTAGAATGTCTGCAACTGGAGGACGTACTCCATTCGTCAATATTTTTAGCTGTTTAAAACTGAGATTGTAGGCTAATATCAGATGGATTCTGGAAAGCAAAATATTACATATGCTTTTATGTACAGGAAATTTGGTCAATATGTCCAGAGTAGTTTTAAATTTCTAAAGGAAGGAGATATTTTTCATCCATAAATCCAACCTGGAAACAAATCAATCATAAGAATTTCAAGTTAATATCTATAATGAACATAATTTTTTTTTTTTTTTTTTTTTTTTTTGGTGTATGAGGGCCTTTCACTGCTGTGACTAAAATAAAAAAATTTTTTTTTTTTTTTTTTTTTTTTTGCGGTATGCAGGCCTTTCACTGTTGTGGCCTCTCCCATTGCGGAGCACAGGCTCTGGATGCGCAGGCTCAGTGGCCATGGCTCACGGGCCCAGCCGCTCCTCGGCATGTGGGATCTTCCCAGTCTGGGGCACAAACCCGTGTCCCCTGCATCAGCAGGCGGACTCTCAACCACTGCGCCACCAGGGAAGCCTGAACATAATTTTATGCTTCATATTTTTTGCACTTTGTTTTGGATTACGCATTGTGTTTGTATACTTATATAATGGTTCTTTGAAAGTTTTACATTACAGAATTTATTTGCATTACTCACAAAATATAATTTTAAAAAGCAGCTGAAAAATGGAAATGACATACTGGGATAAATTTGCAACATGCTTAACAGATAAATATTTGCACTATTAAAAATATTTCTAGGATCTGAAGTAAGCACAATTTGAATACCTTAATTGGGAGACAGGCCAAGATCACAGATGGAAATTAAAAAATAAGTATCAATATTAATGGCAAAAGAGACTTTTGAAAAATTATTTTATTTTACTAGACAACAAAGAAATTTAAATGAGAACTATAAGATACCAGTTTTTTATCCATCATGTTTGAAAATATTCAAACTCACTAATTAAACCAGTATCTATAAAAGTGCTATAAAATTGGCATTTCCATACATTGTTGATAAAAGTGTGAAAAGGCATAACTTTTATTGAGGAAAATTCAGGTACATGAATAAAAAACTGTAAAGTTTTTATCTGTTCATCCAATTGTATACCCCTAATAATTTTCCTAAGAAATAAAAATAGATATATGATACATTTTTGAAAAGTAAATTTATTAAAGATGTCTTTTTAATAAAAGGAAACTTTGGAAATACAGCTAGGGATTGAATAAGAGTACTTGTCACTTTACAATAAATAGAGTTAAGCTTATAAATGTATTTTTTTAAAGAGTTGATGTTGATATTCCAATTTTAATTTAAAATTACAACTGCAGAGTACTTCATTGTAGGTGTAACATATTTTATTCATCAGTTCTCTATTGAGGGTCAATTTTGTTGCTTTTGTAGGGAAGCAAAATTTACCACCCCAAAATATATCTTTGACATGTCAATGAAAAATTAATCATTTGTCAATCCAAGAAAGAAATGGAAAACTTTATTTAAGCCAACTTGAGGATTATAACCCAAGAGACAATCTTCCACAAAGCTTTGAGGACCGTTCTGCCAGTTAGAAGTCAAAGAACAGTTATATAAATTTTTGAGACAAAGGATTATATGTCAAATCACAGGTTATTGACAGTTTACACAATCTAGTTCTATACCTACAGAGCTGTAGTGGATCATGGGTAATTGTGGCCACTTACAAGATTAAGAAGGAAGGTTATCTCCTAAGGAGTTATGATCTTTGATGAGATTAAGAAAGAATGTTATCTCCTAAGGAGGTCTGGTTAATGCAGATGCACAATACACACTAAAGGGAAGGGAGGAGGCCCAAAAGGGCAAAGAAAAATTTTACGTTAAAATTTTTCTCCTCTTGCCATAAAATATGAATTTTATTTCATCAAACATGAAGATTATTTCAAGCTGAAAACAATCAAGGTCCGAAAGTCTCAGGAATAGCCTTTGGCATTCTCTCTAATTGCCTAAAAGTATTTAGATAAAGGGCCTGTTTGGAGCATAGAGCTATCACCAGAGATATCAGCAAAGAATATGGGTCAGGTGTGGTGGGAGTGGAAGCTCAGCAGGGCCTAGAGATCAGAAATGTAAGTGACTTCCTATTGATGATAAATTACCCAAGATCAAAAGAACTGCTGGTGGGTGTTTCCCAGTGTTGAACATAGGTGAACTGGTCTTCAAAATTACTTGAAAGCCCAAAACTTGATAGAGCATCAGCTGTAAACATTTGGTAAATGTTGACAAATACATAGTCATGTAACCACCGCTATTTAAGATACAGAAACTTTCAGTCATCCCCGAAAGTTCCTTCACTGGCCTTTACAATCAATCCTTCCTACGCTATGGCCCTAAACTGCTAAAGATCTGGTTTCTGTAACCACAGATTATTTCTGCCTATTCTAAAACTTTATATAATAGAAGCCTGCTAGATTCTTAATCAAAAGAAATCATAAAATGTGCAGCAAGCCATTGTCTCAAAGACTTGCATGGTGGAAAATGAAATGTACAAGACAAAGATTCTATTAGTTTAGGCATTGTTAAACAATGAACAGTAAATGTGTGTGCAGCCTTTATAGGCAGTGACTTGCCAGGCATATCGAGCTACAACATGCCCAAACTGTTGGGCATAAAATATTTTTTAACATTTTAGTTACATAAATGATTTTTTTTGCCTATTTGCTAAAAGATAAAAGATATCCATTTTCTGGACTGTGCTTCTTCATGAAGTTCACCTCCCATTGCACTTGTAAAAATAGTACATTTGCATCAGGTGTGATCTAATTAGCTGATTAATTTCAACAAAGATTTAGAAAATAGTATACTGTAAAAAGATATAAACTAGGGTCTAAATTTATTTATATGTTTGAGATGAGTCCTTTGTTACATATAAGGTTTGCAAGTATTTTCTCCAGGTTTGTAGCTTTTTTCATCTCTTAATTGGGTCTTTTGCAGAAAAAAAATGCTTGGATGAAGTCCAATTTGTTGATTTTTTTTTCTTTTACTGATCACTCCTTTGATGACTGTCTAGGAACTCTTCACCAAGCCCTAGATGCAGGAGATTTTCTCCTGTGTTATCTTCCAGAATTTTTATAGTTTTATGATACACATTTGAATCTATAATGCATTTTGAGGTACTTTTTGTTTTTTGGCTAATTACTCCAGCACCATTTGCTGTAAAATGCTTTTGTTTTTTTCATTAAATTGCAAATGTATCTTTGTCAAAAATCAGCTGACCACACTTACGTGGGACTATTTCTGGATTCTCTATTCTGTTCCCCCAATCTACCTGTCTATACCTCTGCCATTACCATGGTCTTGATTATTGTGGCTTTATAAGTCATCAGATCAGGTAGAATAATCTTGCTAATTATTCTTGTTTTTCAAAATTTTGTTGCTATTCTACTTCCCTTATATTTCCATATGAATTTTAGAATGATCTTGGCTATATCTACAAAAAATTTCGATGGAATTTTGATAGAAATTGCATTAAAACTCTATAAATTTGAGAACTGACTTTTACTATGTTGAATCTTTCAATCCATTTAAATGGTGTTTCTCTCAATTTATGTAGATCTTATTAGTGTTTCATCATTATCAATATAAAGTCCTATACATGTTTCATTAAATTTACACAAAAGTATTTCATATTTTTTGAATTATTGTAAAATGGTATATATATATTTTTTACTAAATCATGGTTGCCATGTTTTCCGTGAGTTGCCTCAGCCTGGGCGGGGAGAAGCAGTAACAACATGGCGAGGAGTGCCCAACACCTCCTCAGCTCACACAGCAGCACCACAACAGGCTCCACCTGGCTGCCCCGAGAGGTCGCCAGCTAGTGAGAGCAGGTGCAGAGAGACCCTTGCTACACATGCGCACTGGAGCACCTCCTGGGCGGGTGCGGGAGCTGTGGGAGGGCTCTCCAGTTCTGACGCTGGCGCTCACGATGAAGTCTCTGGGGAGCCCCTTCCTGGGACCTTCAGCGTGCTGGCACTGCCTTCTACGCTCACGTTGCTTCCGTCCACTTCTCACTAGTATCCTTGCGCCCAACAATGATGGTATTGTGTTTTTTATTTCATTTACTAAGTATTCATTTATAGGATCTAGAAATTTAACAGATTTTGTATGTTGATCTCGTATACTACAGCTTTGCTGAATAACTTATTAGTTCTAGCAGTTTGCTTATAGATTCTTCAGAATTTTCTACATAGATCATATCATCTGCAAATAGAAGACAGGGTTTATTTCATCTCCTCTCATGCTTGCATGTTATTTCCTTTTCTTGGCTTATTTGCTGGTTAGAACTTCCACAACTAACTCAAACACCAGTGGTGATTGTGGGCACCCTTGCCTTGTTCCTAATCATTGGTGGAAAATTTTAAGTCTTTTATAAGTGTGATATGTGCTATGAGTTTGTTTGTTTTGGTAGATATTTGTCATCAATGTGCGGAAGTCCCTCTATATCCTTATTTCTCTGAGTTTTATCATGAATGGGTGTTGATTTTTTCCAAATGCTTTGTCTGCATCACTTGATATTGTCATGTTATTCTTCTCCTTTTGCTTGTTGATAAAATGGATTACATTAATTAATTTTACAGTTTCGGACTAGCTTGTATACCTGAAATAAAAACCACTTGGTCATGATTTATACTTTAAAAATGTATTTCTGAATTATATTTACTAATATTTTGAGAATTTTTACATCTTGATTAATGAGAGATATGGTCTGTACTTTTCTTTTTATGTTGCCTTTTTCTGGTTTTGATAAATAAAATTGGATTCATAGAATAAATAGGAAAGTGTTTCCTCTTGTTTTTGAAAAGATTGTGTAGAATTGATGTTAATTCTTTAAATGTTTGGTGGAACTTGTGAGTGAAATCATATGGGCCTGGAGGTTTCTTCCTTCACAGTTTTTAAAGAAAAATTTCAATTTCCTGAATAGTTATAGTGTTCATCAAATTATCTATTTTAAATTGGGTGCATTGTGGGAGTTTGTACTTTTCCAGAAATTGGTCCATTACATCTAAGTTGTCAAATGTGAGTATTTGTTTGTAAATTACCTTATACTTTTGTTGTGTGTAGGGTCTGTAGTGGTATCCTCTGTTTCACTGATTTTCTTTATTGCCTTTGCCTTTTCATTTTCATTGCTTTCCGCTCTTACTGTTATTGTTACCTTCTTTCTGCTTGCTTTATATTTTTAATTTGCTCTTCTTTTTCTAGTATATTGAGTGGCTTAGATTTTTGATATTTTCTTGTTTTCTAAAAAAACATTTCATGCTATACATTTCTCTCTCAGAATTATTTTAGCTTTCTCCATGAAATATTGTTATATTTTCATTTTCATTGAGTGCCATGTATTTAAAATTTTTTTTTTCTTTAGACTTTATCTTTGACCCTTTCATTATGTAGGTGTGCTGTTTACTTTCCAAGCAATTTGAGATTTTCCTGTTATCCATTATTTCCTCAAAGATTTTTCAGGCCCAATATCTTTTTTCCTACTCTTCTGAAACTCCAGTAACATGAATGATAGACCTTTTGTTATATTCCTACATGTCCCCGAGTCTCTGTTCACCTTTTTTTTTTTTTTCCAGTCGATTTTCTCTGTTGTTCAGGTTGGAAAATTTTTATTGTTTCATCTCAAGTTCACTGATTTTTTTCATCTTTCTTCGCCATTCTGCTGCTTAGCCCATTCAACTAGTTTTAAAATTTTGGTCATTGTAATTTTCACTATAAAGTTTCTACTTGAATCTTGTTTCTCCTATTTTTTGCTGAGACTTTCTATTTTTTATTTCTTTCAAGGATATTTGTAATTGCTGTTGAAGCATTTTCATGAAGGCTGTTTTTAAATCCTTGTCAGACAATTCTCATATTGGTGTCATCTTCTTGTTGACAAGCTGTTGATTGTCTTTCCTCACTGAAGTTGGGATCTCCCTTATTCTTGGCGATTTTCTGTCAAAACTTCTACATTTGGGGCATTGTGCATGAAACTGTAGCTATTATTTAAATCTTGTGTTTTAGCAGGCTTCTTGTGATACAATTCCAAGTTATGGGAGATGAGGACAATTTTTCACGGCTGGAAGTGGTTAGAATCTAGGTTTTCTGTTTTCCTTTCTTGACATCCAGGATTGGGCAGAGAAGGATTCCTCCTCACGGCCGGGCAGGTGGCTGGATAGGTTGCTGTGCTGGTTTGCTAATTCAGGCTCCCTACTAGACAGCTGTTAATAGTATCCTGTGTGAGAAGAGGAGGTTACCTCATTACTGCTGAGCAGTGGTGGAAATCCTGATTTTTCCCTAGGCCTCCTCTGAAACTGCCCCTTTGGAGTGAGGAAGGACACCTCCTTGCTGATGCATCGGGATAGAAGTATGGGCTCCCTAGGTGATCTCCACTGACGTCACACTGGGGGCTCATTGTCACTCATTTGGGATGAAAGTCCCAGCTCCATACTCTGATACCACCCTGGCAGAAATTTGGAGTGAGTCATTACTGTTTGATTAGTGTTCACGTCTAGGCTCTGCACTTGGAATTTCTGGAGGGCTGGTGGTAGGATCACAGTTTTTTCTTTGGTGCATCCCTGAAGTAGAATGGTTATTGTTAAAAGTTTCTCTGTGTTGCTAGCCTGCCCTTTTTCTGGCCCTTGTACTAGAGAGAAAAGCTTTTGTTCTTTTGTTGTTATTGTTTTGCTTTTGTTTTGTTTTTTGGTCTGCACGTATTGATATTTCTGGTTTGGCACCTTGACCAGAACCCAACCACTCAGTCTGATATATATGAGGCAGAAGGAAGTCCAGAGAGATCGCCACTGTCCTCAGGTCCTGAGGACCTGGTCTACCCTTTTCTCTCCACTTTCGTTATGACTCTTAAGGAACAAACAAACAAACATACAAACAAAAATAGGAAAAACCCAAAAAACATAAAAAACAGAGTCAGTTCAATTAGATAATGGGCAAAGGACTTGAGATTTTACTGAAGAGGATATACAGATGGAAAATAAGCACATGGAAATTAAACACATGGAAGGGTGTTCGACATCAGTATCCATTAGGGAAATACAAACTAAGGACCATGAAGAGATATCATTACACATCTATTGCATCAACTAAAATAAAACATAATGACAGAATGACAGTACCAAATGCTGGCAAGGATGCAGAGAAACTGACTGGTTTGAATGTAAAATGGTATAGTCACTTTGAAAAATAATTTTCAGTTTCTTTAAAAAATAAATAAACATATACTTATCATATGACCCAGCAATCACACTCCTGGACACTTATTCCTGACAAATTTAAGAACATAAAAGCCTGTCCATAAATGTTCATAGAAGCTCTGTTTGTAATCAAAATGTCCCTGGGTAGATGAATGAATGATTAAACCTCTGCTGCAGCTACATTGGGGACTACTATTCCATGATAATAGGGAATGAACTATTGGTACATGCAGCAAGTTGGATGGATCTCAAGAGTATTATTCTGAGTGAGCTAGCTCATTTCAAAAGGTCACATACTGTTTGACTTCATTTATATAGCATTCTCTAAATGACAAAATTGTAAGAGGTAGAGAACATATTAGTAGTAGTCAGGATTTAAGAATAGTTTATTTAGTTTCCAAGGGCTGATGTAACAAAGTCCCACAAACCAGGTGCTTAAAACAAATTTATCCTCACAGTTCTGGAGGCTAGAGGTCTGAAATCAAAGTGTCAGCGGGGTTTCCTCTGGAGCCCCTGAGAAACATTGTTCCATGCCTCTCCTAGCTTCTGGTGGCTGCTGACCACTCTTGGCATTCCTTGGCTTGTTGCATAACTCCAGTCTATGCCTCTGTGACTTCTCTGTGTTTTTGTGTGTCCTCTCCTCTTCTCCTAAGGATACAAGTCATTGGCTTTAGATTTCATCCTAAATGTAGGATGAATTCATCTCATGATCCTTAACTAATGCTTTCTTCAAAAATCCTATATCCAGATAAGGTCACATTCTCAGGTTCTGGGAGGAAACAAATTTTTGAGGAGTGCTATTCAACTCACCACAGATGGTGAGGGGGAAGGGGGTGAATGTGACTAGAGGGGGGTAGAACTAGGAAGATCTTAATGGAGGTGGAATAGAGCTGTATCTAGACTGTATTTAGGTTCCATGAGTCTACATTTGATAAATGGCATATACTTTAAGCACTGATTCTACCAATATCAATTTTCTGGTTTTGATAATCTATTATAACTATGGAAGATGTAACCATTGGGGGAAAAGGGTTTAAAGGGTACATAGGACCTATTTGTACTGTTTTGTAACTTCTTATGAATCTATTCTTCTTTCAAAAAAAGAGGATCTAGTAATTTTCTTACAGATGACAACTTTTCCTTTCATTATGTGTAAATATTCCTTGCTTTCCTTTGTGTTTAATATAAGAAAGAGATATTTCTGCTTCTTCACAAAAGGGAAAAAATATATAATTGCTAAAGTGTATCATGAGTCATGTGTTTAATATTATAATAGATTGCTTATGGTGTCACAGAGTTTATATATCTGCTCAGAATGCTGTAAGAATGAGATCCAATAATTGTCTTATTGCTTCTGAATTGAATATCAGGCCTAGAGTGTCATTTTCTTTTCTCTCTCTTTCTTTTTTAAGAGTGTCATTTTCTACATAATGAAGGTAAATTAAAACCCAAATTAACTGTAAAATGTCATATTGCATCTTATGTATTCAAAATTCCTTTCTACCCTCAAACTGATTTATGTATATTTAATGGGTTTTGTTGAAAAGAAGATGATAGAATGATTAAAGATTTTTAAAAGCACAGAAGCTTTTCCCTAAAGGTAAAAGGGGAACCTAAGCAATCTCTGTATTTACATAAGCCTTTTACAAAATAGATGAAATGGAATAATGTTTGGGGAAAATCATTAGCACTGGAAATTTATTTTAAAAAAAGGAAAGAAAGAAAAGAAAAGAAAACCTTCGGTGGTAAATGTGTCATTTACAGTGATTTCAGTGTTATTACTAAAAACTTATTTGAAAATCACTTTTCTTACTAAAATTTTTTGAATTTCTAAAATATACAGAAGAATTTCTCTAGGGCTTAAAACCATGTGAAAGTTTTATTTAGATAACTGACTGGCAGGTGTCAGTTCAGTTAAAAATGAGATTGCTCCTCCTCTGTCCACCTCAAATTTAACACAAAATATGTTACCAAGGAGCATTTAGACCTGATTAGGACTGACACTTTTCGGAGAAAACTTCCATAAGTGAAATCAAAATGTCATAAGGGAAATAAAGCTGTAACAGAACAGAATTGCAAAGAAAGGAAAAAAGAATCACAACTCAGTGTATGGATCGTTTGTAAGAATGATGATGCTATTTTCTAATTAGACTTGACTTTCAAATTTTCTATTTGCAGATAGAAATGAGCCATGAATTATTACTTTGAACTATCATTCTTAATCTCAATGATAGCAGGCTTACAATGAATTTTTTAAATGATACTTTTTCCTACTTAGTATAATAGTATAAATATTAATAACAAGAAGAGTACCCTATACTTATCTAGTAACTTCAGTGTTAGAACATCAAAGGATATTTTACAGATTAAGTGCTTCACCTTTGTGGTAGAATTCACTAGAAATTTAAAAGCAGTTACAGTGCATTGC
The DNA here is from genome assembly GCF_003031525.2 of Neophocaena asiaeorientalis asiaeorientalis. Classification (NCBI taxonomy): domain Eukaryota; kingdom Metazoa; phylum Chordata; class Mammalia; order Artiodactyla; family Phocoenidae; genus Neophocaena; species Neophocaena asiaeorientalis. The sequence goes on along the minus strand of NW_020172676.1, from coordinate 340,134 downwards.
AAACTGGTCTCAGGTGAGGTGAAGTATATAATTTATTTTTCAAAATTGAATCAAGGGAAAATGGCCAAGATAAAATAATTAAATAAGGAAAAGTGTTAAATGTATTTTATGAATAAATATGGAACCAACTATGAAAACCATTGCATTAAATAAACCATATAACGTTTTCAGGAGGTTATTCAGGATTCACATATTGTTTCAGTACCCTTACTATGCAACCTTATTGACTGTCTTGGTCAGCTCAGGCTGCTGTAACAAAATACCATAGACTTGTCTGTAGTTTAAACAACAGACATTTGTTTCTCCTAGTTCTAGAGGCTGGAAAGTCCAAGAACAAGGTGCCAATATATTCCGTTCTTGGTGAGGGCCCTTTTCCTGGTTTATAGAGGGCTACCTTCTTGTTGTGTGCTCATGTGGCTTTCCTCAGTGCTTGCATTTGGGGAGAGAGAGAGAGATCTCTGCCTTCCTTTTCTTATAAGGGTATTAATCCCATCATGCATTCCCACTCTTGAAACCTAATCTAAGCCTAATTCCATCTCCAAATACTATTACACTGGGGATTAGAGCCTCAACATATAGATTTTCAGGGAACACAAACATTTAGTTTATAACATTGACCATTCAGTGTGATGCTGAACACAGTTGGTGATGAGTTAAATCAAGAATGAGATCTTGCAGTGCCTGAGCTTTTGTACGCACTTTTCCTTTGTGAATTACATTGTTAATACAGTAAACTAACAAGGGGTTCATAGTGTTCTGTTTAACACTTATTTTACTGCAGTAAAACTACTTAAGTATTGATTCTCCATCACTAGTTGGTTAGCTCCCTGAGAATAAAGACTGTGAATTATTCGTGTTCATTTTCCCACCTGCTTAGTGCAATTCCTGATGCATCTGACACCCTTTTGTTCTAGACTGCCTTCTTAAAGATACGTTTGTAGCAAACAGCCTTGGAAAATAGAGGTAGTATCTACTTCCAGAGCAAGGACATGTATTTTTCTTTTCTTTTCTTACTGTTCAAGATAATAAAGATATTGTCTCCCTCCCAGGCAAAGGACAGATTTGCTTGCAGTCCTTTATAGTTCCTCAGCTATGATTCAAACCTACTGCATGCACAGTACCTATTTGGACCACTTAATGTCCTCCCCACGGGATTTGGTGGTTAAAGGAAAATAATGATACAAATGTGAGGTTCATACAGTTCTTTGTACCCATGAGTAATAACGTCTCTTGGCTCTGTCCTGAGACTCTTTTTTCACTTCTGACAACATCCATGAAACTATGTCAGGCTAACTTCTTAGCATTCAAGAAGAGTAGAATCTCAGACCCTGCACATTTATGGACATTTAGGTACTCAATGGATGTATGTTACATGTTTTTCACTGAATTATGGATGACAAAAGGAAAAAAATAAAACTCAGTCATCTAGTCTACATTTCTCTTCACCCATTTAACACATGAGGAAGCTGAGGTTCAAATAAGTTAAATGACTTATTCTCCAAGGTGATGGTTAAAACGTATTTTTGTGAACATTTAGTCCATGGGTAATTATAAACTTTATCGTTTTGCTTTATTTAGAATATCTAAGGAATTTTGTGATCATGTAGAATATAACTATAAAAACATTTTGCCATGTGATGTAGTGCTGATGTTTGTTTTTTGCATTTACAAGCAGATTGGCAGTAATGAGAAATGAAAAAGGAAGACAATATATACATAATGAATTCTTGATGAGTCCAATTTTTTCATAGTTTAATTAGGAAAAAAGTGAAAGAATTTTTCACATGGTCCATGGTAAGATAATCGTACACATTTTGGCAAATCTATATTATCCAACACATTAAATCAATGCTATTGATTTAAATTTTATTGATGTTAAAATTATGATCATATTCAATTGGTAATCTTGTTTTTTAAACTTGTATGAACTATGAACATGATATATCTATAGTTATATTTTTATATAATATAAATATAAGAAATATTATAAGTAATATTATATTCTAATAATCTAAATTAACAGGGAAATACATAATTAAGTTTCCTAAAGAAATCTGTACAGGTGCCTCAACTTACATTTCAGAAACTGCTTCAAGCCATAGACAAAACATAGATTACTTTAAAGCCAAAATCTTTCCATTGTGTCATTTTTATCTCCTTATTATTTACTATTTCTCAAAAGAAGAACAACAGAAAAATTTCCCTCTTGTCATTTAAACATTGATGAAGTGAAACAATTTCAGAACCTAAGTTATTTAGTTTCAAAGCTAGTAAATGATCTGGTAGTTGTGATTGAAATGTTTGAAGTTCCATTGACAAAAGGATATGGTAAAATATAAATCACTGCCATATTATTATTGATTATATATTGCAATACACTTGAATGCAAATTTGTGAAAATCACCATTTAGCTAAATGTTATACAATCCCTTCATTTTCTTACAAGATCAAAACTTAAACACATAATATTCTCCCCTCTTCTCGAGCATTCAAAATATTTCAAGTTAACAGTGATCATTTTGGATATAATCCCACCTTCTAGTAAAATTGGTACATTTTCTTCTTTGGCTTATTTATTTAAATTGTTATTTATCATGTATAGTGTTAGTTCTGCTATGCTCATTCTTTGTGATACAAGCTATTTATCTTCAGACTGCTTCTCATGTTATCTGTTGTGCTCTTCTTACCTTTTATCATTATTATAATTATGAGATGACAGAATAAAGTAAATGAGGCTTAAGTTATGTAAAAATGAATATATTTTAAAGTTATACGTAGTTTAAATTGACTTTACATTTTGAAATTTAATCCATGACTTATGTTAATGTAACTTACACCATAGCAGTGATGACTTCTTAGTGGCAGAGCCAGAGATACTTGATCTTTGTCTGGCAAATGTTAACTTTAAAATTTATTTTTCTTGGGCTTCCCTGGTGGTGCAGTGGTTGAGAGTCCACCTGCCGATGCAGGGGACACAGGTTCGTGCCCCGGTCCAGTAAGATCCCACATGCCATGGAGCGGCTGGGCCCGTGAGCCATGGCCGCTGAGCCTGCGCGTCCGGAGCCTGTGCTCTGCAACGGGAGAGGCCACAACAGTGAGAGGCCCACGTACCGCAAAAAAAAAAAAAAAAAATTATTTTTCTTAAAAAGTGGTAACATTTCATCACCAATATTTAAATTGACCTTCCCTTTAAAGCAATATAAATCTCAACAGCAGAACCCTGCCAAAGGAACCTGTATGTTGTATGGAGAATTATTCTGACATTTGTTATATTGGACTAAATTTGGGTTTCTTAAGCCACATTCTTATGTATTGGCTAGAATCAGAAGGCATTTAGGAGGAAACAAAAAACCTAACTATACCTTTGTTTGAATAGTAATAATATAATAATAATCACAAATTCTAATTTTTTGAGTCAAAATCTACTGATTGCTACTTATTGATTATGGAAATCCTGTAACCCAGGGTCAGTAAAACTGATGGGAATAATATTTACCAATCCCCAAGTCCTGGGAGGTGGGTAGAGGAAAGATTTGAATGGCCCTAGGGGCTCATTTCCTTTCTCACTTTGAGAGTTTAGTGGAGGAGAACATGCTCAATAGATCTGAGTTAGCTCCAGAAAAGAATAGGCTGATACCAGCAGCTGTGGTCTAGAGACTAACCCATTCTAACCTGACCAATTTCTTAACAAGCAAACTTGCATTATCACAATTCACATAGATCTCCCTCCTCCATCTTGTTCCTATAAAATGTAAAACAGTATGGACCCTGTTCCTATAAATGTGTAAAACAGTATGGAACAGATGTTCATATAAATATGTAAAACACTATGGATTTTTCTCCACTGGGGTATTGGTTTTAATGTATGTGGATTACTTTTGCCCAGCATGAGGTTTAAGATAATTAGATTTCCTGAATATATACTATACACTTCTCTACTGTCTGTTTTAATATTTAAAAACTCTCATATCTATACCATATACACACATATTACCACCATTAACACCACCACCATTACCACCATCACCCCCACTAACAAATAGTAATTGGTGTCAGAATAGGAATATGCTATAAATATAACCTTAATTTCCATGAATAAAATTATATGTTGGCTTTAACTTTAAGAAAGGCATAGCTGATAGGTAGACAGATGTAAGTATAGATATATACATATCTATATCAATATATGTATCCTTTTGGTTCTGTTTCTCTAGAGATTATGGTAATGAGAGTGGTTCTAGAGGAAGAGAATTTTAAGGATGAGTTTTATGAATTGGTTTTAAGGTTTCTGGAACTGGTTCTTTAATCTGATTAGATGTAAAGATCTTAATGACACCGATGATCCATAGCATGAACTAGTAATAGAAATACACAAAATATCGGCATTGGATGCTTCCAGTCAATCACTTATAAGACTCAGGGAGCTGGGGGACTGAACATTGGGATGCATGTGTCTTTTTGAATTATGGTTTTCTCTGGGTAAATGCCCAGTGGTGAGATTGCTGGGTCATATGGTAGTTCTATTTTTAGTTTTTTGAGGAACCTTCATACTGTTCTCCATAGTGGCTGTATCAATTTACATTCCCACATACGGTGCAAGAAGTTTCCCTTTTCTCCACACCCTCTCCAGGATTTATTGTTTGTAGATTTTTATTATGGCCATTCTGACCAGTGTGATGTGATACCTCATTGTAGTTTTGATTTGCATTTCTCTAATAATTAGTGATGTTGAGCATCTTTTCATGTGTTTGTTGGCCATCTGTATGTATTCTTTGGAGAAACATCTATTTAGGTCTTCTGTGGATTGGGTTGTTTGGTTTTTTGATATTGAGCTGCATGAGCTGTTTATATATTTTAGAGATTAATCCTTTGTCAGTTGCTTCATTTACAAATATTTTCTCCTATTCTGAGGGTTGTTTTTTTGTTTTATTTATGGTTTCCTCTGCTGTGCAAAAGCTTTTAAGTTTCATTAGGTCCCATTTGTTTATTTTTGTTTTTATTTTCATTACTCTAGGAGGAGGGTCAAAAAAGATCTTGCTGAGATTTATGTCAAAGACTGTTTTGCCTATGTTTTCCTCTAAGAGTTTTATAGTGTCCGATCTTACATTCAGGTCTTTAAGCCATTTTGGTGTTTATTTTTGTGTATGGTGTTAGGGAGTGTTCTAATTTCATTCTTTTATGTGTAGCTGTCCAGTTTTCCTAGCACCACTTATTGAAGAGGCTGTCTTTTCTCCATTGTATATTCTTGTCTCCTTTGTCATAGATTAGGTGACCATAGGTGCATGGGTTTATCTCTGGGCTTTCTATCCTGTTAAGGAAGAGATTTTAGTACCTTATGTGCTGATAATTTGCGGATGCCTAAGGACAAGCTGCTAATATTTGGCTTCTAGTTTTTGAGTAGATAAAGCAAAGGGGTCAATGGAATATGTTAATTCAATGCCCATAAGATGAAAACATATGGTTTGATTAGGAAAAGCAAATAAATGCTTGGAAGAATTTTATCCTCTAAGGCCTCATAAATGAACGTTAGCTAATGTTAAGGAAAATGTTCTTAATGTTAAAGTACAGTATTCTGAGTGAAAAATCATGAATATCATGCAAACATAACATTAAAATGACAAATACCTTATTCCAGAAATTCATTTATGGAGAACTAGTAAGATTTATGATGGCTTCAAAGATCATTTGAAAAACTAGGCATTTATATGTAGTGTTAGGGTAAGATTTCTCAGTTAGATACAAAACTGGCTAATATCCTACAAGGCCCTACCATGTAATCTATTTCTTCCCCTGGAAAGAAAGTGTTTGTCTCTCTGCCAGACAAATTCTACAAGTTAATCATAGGTTGCAGAGGTGATAGAAAAGTCAAGCCTGGCACTGCACTGAAAGTACAGCTAGTAATCTCTTAATAAGTCATTAAGGCTCAAGAGACTACCACTGAAAAAATAAAGAATAAAAAGAAAAGATGTGGTGAAATCTAAATAAGCAATAGCAAAATAAAGTAATATAAAGTGATGAAAGGGATAAACATGAAAAAATATTTTCAGAAAAAATTTGAAGTCTCTTTCTCTTAGTTGAAAATTGCTTTATGTGTAAACTTTTCTGTATTTAATATAGCCTATTCAAATAAAATATGCTGTGAGTTTTATAGAGGAATTTGTTTAATTAAAGGCAGCTTCTCATGCATAAAATCATTTTCCTTAAGAATGAAGAAATGCATATTTAAAGATTCAGAGGATTCTTTTTTCAGCTAACAAGTTAAAATCCCTTAAGTCATTTTGAAAGTTCTAATCCCTAATTATGTTTAGTTTATTATTCTCAGAATTCTGTAATTGACCTCTGGTGCATAAATGTAGGAGAGAGTTTCACATGGATATATTTGGGGTGCAGAATGCTGGGCTTATAGATAGACACTCAGTAGGTATTCTTTATCTTATTTGAGTAATCATAACTATAAAACTCTCTCATATGAGCCCTGTTCCATCCCGATTTTTAATAAAACTGCCTTTTGAAAGAATAAATTATTTCATCTTATTTCTGCAAATAGTAAATATGTCACTGACTGATGACTTAGATTATATCTGAACTGATGACCTTGAGCTAAAAGGTTTAACATCCCATTATAAATCAATCCCCTGAGTCTTCTTTCTTCCCATTTGTGTTTTGTTATTATGTGCATGCCTGAATACTGTTATTTAAAGATACATTAGTGCTCTTAAGCACATACTGCTAAGTAACTCTAGTCACTCTCTTGTTTCCAGGAGAATATATATTAAATATTTATCATCAGAATAAACAAAAACTACTTACATTATAATTGTGATTCTCCCAAAATAAATCTTATCATACAAGAGTACTTAACCATCTGTCAGCACTCAGAGATTTGTTTTTATCTCCAGATTAAAAACAAAATTGTTAATATAGTAACATTTTTGAATATTATTTCATTCAAGGAACAAGATTTTGTGCTGGAGAGAGTGTGGAGAAAAGGGACCCTTCCTGCACTGTAGGTGGGAATGTAAATTGGTGCAGCCACTGTGGAGAACAGTATGGAGGTTCCTCAAAAGACTAAAAATAGAGTTGTCATATGCTCCTGCAATCCCACTCCTCGGCATATATCTGGAGAGAACTATAATTCAAAAAGATACATGCAACCCTATGTTCATAGCAGCATTAGCCACAATAGCCAAGACATGGAAACAACCTAAATGTCCATCAACAGATGAATGGATAATGAAGATGTGGTACATATATACAATGGAATATTACTCAGCCATAAAAAAGAATGAAATAATGCCATTTGCAGCAACATGGATGGACCTAGAGATTATTATGCTAAATGAAGTAAGTCAGAAAGGACAAATACCATATGATATCCCTTATATGTGGAATCTAAAATATGATACAAATGAACCTATCTACAAAACAGGAACAGACTTGTCCTTGCCAAGGCAGAGGGGGAGGGGGAGGGATGGATTGAGAGTTTGGGATTAGCAGATGCAAACTATTATATATAGAATGGATAAACAACAAGGTCCTACTGTATAGCACAGGGAACTATATTCCATACCCTTTGATAAACCATAATGGAAAAGAATATAAAAAAGAATATATATATGTGTGTGTGTATATCTATATCTATCTATATATATATATATATATATATCTGAATCACTTTGTTGTACAGCAGAAGTTAGCACAACATTAAAAAAAAAGGAACAAGAGTTTGTCATTCTTTAGCTAAGTTAGCAAGGAAAATTATGGAAATGTGTGTTTTCCAAAGAGTAATATCAGAGCATGTATAATTTTCTTTTTAAAAGTATCTATCCATTTGTTCATCCATTATCCATCTGTCCATCATTCATCCATACATCTATCCAAGAAATATTTGCTGAAATCTACCATGTCCCAGATACAGTTCTAGGTACAGAAATAAAATGAACCTCTGTTCATATAGGAACAATACATTTACTATAAATTTAAATTTTGATTGATTAGAGTAGACTTCTGTTCCTTTTAATGTATAGAATATTATCTGACACACAGGGATATGGGACATTCTGGGTTTGATTTATCTTTTTATCTTTGCTTTCTCTCCTCTCTCTCTTCCTAAGTTATGCTTTTTATCTTTTTCATCTGCTTTCTGTTTGTATACCTATAACTTACCTCCTGTTACACTGAGTTATTTTACTATTCACATCCTCTATCAATATTTTTTTTACTTTAAGCAATTATGTTTCTCTTGCCACACAAACTTTTCCTTATTTCAAAATTTTTCATGATAATTTGAATTCATTTTATTGAAAGTATAAGTGCTCCCATTAAAGTGCTTTTATTTTAAAACTTGTATGGAAGTACAATGAACACATTTTTTAAAAATTCTCCTTTTATATTTTTTTCACTATTTTTGCCTTCACTGCAGTGCATTTGCTCTATTTCCCTAGGTCTCTATTTTTCAGTTATTCATTCTCTTTATTTGTCAGTTGACTTTAATTTGTTTAAATTGCCTACTTATATTTATATATCATAATATATACTATTTGGTATTAGTAGCTAGTATGGACTCTTGACATCAAATATTTTTTTCACAATTTGATTTTCCCTGGTAAGTCATGCTCACTTTTGAACTGCAAGCAAGGTCCAGTGATGGACTGTTGAATGACCTTAAAGGCAGCCCACTCTTCAGTTCAGCTGGAGGCTTCAGGATTTGATAGGCAGGTAGAACCCTCAGTAATCCTCTTCTGACAGCAAGAAGGTGGTTAATTAATAACTTTAAAATTTGTGGTGAGTATTTTTCTGAGAACATTAATTAGAGTAAAAGTCAATAAGCCTCCTTAGAATGAGGAAGTGGATGTAGAGATTTTAGGCCTGGCAACAGAGCATAGTCCTTCATAACTCTTTCATCAGCACCTCTTGAATTTCTAGGTGGGGTTGATACTTCCCTTTCCAACTGGTCGCTCTTAGGAAAGTTGGGGGAAAAGAGACACATTTATATGCTTAGGTCACCTTCTCTGTCCTCTCTTACTGTAGTTGCTAATTTTCCAAGTTCGTTCTAACATAAAGAAGGAAAACACTACATTAAAAATACCATACATTTTTAGCTCTAAAAAATAAGGGTATAGGATGCAGAATTCATGTCTCTGCACAGCTAAGGCACCTACCAGGCACTGGTGGGGGACCACAGACACCTAAGGGAATGGGAGAAACCCCCAGCAACCAGGTAGGATGTGGGGAGTGGGGGGAGTGAAGCAGGAGAAGTGGTGGCCAGACAGGACTGGCACCCCTGAGGGGTAGCTGGGGGAGGGGAAGGGATCCCACACCCGAAGGGGGAAATTGGGGAACCATTGGGAGGACAGATGATTGAAAGGGAGCATGGCCAGGTTTCCCTTACCCATGTGGGCCCTGGAAGCCTGCTGAGATCCCAGTCCTAATCCTCTGCCCACCAAGGCCCCCGCTCCAGCCACGTGGGTCCAGAGGGAATGGAAGGGAGGGAAGGGGGAGCAAAAGTAAAGCCCGGACCTCTGAGACTAGCACCTCTGAGGTGAGGCTAGGGGAGGGAAGAAGTTCCTACACCCAGCAGGACCCACCCACATTTAGGGGTCCAGCAGGGATCGGGGAGATGTTGGGGGGGTGCGGAGGAACAGAAGGGAACGCAGCCAGCTCTTTCCCTGTCCACTTAGGCACCAGGGAGCCTGTTGGACTCCCAGACCTAATCCTCTGCCCTTGGAGCCTCCCTGCTGCCACGCAGAGCCCAAGCCCCACCCCTGCACTCCCACCCAGGGCCTTACCTCCAAACTCCAGAACTCCACACTCCAGAGGCCCTCCTTTGGAGGTGCTGCCTTTCCCCTTCTGCACAGGTCCTAAGCAGAGGCCCTGCCCCATGCTTCAGTGTCACCCTGCCAAGGCCCCGCCCCCAAGGCCTTCTCCTGCTGGCTGCGTGCATCCTGAGCCTAGACCCTGCCACACGCTCAAACGTCATGCCCCCACTGGCCTAGGTCCTGCCCCACCCTAAACCCTGCCCCTGCTTAAGTTCCACCCCAGCCTAAACTTCACCCCCATAGCCAAGGCTATTTTTGCTTTTCCTTTTTTCCTCTTTGAGATTAGGGCTCTGTTTTACCTTGTTGATTCATTGTTGTTCATTCATTTATATTTTTATTTTTCCTAATAAATCTTTTATTTTTCTAATTTTATTTTATTCTATGTACTTTATTATTGTTCTCTCCTTTGGCTTGTTCCCCTCGCACCCCCTTTGTTCTTTTTTTTCTTTTTTCTGTTGTGGTTTCATTTTACTTTGTTGCAGTTGTTTCAAATATAGCTTTATTTTTCCTAATATATTTTTTATCTTTCTAATTTTATTTTGTTTTTTATTCTTTGATATTGTATTACTCCTTTTCTTCCTTCTTTTTTTTT
>NW_020172676.1:285323-329711 GCF_003031525.2 Neophocaena asiaeorientalis asiaeorientalis | reverse complement strand
CTTTTTTCCCCTTTTTTTTTTTTTTTTTTTTTTTGCCATGCCACGCAGCTTGCGGGATCTTGGTTCGCAGGCTGGAGGTCAGGCCTGAGCTCCTGAGTGGGAGCTCTGAGTTCAAACCCCTGGACTAACAGAGAACCTCAGACCCCAGGGAATATTAATTGGAGTGAGACCTCCCAGAGGTCCTAATCTCAGGACCAAGACTCGTGTCTATCCAACTGCCTGCAAAATCCAGCGCTGGACGCCTCAGGCCAAACAACCAGTAAGACAAGAATGCGGCTGCACCCATCAAAAAAAAAAAAAAGAAATGGCAAAAAAATATGTTACAGACGAAGGAGCAAGGTAAAAACCTGAAGACCAAATAAATGAAGAGGAAATAGGCAGTCTACCTGAAAAAGAATTCAGAGTAATGACAGTAAAGATGATTCAAAATGTCAGAAAGAGAATGGAGAAAATACAAGAGACATTTAACAAGGATCTAGAAGAATTAAACAGCAAACAAAAAATGATGAACAACACAATAACTGAAATTAAAAATACCCTACAAGGAATCAATAGCAGAATAGCTGAGGCAGAAGAACAGATAAGTGAGCTGGAAGATAAAATAGTGGAAATAACTGCCAGGGAGCAAAATAAAGAGAAAAGAATGAAAATAATTGAAGACAGACTCAGAAACCTCTGCAACAAGATTAAACGCACCAACATTCAAATTATAGGGGTCTCAGAAGACGAAGAGAAAAAGAAAGGGACTGAGAAAATATTTGAAGAGATTATAGTCAAAAAATTCCCTAACATGGGAAAGGAAATAGTCAAGTCCAGGAAGCACAGAGAGTACTATACAGGATAAACCCAAAGAAAGACACACTGAGACATATATTAATCAAATGATCAAAAATTAAATACAAAGAAAAAATATTAAAAGCAGCAAGGGAAAAGCAACAAATAACATACAAGGGAATACCCATAAGGTTAACAGCTGATCTTTCATCAGAAACTCAGCAAGCCAGAAGGGAGTGACAGGACATATTTAAGGTGATGAAAGAGAAAAACCTACAATCAGGATTACTCTACCCAGCAAGGATCTCATTCAGATTGAATGGAGAACTTAAAATCTTTAGAGACAAGCAAAAGGTAACAGAATTCAGCACCACCAAACCAGCTTTACAACAAATGCTAAAGGAAATTCTCTAGGCAGGAAACACAAGAGAAGGAAAAGACCTACAATAACAAACCCAAAACAATTAAGAAAATGGTAATAGGAACATATGTATTGATCTTAAATGTAAATGGATTAAATGTTCCAACCAAAACACATAGACTGGCTGAATGGATACAAAACAAGACCCGTATGTATTCTGTCTACAAGAGACCCACTTCAGACCTAGGGACACATAAAGGAACAGATTAAAAGTGAGGGGAATGAAAAATATATTCCATGCAAATGGAAATCAGAAGAAAGCTGGAGTAGCAATTCTCATATCAGACAAAATAGACTTTAAAATAAAGTCTATTACAAGAGACAAAGAAGGACATGACATATTGATCAAGGGATCAATCCAAGAAGAAGATATAACAATTGCAAATATTTATGCACCCAACATAGGTGCACCTCAATACATAAGGCAAATGCTAACAACCATAAAAGGGGAAATTGACAGTAACATAATAATTGTAGGGAACTTTAACATCCCACTTTTACAAATGGACAGATCATCTCAAATGAAAATAAATAAGAAAACACAAGCTTTAAAGGACACATAAAACAAATGGGCTTAATAGATATTTATAGGACATTCCATCCAAAAACAACAGAATACACTTTCTTCTCAAGTGCTCATGGAACATTCTCCAGGATAGACCATATCTTGGGTCACAAATCAAGCCTTGGTAAATTTTTAAAAATTGAAATGGTATCAAGTATCTTTTCTGACCAAAATGCTATGAGACTAGATATCAGTTACAGCAAAAAAACTGTAAAAAATGCAAACACATGGAGACTAAACAATACACTACTAAATAACCAAGAGATCACTGTAGAAACCAAAGAGGAAATAAAAAAATATGTAGAGACAAATGACAATGAAAACACTATGGCCCAAAACCTATGGGATGCAGCAAAAGCAGGTCTAAGAGTGAAGTTTATAGCAATACTATCCTACCTCAAGAAACAAGAAACATCTCAAATAACCTAAACTTACACCTAAAACAAACCATCAAACTCTTCGAGGAAAACATAGGCAGAACACTCTATGACATAAATCACAGCAAGATCCTTTTTGACCCACCTCCTAGAGAAATGGAAATAAAAACAAAAATAAACAAATGGGGCCTAATGAAACTTAAAAGCTTTTGTGTAGCCAAGGGAACCATAAACAAGACGAAAAGACAACCCTCAGAATGGGTGAAAATACTTGCAAATGAAGCAACTGACAAAGGATTAATCTACAAAATGTAGAAGCAGCTCATGCAGTTCAGTATCAAAAAAACAAACAACCCAATCCAATAATGGTCATAAGACCTAAGTAGACATTTCTCCAAAGGAGTTATACAGATTGCCAACAAACACAGGAAAGGATGCTCAACATCACTAATCATTAGAGAAATGCAAATCAAAACTACAATGAGGTATCACCTCACACCAGTCAGAATGGCCATCATCAAAAAATCTAGAAACAATAAATGCTGGGGAGGGTGTGGAGAAAAGGGAACCCTCTTGCACTTTTGCTGGGAATGTAAATTGATACAGCCACTATGGAGAACAGTGTGGAGGTTCCTTAAAAAACTACAAATAGAACTACCATATGACCCAGCAATCCCACTACTGGGCATATACTCTGAGAAAACCATAATTCAAAAAGAGTCATGTACCACAATGTTCATTGCAGCACTATTGACAATAGTCAGGACATGGAAGCAACCTAAATGTCCATCGACAGATGAATGGATAAAGAAGATGTGATGTGTCACATATATACAGTGGAATATTATTCATCCATAAAAGGAAACAAAATTGAGTTGTTTGTAGTGAGGTGGATGGACCTAGAGTCTGTCATACAGAGTGAAGTAAGTCAGAAAAAGAAAAACAAATACCATATGCTAACACATATATATGAAATCTAAAAAAAGAAAAAAAAATGGTTCTGATGAACCTAGGGGGCAGGGCAGGAATAATGACGCAGATGTAGAGAATGGACTTGAGGACACAGGGACGGGGAAGTGTAAACTGGGACGAAGTGAGAGAGTCTCATGGACATATATACACTATCAAATGTAAAATAGATAGCTAGTGGGAAGCATCTGCATAGCACAGGGAGATCAGCTGGGTGCTTTGTGACCACCTAGAGGGGTGGGATAGGGAGGGTCGGAGAGAGATGCAAGAGGGAGAGGATATTGGGATATATGTATACATATAGCTGATTCACTTTGTTATAGGGCAGAAACTAACACAACATTGTAAAGCTATTATACTCCAATAAGAATGATAAAAGAAAAAGTATGGACATTTTGAGAACTCATGGTAATGACATAACCTCACTCTGAGTAACTGTTTTATTAGTGGGTTTAATAGTTAGAAAGTTATATTAATTATTTGGAATTCCAGGATAATAAATAATAAGAATGTGATATAATAATTCTGCCTACCTTCTAAGTTTTTCTTAATATGTGTAATCTGGTCCAGTATTTATTTATAAACCAAGTATTTATGGCTACAGGAGTAAAAACAGCCTTTTATTTTCTCTATTCTATTCAGAAAAGACATGCTATTTTAGGTGAGTTTAAACCATTTTTGTATGTGTACTTCACTGTTTCGTTATCCAGACTTAAAAAAAGCAAAACCAGTATAATTTAAAAGAGATTTTCAAAATTGTTTGACAATTTGTTACCACGATTTCCAGTTTTCAAGATATAACCTGTTTATGTTAGTAATAATTTTTACTGATACTAAAAATGTTCTTTTTGAATCTGACCCTCCTCTTGACAGGGACAAAAACTACACTGTTAACTCAGAAACGCAACATTATTTTACATAGTTTTATATAGCCTCATGGCTCTTTAATGATATGACAAAGCATCTCTCTGCCAACCTGAACTTGCAGCAGGGAAACGTGATTAGAACTGCCACCAGAGAAGTCTTTCGGTCCTAAAGTCTCAGCATGGACAATTCTCCTTTCATGCCTTGCAGATCTGTCTGAAGGGCACAGGTATCACACTACAGCATACATGGAAGCCATGTATGAGGGGAGTAAATATTGGTTAAAACCAGAAGCAAAAATATAGTTCTAAATGAGAACAATGATACAGAAACCTGACAAAGGATTCCCTCATGTGGCTGTATAAGGTCCTTTATATAGGGTCAGTGTGCAATGTGATGATCTAGATTAATCTTATGTAAGGCTGTGGGAGTATGGGTTAAAAGTAAAATATATAGAAGCTTTGAGAGTCCTTTAATATTTTCTACAATTTATAGTGAATTCTTTAAAATTTTGCTATCTATCACAAACTGCATAACATAAAATAAGTACAAAGTGGTGTGAGTTTCTCGTGGGTTCAGGAGCAAGTCTAGAATAGTGCTCAATGATTATTTGTGAATTTGCATGAATTTTCACATAGTCAATGCTAAATGATATCAAGCTTTCTACATACTGTAATAATATTATAAATCTGTAATAACTTTATTATTTTTCATGGCATTTTCATTCTAACAAGATTAACTATCCCTAGTAATCCTCACAAATATCAAGTTATCAAACTTTAAATACAGACTTAGAATGTGGCAGTGATTCACTATTTATATGCCAGTGCAGTTTTTATTTGCCAGTGCAGGGAGAGTACCAGGAGGAGTAACTCTGATGACTATCTTTGTAATTGTGTTTCTAATCTTGTTTTATATATCTGTGTGATATATGAAGCAAGATTAAAAGGTAAGTTATGAAATTGAAAACAAAAAGAATAAATAGAAGGAAATAAGTTGTGATAATCACATTGCTATTTCCCTTTGAGAGGTGTTTTTGGAGTCTTTCCCTCTCTGAGAATAGGTTTTAAAATTTGTTTATGATGCTTTGTAATTAGCATAGTTCCCCAGAGAGGAGAAACTGTCTCAAGAAGAGTTCTCTTCATCTTTTATGAGAAATGCTTTGATACCAATGTCTCTCTCACCCCTTGCTTTATATTACTTTAGTGAAGAGTCTCCTGGCTACTGTCATCTTGTGAAATGGAAGCATAATCCATTTGCTTTGCCACATAAGCCATCCTTGAAATTTGGTCAGAGCTCGTTATGCTGCCTGTGCCTCATTTGGGCCGAGGCGTGGAGGAACATAAAACTAAAAACTTAGCTTGAGGCACAGACAGAATGGATTTCAGTTTTGTAAAGAATTAGAAATTGCTTTAGGATAGATGGATTTTACACAGATAGGAAATAAATGTCCTCTGAGAAGAACTTGCAGGTAGAGAGAGTGAGTGTAAAGTATAAGGAGAATGCTGGGAGAAGGGACAAGTACACAGAGAATGAAAATGACAAAGAGGTGTATATGAAATGCCATTAAGAAGGAATATTATGAAAGTGTGCATACTAAAACAAGAAAGAAGTGCAGCACTAGCTGTCTAAAGGAAAATATTGCTCATATATCTGGCCAGAACTGCAGTAGGAAATAAATTTGAGAAAGTTAGTTATTGAGTATGTATACAAAACAAAATAAGGCAGTAAAATATGTAAAGTTTGGAATCACATGCACTTTGTTACAAGTGTGAGATTGTGAGAGTAATTTAAATTTGACAGAAAAATAAGTAACTGGAGTATCAGTATAACAAAATATAAGCTGATTTGGAAATACTCAGAGGGTAGCGAGAAAATAGAACTAAGAGAAACACATACTCTTCCTGTGGCTATAACTTTCATATAAGAAAGTATATTATACTTACGTTTTATACGCAATTGATTGCCTTACAGAATACAAACTGAAGTTAAATTATATTAGTATTCTTGGTCCAGGTTAGGCAGTAAAAAGAACCAATGCCCTAAGCATGCTTTTAATAATGCTGCACTTTTAGTGCTTCCTAAATGCACACTGTAATTTTTCTTTTCCTGTGACTGTGAATATTTCTTTTCTTCCCTGCTTCCCTCCCTCTTTCTTTCTCTCTCTCTCCTTCTCTCCCTCCCTTCCTTCCTTCCTTCCTCCCTCCCTTCCTTCCTTCCTTCCTTACTTGCCATTTACCTGTGACCAATTTCCCCACTCTGTGTAACATCACAACCAGTGCTGCTTTTCCATGATACTCAGCTTTCTACCTCTCTGTCTGTCATCTATCCATGTATTTATTTATCTATCAATTTTCTAATTCTGTTACTGAACTCAGGTTCAGCTGCTTGCCACTCAAAAGCCAATAATCGAGAGGCAACTGTCAGTAGAAAGGAAAGATGCTTTAATCAGAAAAGCCAGCAATCTGGGGAGAAGTTGGACTCATGTCCAGAGACCAACTCCAAAGATTCTGCTCAGCCATGACAGTTTTTAAAGGAAAAAAAGGTGAGATGTGGGGGAGAATCTCAGTGAATCATCTAGGCAGGAGATGGGTTCTGCATCATTCTCTATTACTTGCAGACTGGCCAACTCTCTGTTTGGATGTTATCTTGCCCACATGATTTGCCTGCAGGATTGCTAAGGGAGCTGTTGGGGGTGAAGAGCTGGTCATTATTTAACTACTTAATTCTTCTTCTTTTTTTTTTAATTCTTCATTCTTACTACTTCTTTTTATCTAGGAGAAGAATCAGCAGGTTAGGCAAGGCACAGTGTGTATTCAGGAGAGCATGTCATAAGTTAGTTTAAATTGCCTAGTGATCTTGTTCCTATAATTAGGTTCTTTCAAGGTTGGAAAGGGACAAAAATGGGCAAGCAGGAAAGGGGAAAAAGAGCTGCTTTCAATTCTACCTATCACTTTTCTAATTCTATGAATACAAAATACATATACATACATAGATATTTATTATTTTGAAATAATAAATATTATTTCTCTAGGACAGGCTGAGAGGCTTCTAAGCTCTTTCTGTAAAAAATTTAAGGACAAGATTTGGGAAGTTTCTGGGTTGCCTTAAGTTACCTTGTGAATGAAACCTTACTCAAATTTACCACTTTCTTTGTAGTGTTTGTCCACAAAATGGATAAACTTGTTTAGAGGACTATCAGGTAGATAGGCTGATTTCCTGGTTACACTACACTTTCTAATTTCATGATAATAGATCTTTATCATCCATAGAAACCTGTATTGAGTGCCTTCTTTGAGTAAGAAAGTGAAAACCTGTGTGTGTGTGTGTGTGTGTGTGTATGTGTGTGTGTGTGTATAATTATTATTTTTAGTCTAATGTGGTTACTGCCTCTAATCCACCATTTTTAGTTGCCTGAATGAGGCAAGTAACTTTACTCCTCTGAGCTTCTGGTTTCCTCATATGTAAAAGAGAACATATAATAAAAACTGCCTTGGATTGTTGTTTTTAATAAAATAATAAATATGTGTTTAGCACAGTATGGCATGCAAATAATACTCAATGAAAGTTAGCTGTTATTATAAGGTCATGATATGCATATATATAAATATAGAGATATATAGTAAAATTATAAAGTGGGTCATGCTAAAATTTCAGGATATTCCATCTAACACAGGAGTGAGGGAGATAATGAGATGGTTTGCATATATTGGAGGAAGGCTGTCTAGACAGGGTAGATGGAAGTGATAACAGAAGAAACAGAATGTGGAAGCAGAAGTACAAGCTGGACAGTGCCACAGAGACCAATTTTAACATACTGTGATTGTAGAAGAATGAGTATGTAGAGCGCTTTGGTTTTGTAGCTTACTTGATTGTTTGAGATATATTAAGTTTTGAATATAATAATTGTATGTATCCTGACAATCTTGAAATTTTATTTGGGACCAGCTGGAATATCTTGTAGCATATTTAATAATGTTCTTTATCCTGAAAGATAGATGAAAAAATTCTCCAGCTGTTGAAACAATCAGATTTTTCTTTTCTTTAATAACATGAAATCTGATGCTGTCTCCCCAAACAGGCTATTTTTCTTTACACTATTGACCACGCCCCAAATTTAGGAAAAGGTCACATTTAAGATTTTTCTTACCATTATTTTTTTTTCTGTCTTCTTGAAACTCTTCCAAGACATGTCCTGGGGTTTTATTGAAATTCGTTATGTTGTGAAAGGTGATCTTTGTCAGCAGTGAGAATCAAGAACAAAATGCTGAGTGTTGGCAAATTCTTGGATATTTATAATCTCATCAGCGATGATAGACACTGTTGAGAAAAAAAATGTAAGCAACATTTTAATAATTACCATGAGACTTTCTGCTTCTTTAGTTATATGAAAAAAGCTTTTTTTGTTTTTTCAGAGCAATAGTTATAGTATGTATCATGCACCCCTTCTCTAAACTCCAGATTTAAAAACTTGAGAAGTTTGTTTCTCTTTGGTTTGCACTTTTGTGTTACATTAGTTGCAAAAGCCTTAAAGTTGAAAGCAAATTGAGAAGTATTGATTCAACCTAGGTTTAGAGACAGTAGTTTAGAAAAATAAAATCATATGGTTGTATTGTACATCTCTCTTATAAAGTGGTAATTTCTTTCTTTGAACCAATGCACTTTCTAAAACAGGTTTGAAATAATTCTTAATACAGACTTCATAGACTCTTTCTCAAAATGAAGACACACTGTATTACACTGAATAGATTACTAATGTTTAAGTAGATTATTTAAAATATTTTTTAGCAATTTGTATTTTATCTTTAAAATAAAGTGGCTTCTAGAATGTGTGGTGACCAACTGCACCAATTTGCCTAGAACTGAGAGGTTTCCTGGACTGGCCTTTTAGTGCTCAAACCAGACAGTCCTAGGCAAACTTGAATGGTTGCTGTTACCCAAAATGTATCACACAGAAAAACAGGTAGCGTATAAAAAAAATAGATGAACATCTCCTATATGGCCTGCATTTGTCATATATTCACATTTCAAATTCAACCAACAGAAATTAGTTCAGATTCTTAGAAAGGATTCAATACATTCTATTTATCTTAACAAATATATTTGTATAAAGAACAACTACTTTTGGAGTATCTATGGTCATATTCAAATGAAATATATATGCACCAAGGAACTCACTATTTAGTATTAATGATAATATTCACAAAGTTCTTGCTATTTTAATTAAGGTGAGATCATAATTGAATTTTAAGTCAGATTAAACGGGAAAACAAATAACTGTGATATGAAACTGAGCAGATGGTGGTCACAGATAATAAAGGAAGAAAGAAGTAATAAAAAAAACACAGAGTTGAAATCTACCCTTTTTCTGTTTATCTCTAAACTCCTATTTAATTTCTAGAGTTCATTAAATTTTAAGGTAGCAATTTAGGGAAACCCAAGACAATTAGATGCTAATCTAGGATAATTTGTTTCAGCTGGAATACTGATTGAACCATACAGTATTTGTAGTCAAATACTTTGCATTATTGATGAGCATTAGCTAGCAAGCATTTTATATATTGCTTCCACTATGTTAACAAGGGAAAACAACACTAACAACAGTAAGCAGATGCATAGGAAGTTCTCTGAAAGTCATTTGGGACAAACTTTTTTTTAGTATATAGAACTTTAAATCTCCCATTGACATCAATTAAATATCCAGGTATTGCTCTGTTTCTTTGCTTTTCATTACAGCAAGACTTCGTATATGTATAGTTCATGTTTTCAGTCTCTACCTTCTCACATATCATATTATTCCTATGTATATACTTATTTATATCTTTAGCAGTGATTTTTTCCATTTTGCTTAAAATACATAACAAAATGTCCATTAGCCTCTTAACTTTTTTACTTTGTTGTCAAGGTATCTCAAGCATAATGAGGCAATATATAATTTTGATTCTAATCTGTGCCTTTCTTCCTCAGTTCAGTAGCATGTATCATCAAACCAATCTGTTAACTGAACTTAAAATCCAAGAGGCATAATTGATTCCTTTCCTGCTTCCTAGAATATTGTATAGTACTTAGTTGAGTTTAACAAAAAATTGTTAAATCTCTTAATAAAAATTTAATAATATTTAGAAAATCATAAAAGAGAAGTTGAAAACCATACTGTATCAAGCACCTCCTCTGGGTAAGAAACTTTACACTTTTATTTTTTATTGAAGTTTAGTTGATTTACAATATTACATTGGTTTCAGGTGCACAACATAATGATTCAATATTTTTATAGATTATACAACATATAAAATTATTTTAACATATTGGCCGTATTCACTGTTTTGTACATTAATTCCTTGTAACTTATTTATTTAAAACCTAATTATTTGTATCTCTTAATCCCCTTCACCTATTTCGCCCCTACCCCAACCACCTCTGGTAACTGCTAGTTTGTTCTCTGTATCTGTGAGTCTGGTTTTGTTTTGTTATATTCGTTCATTTTATTTTTTAGATTCCACAAATAAGTGAAAACATACAGTATTTGTATTTTTCTGTCTGACTTATTTAACTAAGCATAATATCCTCCAGGTCCATCCATGTTGTTGCAAATGACAAAATATTATTCTTTTTTATGACTGAGCAATATTCCATTTTATATATATATATATATATATCTATATCTATCTATATATATATATATGGCACATCTTTATCCATTTATCCATTGATGGACACTTATGTTGCATCCATATCTTGGCTATTGTGAATAATGCTGCAGTGGACATTGGGATGCATATATCTTTTGGAATTAGTGTTTACATTTACTTTGGATAAATATCCAGGAGTGGAATTTCCGGATTGTATGGTAGTTTTAATTTTTTGAGGAGCCTCCACATACTGTTTTTTCATAGTGGCTGCACCAGTTTACATTGCCACAAACAGTATACCAGGGCCCCTTTTCTCTACATCCTCTTCAACACTTTCTATTTGTTGTCTTTTTGATAATAGCCATTCTGACCGTTATGAGGTGGTATCTCATTGTGGTTTTTGATTTGCATTTCTCTGATGATTAGTGATGTTGAGCATCTTCCCATGTACTTGTTGGCCATCTGTTTGTCTTCTTTGAAAAAATGACTGTTGAGTTCCTCTGACCATTTTTCTAATTAGACTGTTTATTTTTTGATATTGAATTCTATGAGTTCTTCATATATTTTGGATATTAACCAGTTATCATACATGTCATTTGCAAATGTCTTCTTCCATTCAGTAGGCAGCCTTTTGTTTTGTTGATAGTTTCCTTTGCTGTGCTAAAGCTTTTAAGTTTGGTTAGGTCCCATTTATTTTTGCTTTCGTTTCCTTTGCCTGAGGAGACGTATCCAAAAAATATTGCTAAGACCAGTGTCAAAAAGCATACTGCCTATGTTTTCTTCTAGAAGTTTTATGATTTTAGGTCTTCCATTTAGGTCTTTAATCCTTTTTAAGTTTATTTTTGTATATGATGTGAGAAAATATTCTAATTTCCTTCTTTTGCATGTACTGTCCAGTTTTCCCAGCACCACTTATTGAAGAGAATGTCTTTTCCCCATTGTATATTCTTGCCTCCTTTGTTGTAAATTAATTGACCATAAATGCATAGGGTTTATTTCTGGGCTTTGTCTTCTGTTCCATTGATCTATGTCTGTTTTTGTGCCAGTACCATACTGTTTTAATAACTGTAGCTCTGTAGCATAGTTTGAAATCAGGGAGTGTGATACCTCCAGCTTTGTGTTTTGTTTTGTTTTTCTCAAGATTACTTTGACTATTCAGGGTGTTTTGTGGTTCTATACAAATTTTAGGATTATTCTAGTTCTGGGGAAAAAATGTCATGGGTGTTTTGATAGGGATTATGGTAAATCTGTAGATGGCTTTGGATAGTATGGACATTTTAACAATGTTAGTTCTTCCAATCCATAAACATAGGATATCTTTCCATTTATTTGAATTCATGCCCTTATAAAAGAGGCCCAAGATATCACCCTTTACCCTCTTTTGCCATCTGAGGATACAAGAAGTCGAAATCCAGAAGACCCTCACCAGACCATGCTGGCACCCTAATCTCAGACTTTCAGCCTCCAAAACTGTGAGAAATACATTTCTGTTGTTTTTAAGCTACTCAGTCTGTGGTATTTTGTTATAGTAGTCAGAACAGATGAATACAAATGATTTCTAAACTAGTAATAGAATCATATGTAATCAGTGAATAGAGTGATAAGGGTGGTGCCGGCCAGTAACTTGAAGGAGGATATCGTGCTTCCAAAGGTCCTATGTTATTCCGAAGCAACCAGTGCGTATCACTGCCATAATACCTTCCATAATTATTTATTGCAATTCTCTGTTTACTTGTCTGTACTCTAGTTAGACTGTGATATGCCTGAGAACAGACAAGGGTTTTTTTCCTAGCATCAGCCTCATGTAAGTGTGTTTTCAGAAAGAATGTCTTTAAAAAAAAATGCGAGGTAAGAAGGAAGAAAACTGGAAGGGATAGAGGGAGGAAAAGCAATAAAGAGTATGTCCATGACAACCAAAGACTGCTCTTGAAAATTTTATGTCCATTTGTTCTGAGGTATTCTATTACGGTGATGGCTCTTTTAAGGTAACATGGCCCTTAACCTGTAATGCGTCTTTCCCAGTGTGTGTGTGTGTGTGTGTGTGTGTGTGTGTGTGTGTGTCTGTCCGTCTGTCCAGTTGTCCCTATCTCTAGCCCATTTGTCTCTATACAGACACACCTCGGAGATATTACCAGTTTGGTTCCAGACCACTACAAGAAAGTGAATATCACAGTAAAGCAAGTCACACAGATTTTTTGATTTCCCAGTGCATATAAAAGTTAAGTTTACACTATACTATAGTCTATTAAGTGGACAGTAGCATTATATCTAAAAATATAATGTACACATTTTAATTAAAAAAAAACTCTTTATTGCTAAAAAATGCTAACCATCATCTGAGCCTTCAGGGAGTTGTAATATTTTTGCTGGTGAAGAGTCTTACCTAGATATTGATGCCTGCTGACTGAGGGTTGGAGTGGCTGTGGCAGTTTCTTAAAATAAGACAACAATGAAGTTTGCTGCATTGATTGACTCTTCCTTTCATGAGCACTTTCTCTGTAGCATGCAGTGCTGTTTGATGGCATTTTACCCACAGTAGAACTTCTTTCAAAATTGGAGTTAATCCTCTTAAATGCTGCCACTGCTTTAGCAACTAAGTGTATGTAATATTCTAAATCCTTTTATTTCAACAGTCTTCACAGCATCTTCACCAGGAGTAATTTCCATCTCAAAAACCATTTTTTTTGCTCATCCATAAGAAGCAACTCCTCATCCATTTAAGTTTTATCATGAGATTGCAGCAATTCAGTCTAATCTTCAGCCTCCATTTCTAATTCTAGTTCACTTGCTGTTTCTACCACATCTGCAGTTATTTCTTCTGCTGAAATTTTGAACCCCTTCAAGTCATCCATGTGCATTAGAATCACTTTCTTCCAAACTCCTGTTCTATGAACAGGAGTTGATTTTTTGACCCCTTCCCATGAATCACAAATGTTCTTCATGGCGTCTAGAAGGGTGAATCCTTTTCAGGTTTTCAACTGACTTTGCCCAGATCCAGCAGAGGAATCACTATCTATGGCAGCTATAGCCTTATGAAATGTATTTCTTAAAGAATAAGAACTGAAATTCTAAATTACTCCTGATCCATGGGCTGCAGAATGGATGTTACGTTTGCAGGCATGAAAACAACATGCATCTCCTTGTCCATCTCCATCAGAGCTTTTGGGTGACTACCAGGTGTATTATCAATGAGCAGTAATATTTTTGAAAGGGAATCCTTTTTTTTTTTCTAATAGGTCTCAACAGTGGGCTTAAAATATTCAGTAAGCCATGTTGTAAACAGATGTTGTCATCCAGGCATTGTTGTTGCATTCAGAGCACAGGCAGAGTAGATTTAGCATAATACTTAAGGGCCCTAGGATTTTCAGAATGGTAAATGAGCACTGGCTTCGATTTTAAGTCTTGGGCTGCACTAGCTTCTAACAAGAAAATCAGACTGTCCTTTGAAACTTTGAAGCCAGGTATTGACTCCTCTCTAGCAATGAAAGTCCCAGATGTCATCTTCCAATATAAACCTGTTTCATTAACATTGAAAGTCTGTTTGTTTAGCGTAGCCACTTTCATTCATTATCTTAGATCTTCTAGATAACCCACTGCAGCTTCTACGTCAGCACTTGCTGCTTCACCTTGTACTTTTATGTTATGGAGGCGGCTTCTTTCCTTCAACCTTATGAAGCAAAATGAGCTTCAAACTACTTCTGCAGCTTCCTCACCTCTCCCAGCCTTCATAGAATTGAAGAGAGTTAGGGCCTTGCTCTGGACTAGGTTTTGGCTTAAGGGAATGTTGTGGCTGGTTTGATATTCTATCCAGACCACTAAAACTTTCTACATATCAGCAATAAGGCTGTTTCACTTTCTTTTCATTTGTATTTTCACTGGAGTAGCAGTTTTAATTTCCTTCAAGAACTTTTCCTTTGCATCAACAACTTGGCTAACTGGTACAAGTGGCCTAACTTTCAGCCTATCTCGGCTTTTTTTTGTGTGTGTGACAATTCCACAACTGAGATATTTTAATGTAAATATTATAAAATACATACAATAAAAAATACAGAATGATAATACATGATATAAGATAGAAAGTAAAAATCCTCCTCCCCACCCTCCAGTCTTCCAGTGGTGCAACTGTAAACACAACAGTTTCTTTAAAATACTGAAATTTAAAGAGTGGATATATGTATATGTATAACTGATTCTTTGCTGCACACCTGAAACCAATACAACATTGTAAATCAACTAGACTTCCACAAAAAATTTTAAAAAAGAAAAATATACTGAAATTTATAAATATTCTAACAAGTCACAAGGTTATGTTTCTTTGGTATTGGTTTGTTTTACATAGTGTTGAGATACATTTAAAATATTAAGCATCACTACTGTTAGAGTAGGAGTGAAACTTAATTTTATAATGAAATACAGTTAACCCTGGGTTGCCAAAAGCCCATTTTCTTCATATTTTATATTTATTCTTCCTCACTAAAATAATATTTCTCAGTTAGGTTTTTATTAGTAAGAACCTGCTGTATAAAAAAGTAAAATAAAATTCAAAAAACATAATAAAAGTATACGTTTAGACAGAAAAAAATATAATATTGCTCAAAGCATATGCTACCCGTATTGATCACCAAAATTTTATTGTCTTATCTTACAAGTGTAGCACATATATAATTAAACAGTTGGTAAACCTGTAGAGATTGAGCACAAATAAGGCCCACAAGGTACTGCTGTGTAATGTATCTACCAACAGGTTGACTAGGGCAGTTGTTACATTTGACTGCAAGAAGAAAATTAACTGGTTTCTGTTCATTGCTGTGATTAAACAAAGAATGGGTTCCTTTCTTTCAGCTTCAGAGACTAGAGATTCTGAATGCTTTTTATTTGCAGTAGGTGACTGGATAAGTTTCTAAGAACATGGTACTGCTGCCCCTTAAATTAGAAACTTGGCAAAACTCAAAATTATATCACCCAGTAATAAACTACTAAGAAGGATCAGGCAAGAAGCAACTATCCGAATACAAAAGGCTAAATAGGCCTTTCTTCCAGATGCTACTTCTACATTTACCTAAACTATGTAAAGAGATATGAAGAGGCCAGTGGCTGTCAGTAGAATGCAATATGCTACTTTTATCCAGTCTTTGATGTGTGATCTTTTTCTAAGCATGTATGACTCTGTTTGAACACCAGCCATGTGTATTGCCATGTACCCCAAGGTAGAAATTATTCCTTCTCGGTTGGCATTTAATAAACCAACCCTTGTGCCACTGCCATCAGTGCTATATAAAATTAACTGTTTCAGTGGGGTAAAATCAAAGGCTAGCTGGTATAATACAGTAATCCTGATGGCCACAATCCAGGATTTATTTAGGGAAAAAATAATCAATAGCATTAATATTATCAATTTCACAACTATTAAGGTAAAGAAAAAGTTCCAGTGAACTCCATACTCAGTTAAATATTCCTGATAGCCTATGGATTTTATAATGACTAATCGTCCCATTCCTAGGAAAAGTAATGGCCAAACAGAGTACAATGACTTTGTAAGATAACAAAGTCTGGACCCTTTTGTATATTTTCTCCTAACCTTTGGACAAACCATTGCAGTCCCTAAAATAAAACCTCCTACTCCAAAATCCATTGCTCCTATCCCATAGAGCTCAGTTTTGGCAAATCTTCTGGAAAAAAGTGGGAAGTCCACAGTCAAAATGGCAACAGCAATAAATGCACTGTTAATTACACGGAAACAGAGATGGCTGGGACTGACTTCCAAGAATTTTTCAAGGATTTTCTGAACAGGCATTCTGGCATAGAAAGTTCTCCCGCAGTATATTTCATAGAGCAGCCCTGCCCCCAAGATAATTACAACGAGGTCCTCGAAGAGGACAAATGAAGAGAAAATGGTCAAAGTGATCACTAGAGGAATTATTAGGAAAGCAAAGTGAACGAAGAACAGAGTTCTCCAGGTATGTGAAGAAGAACATAAATGCTGTGAGAGAATGATCAGGAGCCTTCTACACAGAGTACAGCCTCCTCTACAGAGTAGAGGACAGAAGACATTTTTTCTTCTTCCTCACGTGCTCCTGGTGGTCTCGGTGCCCTGCTGTAGAGAGCCATGTAAGCTTCTGCCTTCCAAGCAGTGCTTCCAGCTGATGCAGCTATCTCAGCTTTTGACATGCCTTCCTCACCAAGCTTAATCAGTACTAGCTTTGGATTTAAAGTGAGAGATGTGTGACTCTTGCTTTCACTTGAATATTTAGAAACATTTGTAGGGTTATTAATTGGCCTAATTTCAATATTGTGTCCCAGGGAATAGGGAGGCCTGAGGAGAGGGAGAAAGATGGGGGAACTGCCTGTTGGTGGAGCAATCAGAACACACACAACATTTGTTGATTGTTTGCCATTTTATATAGGTGTGATTGGTGGTGCCCCAAAACAATTGTAATAGTATCATCAAAGCTCACTGATCACTGCTCACCGTAACAAAAGTAATAATAATGAAAATGTTTGAAATATTATGATAATTACCAAAATGTGAGAGACTTGCCGTCAGCACATGCTGTTGGAGAAATGGTGCCAATTGACTTGC
The DNA here is from genome assembly GCF_003031525.2 of Neophocaena asiaeorientalis asiaeorientalis. Classification (NCBI taxonomy): domain Eukaryota; kingdom Metazoa; phylum Chordata; class Mammalia; order Artiodactyla; family Phocoenidae; genus Neophocaena; species Neophocaena asiaeorientalis. Next base: position 312,532 of record NW_020172676.1, on the reverse strand, counting down.
TCGACACAGGGTTGCCACAAAGCTTCAATTTGTAAAAAAAGCAATATCTGCAAAACACAATGAAGCAAAGCACAAGAAAATGATGTATGCCTGTGTCTACATTTATTTATCTCTCTATTGTTTTTTCATCCCAATTTTTTTCAGCTAAATTCTTAAAGATGAGTAGGATATGTAAGTAATCACAGGCTCAAAGTCCTTTGCTTCACATATTTATTTAAATTAAAAATACTATTAGGAATCATTAATTTGAAGACATAGTTGACATATTTTGTAACTGAGTACTAATTCGTTCTGTCAGTGGTTTGACAAATTATTGGTCTTACTCCATATTAATCTTTTTTTCAAAAAATTTTTATTGAAATATAGTTGATTATTATTTTTTATTTATTTTTTTTGCGGTATGTGGGCCTCTCACTGATGTGGCCTCTCCCGTTGCAGAGCACAGGCTCTGGACGCGCAGGCTCAATGGCCATGGCTCACAGGCCCAGCCGCTCCGCGGCATGTGGGATCTTCCCAGACCAGGGCACGAACCCGTGTCCCCTGCATCAGCAGGCGGACTCTCAACCATTGCGCCACCAGGGAAGCCCTATAGTTGATTATTAACTCTAGTTAATAAATTTGTTTCTTACAGGAGAATTTGTGATTCTGAAACATCTTCATTTTTACTTACGTGTGTCACTACAGTAAGTAAAAATATTGTGCATGACAGTCAGGTTTCACACTATTAGAGAAAACAATTACAAATAAGGAAAGGAGGAAGCCTAGAGTGATCCCTGTAGTGGTAGATTGGAATGAGAGTTATCAATGTGATTACACACACACACACACATACACACACACTCACACAAATGGGTAGACAGAAATATATAGATGTACATGTTCGTATGTAGGAACAGTATCTAATGGCAGTGAGCACAACTACCATCCAAACCTTGCTTTCTAAACACTATTTTCCAATAAAAAAAATCAGGGGTCCTTGGAAAAATCTTGTGAGGTTAGGTGAATTACAAGGTAAGCCTAGAACATCAGGATGCTAATTAATGAAGTGCTCAAAAATATGGTAAAGTCATAAAAAAAGACACTAGCACCAACATGAAGATCGCAGTGGCCAAATCTGGGACAATTTGGACAACAAAATAAATAACGATATTCATTTTTGAACAGTTTATGATAAATTATGGATATACAAATTATGGATAAACTGTGGACTAATATAAATATTCGTGATCCTCCTTATAAAAATGAATAATTGAAAAAAATAATGGAGAAGAGCAGGTCTTTCTTAAAGTAGAATGTAGAAGGAACAATGGAAATAGGAAATTTCCATTAGGCAAATACCAGAGAAAGAAATATTGTATACAAGATCCATTGATGATGCTAAAGTTAGTGGGTGAAAGTGTCATAAGAAACAGACTATTTACGTCTTATTGTATTCAAGGACACTGAAAAATTTGTTGAGGAAAGAATGAATAAGGCTTAAATTGAAGTATTTAGATGTTATTGTTAAAATGATTATGGGAAAAAAAATTTGATCAATGATATGGTACTGTACTAGTATAATTAGGCATGAATATTTGGAAATCTTTAAGTAGAAAAATGAAAACTCACTGCTATGGAAATACTGTGAACAAAGCTGCAACCTGTTAGATGCCTGATCCTAGGTTTTTTTAGATCAACAACTTCATGATGGATTGTGAAGTGGTAAATATTAGAAAATTGTGAAATCAAACTTTCAACCTCTGATTTACAGCTTTTGTTTGACAGTCTTTGGGCATTTGGTTCTAGTTTTCTGTGCGATACATTTTTGTAAGACAATATCTTTCTATCACCTCCATTTTTTAAACATTGCAAATGAAAAAAATAATGTATGCAGGCAGTTGCTCTCCCTTTCATCAAAACTATCTGAAAGAAAAATGCATTGGAATAAAATTAATTAATTATATCTGAGAGTTAAAACACATAGTAAACCTTTCTTTAGAATATATGCAGATTTATATTTAATAAAGAAAAATAATTTAAAATGGAGGTAATATTAATAAACATATTTCATTCTCTCCAGACAAGTAAAATGAAAATTATCATAGGGAATTTGTTTAAAAGGATGTATTTTATTTGTTTCCATAAGAAAATACTAATCAATGAGTTATACCCAAAGTAAGCTCTGTTTTAATCTAGGGCAGCTCATGTAGTATGAGAATGTTCTAACAGAAGACTTAAAGGAATAAGCCACATATAAAAGACTGTAGATATTAAAATATTTAACCCAATTTCCAGAGGGGAAGTCCAGTACCTTGAAATCTTACTGAGTATATAGACAGTAAAAACAATTTCTTATAGAATTAAAATAAACAATAAGTTCTACTACAAAGGAGTAAAAAGGAGAAGGAAGAAATTATAAAAACTGAACAAATAAATATGTTAGAAAATTGACAAAATGGCAATGGATAAATTAATCAACAGTTACAAAACAAGGCTCCACATGGCATTTTTCCTTAATATAGAATATTTTATTTATATTTCATATAAATTATTAGATTTACTTCATAAATTATCTCACTGCATGCAGTATCTCTTGTCAACCTTACACAAAATGTAAGCTAAACCACACATTTGATGCTGTTACTCCTTCGTGAAAAACTTGTACAGCCTCTCTTTGTCCTGAACAGGCTCAGCAAAAAAGGTTTCTATTTTTGGCTTAAATCCATTGTTCAGAGACCATATTGGCTCAGCATGAAAGTGTGCTTTGATCAGTGACAAAATAATTAAGCCTGTTTGGTTTATTTGAAAAGGTAGTGATAGTATTAGTGCAAGTTTATGCCGTCTTTGTCCTTCAGGCATGGATTTTAGCTCCTTACCAAGGGAAACATAGCCTATCATGTTGTGGATAAGCCCTAGTTAACTTTCAAGCTTCCATCTCCAGGAATGCCCTGTTTGGAACTATATCACATGTGGCACCCCACACGTATCAGGCTTCATACCTTGGCTTGTGATCTCCACTCAGTGTAACATAGCCTTATCACAAATATCCTACCCCATCTTTCTTTCACTTCAACTTCGCCCTTCCCAGCAAACATTTTTGCCCAGCTAATTCAACTTATCTTTTTTTTTTTAACTTTTTATTTTGTATTGGAGTAGAGTTGATTAACAATGTTGTCCTAGGTTCAGGTGTACAGCAAAGTGATTCAGTTATACATATACGTGTATCTATTCTTCTTTTTCAAATTCTTTTCCCATTTAGGTTGTTACATAATATTGAGCAGAGTTTCCTGTGCTATACAGTAGGTCCTTGTTGGTTATCCATTTTAAATAATATTGTATGATATCGCTTATATGCAGAATCTAAAAAAAATGGACAAAAATGAACTTATTTACAAAACAGAAACAGACTCACTGACTTAGAGAAAGAACTTACGGTTATCTGGGGGAAATGGTGGTGGGGAGGGATAGTTAGGGAGTTTTAGATTGACATGTTAACTTATCTTTTGATCACAGCTTACACAGAACTCATATTACTTGCTATTTTAGTTAACAAACAGAGTACCTACTGTGTGCTAAGTACTATGCTGGACTCTGGAGGTAAAGCTGTCAAAAATAGACTTTTTCACCATCCTCATGGACCTTGCAGTCTAGAAATAATGAATTTATACAAGTAATTATACGTTTATACTTGAGATAGGTTTTGTTAATGGCAAAGGTCATATAAAAAACATCCTAAAACCTTCCAGGGTATGCTAAGAGTCCCTCCTCTATGCTTACATATTTTTTCTGTTTTCTCACTGTAATAATAGTCTTTCCTGGGGCAGGTCTAAAGTACTGAATATAGTGCTTCAGCCCTAGTAGGTGTTTAATAAATGTCTCTTTAACTTAAATATGTGAAATGATCATCCATAAATCATCAGTAAATTAACTTCCTTGATGCCTTGTTAATAAAAATATTTATGAGGGCTTCCCTGGTGGTGCAGTGGTTGAGAGTCCGCCTGCCGATGCAGGGGGCACGGGTTCGTGCGCCGGTCCGGGAAGGATCCCACATGCCGCCGAGCGGCTGGTCCCGTGAGCCATGGCCACTGAGCCTGTGCGTCCGGAGCCTGTGCTCTGCAACAGGAGAGGCCACAACAGTGAGAGGCCTGCGTACCGCAAAAAAATAAATAGATAAAAATAAAAATATTTATGTCTCAAAAAAGTCTTTGCAGATGATACATTCATTTTCACTTAAGTGAGTTTTCACTCTTCACTGAGACCTTGGTGGAAAAAAAAAATTGCCACTTCTACCCTATGCTGTTTTCCCCCTAAATGAAACTTTCTATTAAAGACTGGCTTATACAGTTCTCAAGATATGGACACCTGGAGCATTTTAGTTAAAAAAAAAAAAAAAAAGCATGTCAGGACATAGCAATATCTGGAATGGCTTTTTAAAAAATTATTTAAATGTGATTGGTTTATTGCCTGAGGCTTTAGAGACAAATATCTGAAAGAATATGGATGAACTCTGAACATTTATTGAGGTTTCTTCACTAATTTTTTAGACGATATCAGAAAATGGGCTCCACTGTAATTACAAAGTCTGTTCAGGGTTGCCATTGGCTATCATTGGTTAACTAACACAGAAAGTAAAGAACATTATATACATTTCTCTAAAAAATGAACCCTAACCTCCACCATGCCCAAGTGCACTAAGGCATGCAGGCAACTCAGCAAGAGAGTGGAATGAAATCAGTTCAGCTTATTAATAACATGGTTCAGAATATGATCAAATATTTGCCTGATATTTAATTGGTTCTTGCTTCTATCTCCGTATTTGGAAGAGGTCTCAGACCAGGAGATAAATCTTGTCCCTTAGAGTATTAGGCAGAAACTACACATACAGTAGTTGGCACATTTCCCACAGTAATAGGACTGTTTTTCTATGGTGTTTTCATTTCGTTGTAAAATTGAGCACTTAGGGCACACCAAAATTTAGTACTGAAGCAATACAGAACCTAACGTGCTGCAAGATGTAAGCTATTCAAGTTAGCTATAATTAAAAAAAAATTTTTTTAAGTGTATTGAATATTAGGTGAAAATGTTATATGATAAAGTTTAGCATATTCTGATTAACGTGGCAGGTAATATATTTAGGTACTATATTGACAGTTATTGTGGTCATTTGATGAAAAAGGCACACAAACCAAGCATATAATGAACAAATATACTAAGAGAAAATCTCTGACATATATGTTGGCCTTCTAAAATAATTAATGCAACTTTCATAATAGTTTGAGAGAAATGTTGAGTTTCTAAAGTACAATGAAGATTTTATTCCGATCTGAATAGCAGAAGTCACTTTTTAGATTAATTTTTAACAATGTTTCCAGAAAGACCTCTTAAAATAATATACATACATCCATGGAAAACAGTTATGTATCTTTTCTGGCCCTACCTTGAGTCTCCATGCTCTAAATTTCACCTAAACTCAGTACATCTCATGCAATAAACCTGAGCCTTAGATTTTTGCTCTCTCATTTGCTTAATGAATTTTTTTCTTTAATTCACTGTGAATTATGATATTTGGTCAGTTTTCTCACTGATATTCTATTTGACGGACTCAATAAAATCTAACTTCTCTTTCATTGCTTCATAAATAAAAAGTTAATCAAAATAAATAAATAAAAAGTTAATCAAATATTAATTTAGTGCTTGTTATGTGCTAGTCACATACATAGTTTTGACAGGCCAGTCAGGGAAACCATGGAGGCATACAGTGACATGCTACCTCTTCTGGAGATGATTTTTGCAGATATACTGTTTTGTACATTGTAAACATGTACAGCTCACATCATAGTCTTCATACCAGTGTCATTCAATAAGGAGTCTTTATCAAAATTTCCTCTAGACATTTTTTAACGTATGAATTCTTGAGGATCTAGTTCAGAGTTACATAATCACAATTTCTGGGGATGATTTCTGACCATACTTCAGTTAAGGACCACTAATTTTTATTGTGGCCCCATTTATAATCACATATATTCTTATATATTTCTTATGTGTATTATATATTTTTTATAGATAAAGTTTTAAAATATTTATTACAGTATAGTTGATTTACAATGTTGTGTTAGGTTCAGGTGTACAACAAAGTGATTCCGGTATTCATATACATATAGTCATTCTTTTTTAGATTATTTCCCTGTGCTATATAGTAGTTCCCTGTCAGTCATCTATCCTATATGCAATAGTGTGTGTGTGTTCATCCCAAGCTCCTGATTTATCTCTCCCCACAGTGTTTCCCCTTTGGTAACCATAAGTTTGTTTTTGATATCTGTAAGTCTGCTTCTGTTTTGTAAAAAAGTTCATTTGTATCGTTTTTTTTAATTAGATTCCACATATGAGTGATATCATATGATATTTGTCTTTGTCTGACTTAGTATGATAATCTCTAGGTCTGTCCATGTTGCTGCAGATGGCATTATTTCATTCTTTTTATGACTGAGTAGTATTCCATTGTATATATGTACCACATCTTCTTTATCCATTCATCCATCGATGGACATTTAGATTGCTTCCATGTCTTGGCTATTGTAAATAGTGCTGCAGTGAACATTGGGGTGCATGTATCCTTTTGGAGTATGGTTTTCTCAAGATATATGCCCTGGAGTGGAATTGCTGGATCATATGGTAGTTCTATTTTAGTTTTTTAAGGAACTTCCATAATGTTCTCCATAGTGTTTGTACCAATTTACATTTCCACCAACAGTGTAGGAGGGTTCCCTTTCCTCCACACCCTCTCCAGCATTTATTGTTTGTAGACATTTTAATGATGGCCATTTTGACCAGTGTGAGGTGGCACCTCATTGTAGTTATGATTTGCATTTCTCTGATAATTAGTGATGTTGAGCATCTTTTCATGTGCTTTTCGGTCATCTGTATGTCTTCTTTGGAGAACTCTCCATAAGTTAAGTTTTAATTATGTACTTTAATACCACATTTATATTTTGGAACTTAAGTAGTTAGTGTAACATAGTTGTCAAATTATTTCATGTGTGTTAGAGTCCATTACACAACTAGACTGCTAGTATCTTGCAGGGGAGAGCATAGTTTATGCTCCTGAAATATCTAACCAAAATTTCAATTCTGTTTTCTCTTAATAATTTTTCTAGATCGATTGACGTACTTTTCGTAGTAATGAACTATATTCACCCTCCCGCTTCTCTGTCCAATTTCTCTCCCAAGGTGACACTCTTATATGTAGAGATTAGAGCTCTAGAGCAAGAGCATACTGCCTCACTAATTAGTGGGATTCTAGGCAAATTTTCAAGGGGAAGAGAGCAATAGCTATTGATCATCACTCTTAGAATATTTACGTAGTTGATATCCAGAGTATTTGAAGGTCCTGCACTGAGAAAAAAAAGCTAAAGTTCTACCACTGTGGTTGAAGTATCAATATAGTGGGTAATAGGCTATTTTTGGTACCATTGGCACAGAAGAAATAAATCTAAGCTCTAAAGTGTTTTTAAGGTTTTGAAGAGTTCTTTTTCCATGAATGATGAGGTGGGCAAGTCTGCCCCAGAAAAGTTTGCAGATCCTCATTCCTTTGTGCTTACTATTATAAAATCACTTTTAATAACAAACAACAACATGAATATTAAGGTCAAATATTTAATAGAACATCATAGGTCAGGACTTGTTAAGTGCTGTATAGGCACTGTCAAATTTAATTCTGACAATATGTGGTAGACACTGTTATAGCTTTTATATTATGAGTGTTTTTTCTTATGTAATATTGACATGAATTTTATGAGAGTAATTGGTCATAAATTATAGATTCTCTGAACTCATTCTACAAGCATTCATTGAGCCCCTTTATAAGTAATATACAGAAATAATGATGACAAACACTTGAGGCAGCCTGAAATATGTTCAATACCTTTATCTCATGAATCAGCCACAACAGTGTGTTCATAAAAGAAAAGCTGTGTGGTGATATATGTTGGTAAATGTGGCTCACTTCCTTTGCTTCAGTCATTTGGGAAAAAAAAGAGAACTCAGAATTGGTATCAAAACTGAACATAAGGATAAATCAATATAAAAATTTACAGAGTAAATGATTAGATGTATAAATCTTAATCAGAATAATCTGAGTGGGGTAATTAGAGAAATTGGGTGGGGATTTAGGTGAAACAGTATTTGCTGTGACTTATTAATTGTTGAATCTGGATGCTTGGTGTATTTATATAATTTTACATAATAAAATGTTAAAAACTAGAAAAAAGATAGATCGATGTGTAATTTAAAACTCTGATGAGTTCACAAGCAACCAAATAGTTGTTTTGTCTTAATATAGTAGTTCAATTCAGCAAATGCATGAATTTCTCTTCCTCAACCAAGATGCAATTAGCAACCATGAAAATATACAATTTTCCATTTGCCTTTGCCCACCTATAATAATTGTGCCTAATGGCCATCTAAATTATTCATTTTATATGGTGAACAAGTGATTATTCTTAAAACAGATCCTGTGCTCTTTTAAATTGCTTTTCTTCATTCTCCAGTTGGCCCAGACCATTACTGAGTTAACTGTTTCTTAATGAAAATACTGCCTCACTGAACTTTGCTTTGTCTGCGAATCAGAGGAATAATTTGAAATTCCTAAAGTCCAGAACTGCATCTCAAAATGAGATGGCAAAATGCTAAAGTTTTTTATCTTTTCACTAATGGCCTTTTTCTGAAATGCATTTTCCTTTTCTCTAGAAACAGAACACTTTCAGAGGATATACTTAATATCTATAAACCTGGATACAAATAGTCTGTGTGCTGATGATTCTAGGAAGTTAATTTTATCTATTAAGACATAAACAGAACTTATAAAATGAATAGAAACAGGCAGTATGAGGGTAGAGGGGCAAAAAGAAGGCTTAGAATAAGGCTTTTACTTCTTTCTGCCCCCGCCCCCCAGCACTTCCTGTAGAGGAGAAGCTACAGATCAAATTGCTTGAGTCCAAGGCATTGATAGGGTGATACATTTTAGAAGGTGAGATCATTGTGCTAAAGCTGTGGTGCTTCCTCCATTCTTTCATATTTTCCATTTCCTTTGTGTACCATCCACTTTGGTATGGTTAAGGTTTGCCTAAGTGGGCTGTTGGCTGTACATATCTGATGATCTCACTTGCCCTGCTACTTTGATTCCTGTTAGGGAGGCAGATGAAGCAAATAAAGCCCAAGTTTAAGAAACAAGGAAAGTAAGGGCTTCCATTAAACTATGTTCTGCATCACAGCCTTTACCAGACCTGTTTCATGGTGTGACTTTAGCTTATATGCTAATACCCTGGAATTTTAATTTGTATATTGTTTCTTTTGTATATCCATCTCTTCGTGTGTGTGTGTGTTCAAGTGAGGACCATCAGAGGTGATTGGTGAGATGTTCCTGGTATCCTGGGTCAAAATAACAAAACGACCAGCAGAAAGCCTTAATTCTACAGACTGTACATGAACACTTAGCAATGGCATAATTTTAACACTATATTATTTTTTGATTTAAAGGCTGAAGACTTGGTTTAGTTTATGAAATTATTTCGGAGAGCAAATAATTATTTTTAAGCTTGTGGGCCTGACTCAATGGCTATGTAAACAGTTGGTGCAAACCTACCAAATTAGAACTTGAAAGTTACAAAATCCAGAAAGATTTACTTTTATACCACCTGTGTTTTCTTGAGCTTCTGGTTGACACAGCATGTCTCTAAGATATGGAAATCCCTTCTCCTCCTTTGTTCCCTTCAAGTGCCAGGAACTGATTTTCCAGCCAGCAGGAGCATCATGCCCATCTGTGTCCTTTTTCATTTTTGCCTTTCCCTTGACTTTATTTTATAGTTAGTCAGAAATCAATCACATAACCCCAACAGTGTCAAAACTGTAGTATTCTAAATGTCTCAGCTATGCACCTCCAAACTTCCAAAAACCCCCTATTTTTATGATCAAGGACACATATATGCCTAATCAAGTGCGTTCATACAGAGACACCATTTAGCTAAATTATTATGTATTATAATCAAAAAGTAATTATTTTAATGCAAAATTTTTTACTATAGCGATAAAATAAATATTCATATAATATTTAAATATGATGTGAAATTAAATAAACATGTAGACACAATTTATTATAACTCATCAATGTAATAAATTAGCATTCTTTGAGTATACAACTTTTAAATGAGAGTCTTTCCCTCTCCTTTGATAATACAAGAAATGAATTTAAACTTTCTTTAAAATAATAAATATGAAGGCATAATCAAATATAAAGTTTGACTTCTAAACTTAAATTTTTTAATCCATAAACATGCTCGCTTATTGTTAACCAGAACAATTGCCTGAGAAAATAGACTTGAAATAAACATTTTATCAACTTATGTGGATAATAGAACAGGCATACCTCAGATGTATTGCAGGTTTGGTTCCAGACCATCACAATAAAGCAAACATTGAGTTAAAGAAAGTCACACGAATGTTTTGGTTTCCCAGTGCATATGAAAGTTAGGTTTACACTGTACCATAGTCTATTAAGTGTGCAAGAACATTATGTCTAAAAAAACAACAATGTACACACCTTAATTAAAAAATACTTTATTGGGCTTCCCTGGTGGCGCAGTGGTTGAGAGTCCGCCTGCCAATGCAGGGGACACGGGTTTGTGCCCCGGTCCGGGAAGATCCCACATGCCACGGAGCGGCTGGGCCCGTGAACCATGGCCGCTGAGCCTGCACGTCCGGAGCCTGTGCTCTGCAACGGGAGAGGCCACAACAGTGAGAGGCCCACATACCGCAAAAAAAAAAAACTTTATTGCTGAAAAATGCTAACCGTCATCTAGTCTTCAATGAGTCGAAGTGTAGTAAAGCAAAGTATGCCTGTACTGAAAATCCTGTGATGGACAAACGTATTGGACTGTTGAAGGTACTTTGTGGACTTATATGGGGTAGGATATATTCTAGGAATGGGGATACAGCTATTAGATTTCAGCTGTCTCAGATATACGAAAGCCATGGATAAATGAAATGTACTGGTGGAAGGCATAAATGCAGAGCAGAGGGAGCCACAGCTGCTAATTCCAGTGTCTCAAAATATGATACTAAGTCTTTATCTGTAAACCTACTACAATTGCTGAGTAGGAATTTATGCTTTCTGTTTATGTATCTTCTGATTTCAAATAAACCCTAAAAAAGTCATAAGTCTGCACTTTGTAATTGTGATATGTCCAATTTTGTAAATGTTGGCAAAAAATTTTTTTGGAAAACCTTTGTATAGACTAACTCTATGGAGGCAAAGTTAGACATATCTTGCAGAGGAATTCCATCAGTAAATGTGTTGATACCAACATTTTATTATAAATTATTGATTTGATCAATTCTCCACTTAAAATCTTTTAAAGTTTTTCTGTAGTCCACCAATTAAATACTGATTTCTCAGCAAGCCATTTTCTTTCCTCCACAATATAGGTACAACCTCCATTAAATCCTTATATCCTTCTTTTCCCATGTTTGCAAGTACCTTTCATCATACCATTTTCATCTACTCTTCCATGTTTGTTTCAAGACCCATCTCAAGTGTTTTGTTCTTCAGAAAGCTGTTTTTCCCCCTGACCCTATATTTGGATTTTATCTTTCCTTTTTCCTGAAGCACCAGGGGATATTTACCTTCTCAAGTGACACTTAAGTCATTTTGTTCAATGCTCACAGAATTGCTTGGGTATTCCATAGACAAAGGGGACCTTTTAGTCTCAGAGCATACCTGGCTTTGGCTTGGAATATCAGGGTGTTTTCAGTGTTGTAGGTATGATGGAAAGTAAGAGAACTAATGTTGTTGAGTACTTATTCAAAGCTGGGTGTTTGGTTTTATCACTGAGAAATATTCAAGTTGTTTTTTGTTTTTTTGTTTGTTTGTTTTTGCGGTACGCGGGCCTCTCACTGTTGTGGAGCACAGGCTCCGGACGCGCAGGCTCAGCGGCCATGGCTCACGGGCCCAGCCGCTCCGCGGCATGTGGGATCTTCCCGGACCGGGGCACAAAGGCGGACTCTCAACCACTGCGCCACCAGGGAAGCCCTCAAGTTGTTTTTTATTCTTCCAGTGTTTCATAGTTTTAATGAAAACAACCGGTATATTTAAGCTTTAAGAACTTTATATATATTGCCAGAACAATATATATTGCCAGGAACCACCTGTCAGAGAAAATGATATTTGACTGTGCATCTCATATCCACTCATTTGCATGTTGCCATGCCCATGTCAGCTGGGAAACCTATTGTAAGTGTAACTTTAAAGCATTAAACAAAATGACAGCTGTTAGCTGTAATACGAAGAAAAAATTATAAGGGTTGTTCTTGGTTATTTTTCTGATAGTGCTAAAAACAGTTGTATGCCTGTTGTTTGTGAAAGAGCTGTTATTTCAGAGGATTGTCTTTTATTCTATGCAATGATTGATGTCAGCTCCAACAGCTTTCATTGGATCAAAGCACTTGCTTCCAGTCTATCATCCTTCCATTTACTCCATGCATAGGTTCCAGAATCATCTTCTTAAAATACATATTGATCATTCTATCTCTCTGCTCAAATGGTTTCTCATGAATTTTAGAATAAATTCCACTTCCTTACCAATGCATTTAAGAATCTCTATAATCTAAATCTAACCTAGCCCTTGATCATTATTTCTCTCTTACAATCACTCTATGTTGGACAAATTTATTCCTTATCAAAAATATTTTGAAGCTGTATCAGTCAGGGATTAATCCAAGAGATAGAAAAATCTCTAGGTTTTCTAACAAGAAAGATATTCAGTACAGGAAATTAAGTGACTCCAAAACTGATGGAAATGCTGAAGGCCAAAAACCAGATTCTAACTCAGGGTCCAGGAATAATTTCCACAATGAAGAGATGATTCACTAGGGCAGCCTCTTCCTCTGAAGCCACCACAGAAGCTAATGTCAGAATCAAAAGTCCCTACCAGAAATGACACCTGACTTTCAGAAAACTGAAAAATGGGCTATATGGAACAGAGCTGCAGAGAAAGTACCACCAGTGCTGGGCCGAAAATGGTCTCTGCTGTATTTCTGCCTTTCAGTCATGTTTTTCATCATCACTTTGGGGAGCACCAGTTTCTCCTTTGGGGAGGGAATACAAAGTTTCTGGGGGACAGTGGTTGTCCTTCAGAAAGTTTCTTTTTCTGATGTATCAGCATTTGATTGAGGTCCTCAAATGTTTATCATATAATTTTATTTAGAAGCAGAGAAAATGTCCTTTGGTAAAGGATTTAAAAGACAGATAAAGATAATTTGAGATTGAGAGTTTAGATACCTGAAAATCTAAATTTATCTCAATGGATTTAATTTCTGTTCCTAATAACAGAGCAATTTGGGAAAGATCATTTGTGATTTGGCCACTTTATACAATGTTATCTCATAATCTTTTCAAGCACTTTCCATCTACTACCCTTGTAGGTATTCGTATTTCAACTTAATAATCTCTGAAAAGTAAAAAGATTTTCTCAAGTTTAAAGAGAAAAGGGTAGCATTCAAAGTTAATTATGACTGCCATCAATGCTCTTTCTTCTATAAAATAACACTCATTTTTTATTTTTAAATTTATGCCAGTAGAAAACGTTAAAAACTTATCGTGATTTTTGCATTGTTTAAAACTGTGGAAGGAAGGTAAATGGAAATAAACATGTTCCAGTTAAACTCTATGAAAAGGTAATTCTATGTATATATTATTGTGAAAGAACAATTTACATTATTTAAATGGTGGAGAGAGGATTATTTGGCAAGTATTCAAGTTACTCATAGGGGGAAAGCAATAGTATTTCACATTGCAGACAATTATTGTTACAATGTGTACTTTTTTCCCCCTTAATAATTACATGTTCCCTCATGTCACATCTGCACAAGACAGAATAATTAATGTACATTAGCTGCATTGTGGAAGGGATGTTTGGTTTTAATTAACATTGGACCATAAGAAAGGCAATTTACTTTATATTACCATTCGTTATTTGATGCACACATACACATACATACATACAGAGTCTGCAAAGAAAGGCAACTATGTAAAATGTTAGAAAGCTTCTCAATCTGGAGTTACACTAAGCCTAACTAAAAATATACAAAATGTTTTTGCAGAATAATTCCTTTCTTCTCTTTGATGTTTTAGACAGTTGTGTGGCATTCTAATGTAAAATGATTTAAAGCCAGAAGTTGGTTATATAGTGATTATTCCAGAAGTGAACTGGACAATCAACAAAGCTCCTGGTGTTCATATGGCAAGAGCAGTAATGCAGAACTCACCGGAGACTAAAATCACAAGGCAGGGACTTCCTGGTGGCGCAATGGCAGGCAATAAGAACCTGCCTGCTAATGCAGGGGACGCTGGTTTGATCTGTGGTCTGGGAAGATCCCACTTTCCACGGAGCAACTGAGCCCGTGCGCCATAACTACTGAGCCTGCTCTCTAGAGCCCACGCACCACGACTACTGAAGCCCACATGCCTAGAGCCCGTGCTCTGCAACAAAAGAAGCCATCACAATGAGAAGCCCGTGCACCTCAAGAAAGAGTAACCCCTGCTTGCCGCAAGTTCAGCAGCCATGTCTCACGGGCCCAGCCGCTCCACGGCATGTGGGATCTTCCCGGACCGGGGCACGAACCCGTGTCCCCTGCATCGGCAGGCAGACTCTCAACCACTGCATCACCAGGGAAGCCCTGTCTAATACATTTTGATGAAAAAGAAGTTTATCTTATAATTGAGTGAAGTGTCAATTAAACTTTTTAATATACATAGGAATGCATTTAGACTGCCTGTGTGATAAACTACAGTAACCTTATTCCTTCATCAGGAGGATATTGACCATGTGTATCAGTTAGCTTTTGCTGTATAGCAAATGACTCTAAATCTTAGTGGTTTAACTGCTGAGTCTATGACTTGGCAGTTGGGCTGGCCTTATCTGGGCAGTTGTTCTTGCCTTGGCGGGGCTCACACGTGTCTGAGCTCAACAGGATGGTCAACTGGGAAGTGGTTAAGTAGAATTACTGTAGCCAGGAGGTTGTCTCTGTTCCCTGTTCTTTCTCATTCTTCAGCAGGCAAGCTGAAACTTATTTACATGACAACTGAAAAGGATTTCAAGGAAGAGAGAGGAAGTGACTCTGGACTTGATCCCTACACTGAGAATTGGCATGCTGTCACTTATACTACATTCTAATGGCCAACCATGTCACACAGACAGCCCATATTCAAGAGATGGAAAAAGAAACTTCTCTCCTTGATAGAAATAAATGTAAAGCAACATTTAAAAGGTGTGAACATAAGGAAGACTGAGGGATTGTAGCCAGTTTTTCAATCTACTATTCCACATTGGGAAACAAGTTTTGTTGGTGAGGTTGTTCCTTGATAATGAAGTGTCCTACGAACAAAAGTAGGCTTCAGAGGATGGATGGATGTATAGTGCTCTTCCAGTCTTCCCAAAACTTCTTCATTGTCACCTCTGGCTCAACATAAGTATCTCTTGTGTCTCCTTAGCGAGATTCATTCTGAGCACCATACACTGATGTTCAGCAGTTCTACTTCTATCAGTTTAAGTTATTTTAACATCCAAGTCTTCTACATAAATATTTCTAAGCGTGGCCTTTCTGCTTTCCAAAAGTAGATTCCCTGAGAATCTCTTATAAAACCCAGGTTTTTCTGTATTTTTCATATAGTGTTTTCATGTAGTACAGTTGTTCCTTGGTACCCACAGGGGATTGGTTCAAGGACCCCCCTCATCCCACCCACCCCTGGGATACCAAAATCTGTGGATGCGCCATCCCTTACAGAACATGGCATAGTATTTGCGTATAACCTACACAAATCCTCCCATATACTTAAAATCATCTCTGGATTACTTATAATATCTAAAACAATGTAAGTGCTGTGTAAAGAGTTGTAAATACAACATAAATGCTACATAAGTAGTTGCTGTTGTGTGGCAAATTCAAATTTTGCTTTTTGGAAGTTTATGGATTTTTTTTTGGTCATTGATAACTGTCATTTTTTGAATCCCAACTGTATATATATTTTTAATTTTTTTAATTAAAAAATATTTTTGGAATATAGTTGCTTTACTGAAGTTTATGGATTTTTAAAATATATATATATTTTTTGTGGTACGCGGGCCTCTCACTGTTGTGGCCTCTCCCATTGCAGAGCACAGGCTCCAGATGCGCAGGCCCAGCAGCCATGGCTCACGGGCCTAGCCGCTCCGCGGCATGTGGAATCTTCCCGGGTCAGGGCACGAACCCATGCCCCTTGCATCGGCAGGTGGACTCTCAACCACTGTGCCACCAGGGAAGCCCTAAAAAAATATTTTTAATCCATGGTTGCTTGAAACCATGTATGCAGTACCTGCAGATATTGAGGGCCAACTGTGTTCTGTGCTTATCACTCTGTAGTATTATTCTCAAATTTACTTCATGTTTTTAGATATATTCTCTACATCTGAGGTCTTCCATGCATAAGACTCATTGCCTTGAAAATGTATTCTCTAATTAACTACACTTAATCTTTACATTCATTTGAATTTAGAAATTGCCTATATCACATGTGTTTTATGTGTTGATAGTAAGGATTTTGTTATCTTCCTAATCTTCCTATTGCCATTATAATACTCTGTAGGGTAAGGATAGGATAACATTGTTTCCTTTGCAGCATTTATACAGTTTACTACTCTAGGTATCTAATTATTATTGGGGCTAAATTAATGTATGTCATCTCTCTTCCTCTGTCTATATGTATGTGTGTGTGTGTGTGTGTGTGCATGCATGCACCTATGTAAATACACATAAACAATATGCATACACATATATATGTGTGCTTGTGTGTATAAATGTGTTTATAGACAGATGGTTATATAGATTAGATCAATAAGAAAAGATAGATATTGACACTTAAATTACCCATTTGAATGTTAGATATAATAATCAACATATTCTTAAAATTTCAATATATTCATAGATCAAGGCATTCTGTTTTCCTCTTTTCATACCATGATATATTCCTGATGAACAATAATCAGTTGTATGTGTGTGCATAATTGTTTCCATGGTAAAATTGTAAAAATTATTTTTGACAAGAGTGACAATAAAATTTACACTCTGAAATAAGGAGTCAATAAAGGGCAATGAAATGTGGAATGAAAGTAGTAAGACTCTTGAACAAAAATGTACTAGTTTAAGTTTTTAAAAATTTAATATTCAGTACCTAAAATAAATGAGAATTAGAATTATATTCCTCTAGATTATGCCAGGAAAAAATATCTTTGGCTAATTTTGAATCTATGTAAATAACAGAATATAGTTATTGTAATAGTCATGACTTTATTATACTTCAGTGCAATAGGAGTCAAAATCCCGAATTCCTTTGAATATCAGGGAGATTAATTCATTTGTTTTAAGATTAGAAAGGAGCCCTTTGTTTACCCTGATGATTTGTAGTTACATATTTCTGATCACACTTAATCTGTGAACCTTGCCACCTTGAGCTATACTAATAAGAGTAGTTGTTAGGAGTGGAAGCTCTTGTGTCACATGATCTTGGGGATAAATCCTTATTTTATCAATTAAATATTGTTTTTGATAATAAGATACTTAAGCTCTTTAGTGCCCTGTTTTCTCATCTGTGAAATATGAGTAAGAAACACACCTATATTTCTGGTATGGTTAAATTAAAAAATGCATGCATTATAAAAATGATGAAGAGTCAGTATTCAACTCAAGATGATGATACAAAAATCAGATGAACTCCCCTAACTTTCCTATATACAAATGTGCATTTGTTGTAAGAAAAGTAAATTTTTCTTAGTTTTCTTTTATTTGTGAAAATGGGAATTAAAAATAACTACTTCATGGTATTATACATATTCATTAATAAGATAATATGTATGCATGCACCTAGAATTGTTTATACTAAATCAACATTCAGGAAAGGTAGCTCCTTGCAAAAGAACATAGAAGAACACTGATATTTATCTACAAACCACAGAGCAAAGAAGTTTCTGAGGGAGACTCAGTGAAGCTAGAATGCCAGATCTCACCTGTGCCTCCACTAAAGGTGCTCTGGAAAAGAAATCATGAAATGATTCAGTTCAGCACTGACTGAATAGGCTGATAGCATGATAACTAAATTAGTTACTTTACTGATAAAAGATATAAATAAGGAAGATGCAGGGTGACATAGTATCTACAGTTGCTGAAGCTAAGTTAATGAATGACTGCATATAATACCTAAAACTCTTCCAACTCCTAAGCAGTTATGGATTCAACCAATTTTCAGCAAATATTTAGCACTTGAAAGGTTTGGATGTGAAACAAGCTTTTAACTTAGAAGGAGGGTTTCAGCATCTGGCAGCTCAATTTGGACTTTATGAAAGTGGAAAATTTGAATAACTTTACCAACATTGAAAACACAATGACTACACTGTTAGTAATATATTTGATTGAATATTTGAAATAAATTTGTAACTATTTATAGGTTATGGTTTTAATTAGGTAATATAACTGATATACACATATATACACATGGACATATAATATAACATTATGCCTATAATTACGTGTATAATATTTACACATAAATATAATGCATATATATGTATAGATACGTATATTTATAATATTATTTATCCCTTGGCTCTTGCACATTTGAGCTACTTCTCTGGTTTATGAAGCCTACAGAAAATCTGTGTTTATAATTGTAGATTATAAAGGTGCGATTTTAACATTAAGTTATACACATTTAACAATTGCAGATTATGAATTAATATCAACTTTAATAACACATCTAATGCTTCTAATAAAGTTTGCTGGTACTGCTTTCTAAGTACTGTTTAATACATTTTCTCTTGTACTTACTAACAAGGTATAGATGATCCATAGTTTTAGACAAAAACTATGAGTGTTCCATAGTTTTATATCAAAAGAGAATAAAATTTGAAATATTTAAAACAAGCAACAACAAAAAAATACATTTCCTCTTACACCAAAACAAATAGCTATTTATCTAAGTGAGTTTTATCTTCTTTCAGCTCTATTCATAATTCTCCTACTATTTTATTTTCCATCAGATTCATTTTTTTGAAGAAAATATTTTTTAGAAAGCTATATAAATTGTGCTAACTTTTAGAGTTAAGAAAGCTAACAGTGAACCCCAGAAAGTGACTAAGTATAATCACACAGTCAATAAGGCATCATCTGATTCTTAGATTTGCTTACTTAGAGTTATAACATCAAGATGCTACCTTTAACTTTCTGCAAAAAATGATATATATAGTTGATTTCTTGAAATCACTAAAATATACTTTTGTTAATTTCTAATTCAAAATGATGCCTAACAAATAGAACAACTTACATATTAGCTGCCAGGATAGAAAGTGAATAACGTTTTAATATTTAGTGGGTCAGTCATTATGATGATTTACATTTATTATCTTATTTGGCTCTTTAAAAAATCTTGCGAAATAAATGTCATCCTCACTTTACAGATAACAAATGAAGACTTAGAAAACTTAAGTCACTTGTTCAAAAGGATGTATCTATAACTGGGAGTGATAGGATTGTTTCTTGAACAATGGGTTACTTGAAGCCATACTTTCCAAATACGGTTATGATAGTTAACAACTAACATTCAAAGGGCATTAAAACAGCAAATAGATTTATATAAACTCAGCTTAAAAAATCATATTTGTAGGTAACTTATTAAGCTACCCAAAGCTTTATGAAAGGCAAGATAATCTGTTCCATTTCTTTTGGGTACAGTGGAAAAATAATAAAAGAAAAGGTGCTTTTTAAAGTGTCTCACCCTTATTGTCTCTTGTATATGAAATAGAATATCCTGTTTCTTAAACTGAAGAAGATGGAGTTGAGGTTAGGAGCACAAGGCCAGCGGCAGAGACCAGGAGGTCTATTCAGTTTTCCAGAGCCTTTGTAACAATGGTTAAATACACAAAGTTTTCAAATAAAGATAAAATGAATGAAGGTTAGTATTAAAAGAAACCTTCACAAAGATAAATGTTAGTTGCTCATTTTCAACTAAAACTTCAAGCTAAACATGAATAGACATTTCTCCAAAGAAGACATACAGATGGCCAAGAGGCACATGAAAAGCTGCTCAACATCACTAATTATCAGAGAAATGCAAATCAAAACTACAATGAGGTGCTACCTCACACTGGTCAAAATGGCCATCATTAAAAAGTCTACAGATAACAAATGCCGGAGAGGGTGTGGAGACAAGGGAACCCTCTTACACTGTTGGTGGGAATGTAAATTGGTACAACCACCATGGAACACAGTATGAAGGTTCCTCAAAAAACTAAAAATAGAGTTGCCATCTGGTCCAGCTGTCCCACTCCTGGACATACCCCAGACAAAAGTATAATTCGAAAGGATACATGCATCCATATGTTCACTGCAGCACTATTCACAATAGCCAAGACATGAAAACAACCTAAATGTCCACCAACAGAGGAATGGATAAAGAAGATGTGGTACATATATACACTGGTATATTACTCAGCCATAAAAAAGAATGAAATAATGTGATTTGCAGCAAATGGTTGAACCTAGAAATCATCATACTAAGTGAAGTAAGTCAGAAAGAGAAAGACAAATATCATATGATATCACTTATATGTGGAATCTAAAATATGACACAAATGAACTTATCTACAAAACAGAAACAGACTCACAGACATAGAGAATAGACTTGTGGTTGCCAAGAGGGAGTAGGGGAGGGGGAGGGATGGATTGGGAGTTTGGGATTAGCAGATGCAAACTATTATATATAGAATGAATAAACAACAGGGTCATATTGTAGAGCACAGGGAACTATATTCAATATCCTATGACAAACCATAATGGAAAAGAATATGAAAAAATTATGTATATATGTATAACTTAGTCACTTTGCTGTATAGCAGAAATTAACACATTGTAAATCAACTATACTTAAATATAAATTTTAAAAAAAGTTCAAGCTAATTCAAAACTGAATTTCAAAATTAGCATAATAGTTGAGCTGTTATATAATAGATAATATATATTATTTATTATAAATAAATAAAACTTGGAAAACATATTTTTTGATGAGATTCTTCTTCATTTCATGACAAATGGATTAAAAACAAATAGCTTTTATTAAATCTTGTACTACTCTCATAAATATCTAAGAAAATGAGAGTGTGTAATGCAGATAGCAATAGATTTCTTTTCCTCAGTGGAAAACATTTGCATCATTTTTATTTTCACATGCATTGTAATTATAAACATTGACACATTAAAGCTCTAAGTAAATCAATAACTTATTAACAAGTTATAATTAATGTGAAAACACATTTACTTTTCTTAGAGATTTTAGTTCCTGATTTTCATTGAATGTTTTATTTATACACAGTTTGTTCTTGTCTGGTTAACTTCATTTTTCTCAAGTCTTTGAAGGGATGTAGGCAAAGAAATGTTAACCAATGTAACCTCATGTTTTGTTCACTGTAACTCTCACTTCCTTATGTTGTTGGCCTCCAGGAATATTATTTGAAAAACAAATCCATTATATTTGATTAAAAATCATGTCATATCTGGACATATTTGACTTTTATGTCACCTAGTTTGTACATTGAGCAAAATATTCTTTCCTTCTTTTCTTTTTGAAATGGATATTCAACTCTAAGGATATTTTTAGAATGGTAATTGTAGTTCACTAATTTCTTTTTTAACTTACTATGCAGATAGCAATACCTGAAAAAACCTTTTTAATAAAAATGAGAGTCTCTTCTTTAATCACTGTGGTTGAATCCAGTCACAAGGTGCTGTGAAGAATTTTGTTCTGATGCTTCCTATGTGTTAATAGGTAAATGAATTAATAATGGGATTTGATTTCAGGGATGTCAGTTTGGGATGTAGGGTGTATAATGGTAAAATATTACAGGGTGGAAAATTAGCTAAAAAGTTCATATGTCCCTTTGATAGCACTTAGTGTTTTATGTCTTTTGATGTGAAAGTTGACTTACACTATTAGCGAAGTTCACAACCCCTGAATCATCTGCCAGCCTTCTGCTATAATCTTCTACTTGAGGGTTATCATTTCCAGGACTATAATATTATTCTATGGGTTTTAAGAAATTTTTCAAATTATGACAAACTAAGTCATGGGACATGAAAGACTAAGCAATTTTTTGGATCAGTGAACACTGATCCATAAAATCTATTTTTTTAAATTACCCTCTTGAAGCTTCTTTTAAAAAGTTTATAAAACCATGTCTAAATACATCTGTTAGAAAAATGAATGGTTTCTGCCAACCATATTCTGTAAAACCTTGACCCATTTGAAAAATTCTTATACTCTTTGTTCCTGCATTACCTTCAATTTGTTTGATCTTCCCCCATGCCAGTAAGAATAAATTATTTTTTATTCCAATGGAATGTTATTGATACTTCCATTTGTGTTTATATCACTGTGCTATAGTCATTTGTGTGTCTTCTTTTGTCACTTGTTTCAGGGTGAACTTGTTGAGGGCAAGGGCTTTATGTTATCATTCTTTTCTCATGTATTCATTTTATTTACAAGGTGAACTGTACCTGAAACAATGAACATCTTTCTAGGAATTTTCCTGAAGTATTGTTGACCCATAATAGCGAGCTTAATTAATATTTGTTGAATGTACTGAATGCCTTTGTTTCTTTATTATTTTTTAAATTTTTATCTTATATTGGAATATAGTTGATTAACAATGTTGTGTTAGTTTCAGGTGTAAGCAAAGTGATTCAGTTATACATATACATGTATCTACTCTTTTTCAAATTCTTTTCCCATTTAGGTTATTACAGAATATTGAGCAATGTTCCCTATGCTAAACAGTAGGTCCTTGTTGGTTATCTATTTTAAATATAGCAGTGTGTACATGTCAATCCAAACTCCCAATCTATCCCTTCCCTCCGCCCTTCCCCCCTGGTAACCATAGGTTCATTCTCTGTGAATGCCTTTGTTTCTTATTGAACAAAATATTGTGAATTAGAGAGCAGTGGACTACAGTGGCTATACATATATAAGAGACAGTTTTCCTATAAGGGAACACTCTTCTAGCCTATTTTGCAAGATACTATCTTCACATACTCTTTGTTTCTTTGAAATTTGTGTCCTTTCAGTCCTGTGGCAGAAATTATTTGCATAAATGATGTTCATTTTCTTCTTTCTTAATAATATGGACCCATTCAGAGGGTGCAGCTGTGTGTCTGGCTAAGTTTCCTGATCTCCCAACTTCTCATGCAACACGGGTGGCCTGGGTTACATTTTTGACATTGGCATGTAAGCAGGAATTTTTAGTTAGAGCTCAAGAAATCACTTTAAAGGAAGATAAAATCAGCTGGTTTGGGTTTTTCCTTCTTGTAGTTAAAGATATTTGAGTAGGAAGATGAAAGCCTGCATTGTAAAGCTGCCATATCATCCCTGAACTGTTTTATACACTTATTTGGTAAGCCAAATAAATCCAGTTGGATTAAACATGTTTCTATTTCATGAAAATAAACCAGGAAAAAGAGTTTTAGTAAATAGTGCATTTAATAGAATTAGAAATTGCAAAATTTATTTTACAATTTTCAAAAGAAAATCATGTCTACATGATTTCAGCTTGATTCAGTAAAGAGAGTGTTAAAAAGAGAGAGAAATGTTTTCAGTTGTGTTTTTAATGATACTTGATAATAAGGAAAGACCTCATATTTTTGAGAACATTGTTCATAAAAGCATAGGATGTGTATTACTTAAAATGAATATATAGATATCTAATTTATTGAAATAATCCAGCATAACTAATATAAAAAGGATAAAAGTTAGTGACTTTAACAGAGAAGAACCGATAGAACACTAATTACCATCATAAAATTAAATTGTGCAAAATATTACTTACCAATGGAGAAGCTATTCCAAAAGCAGTAGGAGACAGAAACTATTAGAACACACGAGGAAATTTTCAGACCATAGGAATGGAAGAGGAACCCATGGAGATACCATATTAGATACTGTCTGAAACATGTATGGCAAGATGAATCTCTAAAGCATCCAAAGGAGATGCTATACTATCATAAAAGATTCCCTGTTATGAAAGTTTCACAACCTCTCTCCTTAGCCTGTCCAGCACTTAAAAATTAATAGAAGTCTATTAGTCTGTCCTAGCAGAATACTCTTCATATTGTTTGACCCCATTGTCATATAGGAAATATCAATGACCAGTCTTTGTTCTCAGAAGAAACCATTTTGAAAATCATAGACAATTATTGATCTCTTGATTATGTTTTTTCAAGATTATATAAATCTGAATTATTTTCTATAAAGAACTTTGTTATTCTACTAATTGTCTGTGTTCTCTCCAAAAAACCCTTTAAACACAAGATTAATAAGGGACTATAAAACTTTAACAGAATATTATAATTCTAGGTTTAAGAATAACATTCTGTCACCAACCAATCAATAAGTAATCTCTAGCTTCTGCATGGATTGTTTAATGAAGGATTATGTATTTTCCTCAATTCTAAATGAATGAAATAAACTTTTTGCCTGTTGGTTCCTAGATTCTGCTTTTGCTCTCTTTTTTACTTGATAACCGTCTACCTATTTGAAGAGTTGTTATGTTCCCTCTGAAGACTTCTTTCTATTCTTTAGGCTACATCTCCAGCAAACACTTCAAGTACCTTTAGTATAAAGAGTCTTTTTCAGTGTAACAGCATGTATCAGTGGCCTTTTGGTACAATATACATTGTCTAAATTTTTTTTTCCACTTCCACTAGTAAAAAACTGCATGCTTATAGTTGATTGCTTAAACCCAAATATGGTACTTCACATGAATCAAGTTTTCTTTTTTGAGAACTCCAAATCTTTACTCTTGCCAGCACATGGAGAGCCTTCAATAGACATTGCAGAAGTGAATGGGTGAAGTAATGAAAAAATAAATTAAATTAGTTTTCCATGACCACATCCAGATAAAACCATGTTGGCTTCCCTCCAGAACTGAACCCTTTCTAAAGAGAAGAATATTTTAATTTATCCATTACAGAATTCTCCTTGAGAATAATGGAAATCTCTACATTTGTATTTTGGAGGCTATACTTTGTTTTCATCGGGATTGTTTTTTTTATCTCCAATCTTCTTTCAGCTCTTCCATTCCCTATTGTCCTCTTAGTTCGCTGCCATCAGTTTAGGCATCTTATCTCTACATTATAATAATCCTGTGGGAATGTAATGTGCCCAAGTCCAAGTATTTAAATCCATATGTCTTTTTCTTAAGGCCTTCTATTTTTCTTGAGCCTTAAGCTCTACCAAATACCACTTGTTATCTCCTTTATAGCTTTAGGATTATTCTTCTGGACAGAATAGTCAGAAATGAAATGGGAGCTGATGAATTAATTATGTTTTCTCTGTTGTTCCTTTCTATTACAACATTTATCCCAAGCTGCAGGCAGATGAATTCCTTATGTTTCTGCTTTCTAAGAGGGTAACTCATCATGTGCTTCAAATTTCCAGTTAATCTTTTATATGTTAATTACAATGGTCTATCTTGCCTCTGAGACTCACCATCACTTTCTGTATTCAAAATTTTCATCATTGATATATGCTATTGCAGATTCCTCATCAATAGCAGGAATGCAGTATATAGTCCCTACAACTTGGTCCTATATTGTGATTTTACTTCTCTTTCCCTCTCCTTTTATTTCAACTCAAATGTCTTTGGTGCTCCTTCAGACCCCTATTACTGGCATATATCAACATCACTTCTAGTAAGTCAGTTTTATTTAGCATACTACACTTCTTCATTACTTTATTTTTTTTCTGTCTTCAATCTCTTCTGACTTTATTTGATAATTTACTTGTATTCAGTGTGTGTCTTTTTAAGTATATATCTTCAGTTTTTGCATGTGTATTCAGTGACTAATCAGATGAATTTATTTTTTAACATTTAATTCATTTAATAATCTTAATTTAACATCAACTGCATGCAAGAGTTTTATAAAATCATAGACATAAAAATTAAAATGACAAAATTTCTGACCTCAGTTGTCTATTAGAAGATATAAAATTTGAACAGGTGTAATATGTATCCTGCTCTCTATTAAAAGAATGTTTCCCTTCCACTCTAGATCTTATTCTTATTTTTCTGACCTGGCTCAGTTTTAGTAAAAACTCTTAGAACATTCCTCTTTCAGACTGAGTATGGTGATCAGCCTCTGTGGTATGACAGCATCCCACACATAGTATAACTAAGCTACTTATCATGAAATATCATAAAGAGTGTCTTGCATGTCTATCACCCATATGGCCTGTGGGCTCCTGGAATACGTATATACATCTCTATTCCCAGTGCTTAGAGTTCAGAGATGATACTCAATAAATTAATTTTGACTGCCCAAATGAATGAATGATTAAATATTATGATAAAGATTTGGGGTAGAGATCATTGATAAGGACAATTGATGGATTATCATCCTTTGCACAATATTTTTTGTTTGCTTTTCCATAGCATGAGTTCTTCATTTAGTTCATTATCATGTTTTAATTCATCAATATCAAATTTAAGAAATAACCTCTGCATTTTGTAGAACAGAAATTTGTGGATTATTTATATTCACCTTCTTAGAGTTATAACAAGTTCTAACTGAATTAATCCTGAGAGATTTTAAATATAATTTTTTATTTTATCAAATTATGATTCAAATTAGATGCCTACATTTACAATTATATGAGCCCCACCCAGTTAAAACTCTCTCTGTTGATACTGTGGGTATCATGACTGTCATTAAAGATGAATGTTGGTCTCATATTAATATCATGATATTAATTTTTATTTTAAGAAGGACCTTCTAGCAGTTCTTATAATAAACCCTTCAGATAAGCACCAGGCACATCTTACTCTGTCCTGAGTTGAGGAATGTTTCCCCCATATTTTGTATCTCAATAGCATCATTAAGTTGCTGGCTCAAACTTTACTTGTCACTATGAGTTTCTATAAATGTCCCCTGTATGATGTAATTTTGTAATTTTCTGTCAATGGGATGTGCTTTTGTAATTTTCTGAGGTACCTGAGTAGAGGCTTCCAAGAAACATGAAGGGACTGCATGGTCTGCTATTTGTAGAGATCAGGAATGAAAAGTTGCTAGGATGAACAAATTAGTTTCAGCTTTTTTTTTTTTTTTTT
>NW_020172676.1:217147-285247 GCF_003031525.2 Neophocaena asiaeorientalis asiaeorientalis | reverse complement strand
TTCTGTTTTTTTTTTTTTTTTTTTTTTGCGGTACGCGGGCCTCTCACTGTTGTGGCCTCTCCCGTCGCGGAGCACAGGCTCCGGACGCGCAGGCCCAGCGGCCACGGCTCAAGGGCCCAGCCGCTCCACGGCACGCGGGATCCTTCCCGACCGGGGCACGAACCTGTGTCCCCTGCATCGGCAGGCGGACTCTCAACCACTGCGCCACCAGGGAAGCCCCTGTTTCAGCTTTTTGTGAATATAAATCTAAGAAATATATTTTAATTCTCAAGATTTAATTTTTTCCACTTGAGTGTAAATAACGAGCAAAGTACAATTAGTCCCCTACATATGAACGAGTTCTATTCTGAGAGTGCATTCATAAGTCCAACAAAGTTAGCCTAGGTACCCAACTAACACAATTGGCTATATAGTACTGTACTCTAATAGGTTTATAATACTTTTCGCAGAAATAATACATAAAAAACAAACAAACACAAAAAATAAAGACATTTTTAATCTTACAGTACAGTACCTTGATAAGTACAGTGGTACAGTACAACAGCTGGCATACATGGGGCTGGCATTGAGTGAAAAGACAAGAAGAGTTACTGACGGGAGGAGGGAGCAGGGATGGGAGATGGTAGAGCTGAAGGATTGTCAGCAATAGGAGATGGAGGGCAAGCTGCAATTTCACTCATGCCTGATGTTGATGGAACCCATGTTAGCTTCTTTGAAAGTTAGCAACTTTAAGGTTCATAGGTAGGGGACTTACTGTAAAATGATGCAGACTGATTCTGAAACTCAGTTGTGCCCCAAATTAAAAACAAAAAAAGGTAAAAAGAAGGTCTGTGGGGTTTTTTTTGTTTGTTTCTAGCCTCTTTAGATATTTATAGTTATGTATCTAAATATTGTCATTTGCAAAATTAAATATCTGGATATCCTGAAGGTATGACTGAATTCACCTAGTTTCTGCCTTGCTACGTTTGAAAATCAATATCAAAGTTAAAGAATCAATAGAGAAAGGGAACTCAGGCCCTTGATAGAATGTTTTTTCACGAGCTCAAAGGGTTTGGAGAACCACTGGAATACCAGCAACTCTTAACACTGGTTTACTTGTTGGACACAGGGACTTTTCTCCTGCCGTTAGCAGCCCCTTGAGAAAGTCAACAGTACTTTAAGAGAGACTGTAAGAGAATTAAATTACACATCAGATTAAGAAGAGCTGATGCAAATAGATTGTTTACATGTCTAATTCCTTATCCAGCTCTGAGCACAGTGTTCTGTCTAGCAGAAACGAGTGATCAAGTTTGAGGATAATTAAATGTTTTCTGCTTCCAGAAGACATGATCAATTCATGGGATAAAGTACCACAGGGCATGTTATTGTTTTGAGATTTTCACAAATATGAGATACATTAAATTTAGGCAGATTTACTCTACACTTTTTAATTGAAAATAAACACGAATAAAATTAGGGGGTTTCAGTATCTGTAAAACAGCTCAAATTGTTGTGTGTATCCATTGATGGGGAACCAGGACCCTGCCCCAAGGCTGCACTATTGTTTCTCTTGACTGTTTGTTTTTCCCTTGTCTCACATCCCCTCCCTTCCCTAATTAACAACTGCTTGAATCTGCCCATTGGAACTCAGGGAAGGTCATGGAGGCTAAATGAAGGCTATTTCCTGTAATCAAAGAAATGCGGGACACAGAAAGGCTTTGTGCCCAGGAGCCCCACAGGGCCCTGCTGGGTGTCATAACTACTAACAAGTCCTTGTTGAACATTCCTGATTCTTTTCCCTAAATATCATTTTACTTGTGTTAAATTCTTAGCCAGCATGTGCAGAGACATGTATGTATAAAAAAGACAACATCCTTTAGGAAAACAGTAAATGTTTTAATTAAACTTTAACTATGAGAAATCTTATTCTATTTTTTAATTGCTAAAGGAATACAATCACATTTTCAAGTATATCACATGGCAAGTATTAATAAGTGATGAATCTAGTAAGTAATTTATTTTGAAAAATTTTTTAAATGTCTGTCAAATTAACAGGGATAAAAGTGATTCTAAATCTATTTTTGATTGAGTTGTATACAACTGCCAATATTTGATAACTTTCGACTTACAAAACTGGCACGTTTACTTCATTTAAAGTAAACACACCCTTTATAGTTCGGGGAAATAATAAACTTAATATTTCCCATTTTAATAAGAGACCCTAGTAATCATGGCTTAAACGTTGTTTCTTTTCCCATTTTTCATAAAGTGTAATGAATGTTAACATTGCAATGGGAAATATACCATATATCTTCTTTTGCTGTGAAAGTTTTCCAAGTTTTAGATGGAAAGTTCTTCCTATAAAGAAAATACCCCTTTACCATTTTCAGACAATTTACTGGCAGTTTCGTGTAGAGGAAAGGGCTTGGTCTCTGGAGTCAGGGAAAGACATGTTAGGATGCTTGCCCTGCCATTGTATGACCTTTGTCCTCCATAGTCTTGACCTCTCTGAGTCTTGTTATCTCTGTTATTTGTTAAAAGGACACCAGAACCTTTCTCTGTGATTAAAGTGAGTGACAGATATGAAAAGCCTAGTCCCATGCCCAGGACAGTGTAGACACTCCCTCCTGCTGACCTAATTTGTAAGCACTGAATGTGTCTTTGGTGTAACCCATGCCTTCTGTCATGCTTTGTTTTGGTAAGCTAGAAATGCCCTGGATATTGCTCTGGAATGCTTTCTTTACAATAAAATGTAGCTAGCATTCTCTAAACTGGCATTTTGTTTTGTTTTTATTTAATTTTTTCTTTATTAAGAACAGTGGTTATTGAACAATGAAAGAGCCAAGTACAACCTTACATTGAAAATGCAGACCTGGGGATGAGTGTGGGGTGAGCTACACAAGTTTCAGGCTTCTAAGAGGATGAATCTGGAATCCTTTTGTGCTGAGCTTTTTGGGGAAATCATAATCTTTTGCTACCTAGAGCCATAACCTGTGAGGACTATTTTATAATGAAAATATTTTAGCTGTCTTATTACCCGTGCTACAACTAATAGCAGATAATGTTGAGTGATCACTCTATGCTAATTGCTCAACTAAGGCATTATCCTATTTATTCGTCACAACAAATTTATGAGTTAATTATATCATTGTCATTTTAAAGATGCACTAGTGAGCTTAAAAAAGTGATAGTGTCAGAATTTTAGCCCAGGATTGCCTGACATCTTAGTAACCAAGCTCTGAGTCATGTCATATTCACTTTCTTATTACAATTGAATATCTGGATCATATATGGAGAAAGGATATTTCTCTTTCAGAAAAGCTGTCAAATTTATCAGAAGAGATCAGTTTTTGCTTAGTTTTATTTATTCTTTTAGAAATGGTTTTAAAAATAAATACATGTTGGGTCCATATTTTCATATTCCAAGGAAAAGAATGAATTTGTTGTTAAGAAAGGAAGGCATAACACAGGTAATCTGTTTAACCTTATTCCATTTCATTAAAAATTAATTTTACTAAAGATGTGGAGATATAACTAGGTTTGGCATCAAAGAAAATTGTCTCATGTTTCTAATCAGTTCTCCCAGGTAGATTTCGGAATAACAGCTGTTACTGAAGCAACTCTCCGTAAGTGTAACGTCATAGCTATAGCACTCTGTAACTCTCCATATTGCTAAATGTCAATAGCTTAAAGTTTAAAAAAGCAATGTATGTTATTTTCTTTTTTTATTGTTGTTAAAGATCACATCAGGATAACTGTTGAATTTAGCTGATAGATGTGTGACCCTGTGCTCCCAGGTTTTCTGAAAAAACAGGATCAAAGGGACATTGGGTTATTGCTAAGTCCTGATATGGGTGGTGAGACAGAGCTTCTTTCCATGTGCTAACTCTAGATTCCCTTTAGAGGGGCACTTTTTAGAGAAGTTCTAGGCCAGTGGCCCCTGTCCCTCTCTGTGCCTGTGAGTCAACCTTGAGAGATAAGTTAATCTGCCACTGTGCCAACTGAAAAGAAATAAACTACAGTGTGAGGAGGCAGATATATGAAACCTAGCCTGGTCCTGCCATTTGTTAGCTGTGTTCCTAAATTTCCTCGTCTATAAAGTGACGATAATAGCATTGTTGATTTGCAGTTTCCTCCAGAGCTTCCTGCCTGTTACCTGAAACTGGCCCCATTCACGGAGGGCAGGGAGAGATCTAAGAAACAGGCAAACTCTCCAGATTGGTAGGTGGTAGGTTTAATAAGCAAGAGAAATTATTGCAAGACAAGTTTATTTCTGAACCTGCCTGTTCAGGATCTCGAAAGATTATATAGAGGCCTTAACTGCGTTTAGTCATGTACACAGTCCAGACCATTTCATCACTACACTGTTATCTCAAGGCTGTGTCCTTGGGGTAGCTTCTGACCGTCGGGTCCAGCTTGTGGGCCAGACTAGAGATCACGTCTTTTTGATGGCTTTCCACAATAAACATCTGCATTACAGGAATGTTTTGGGGTGAGATAGGTAAGAAAGGTAGCACTATTTATTGACTAGATAGTACATGCCAAGTATTGTGCTTACGTGAACTATCTCATTCTCATAACCTCCACATTTGGCAATACCATATGATTAACATATGTGCAATTAGAGCTCCAGAAGAGGAAGGAGACCCAGGAGGGAGGAATATTTGAAGAGATAGTGGAGAAATTGTTCCAAATAGGAAAAAAATTAAAAAATAAATATACAGCCCAACACAAAGAAAGCAGAGATGAAAGAAGTTCAGGAACCTTAGGCAGGATAAACAGTACAAAAACGCATACCTTGGCCCATCATAGTCATACAGCTAAAAACTAAAGAAAAATAATTCTGTAAAGCGGGCAGAGTAAAAGACAATTCACATTCAGGGGAACAATGATATCTGCTTCTTATCATAAACACTGCACAGGAAAACAAACAAAAAGAAAATTCCTGAAACCTTAAAGTTCACACATGAAAGAAACTCAAAAGAGGTTTTAACAAATTTGGAAACAACCCTGGAATTTATATAACATTTCCAATAGTAAGTTTGAAGTTGAAAGAAACTTTTCTAGGTAATAACTAATAATAAAAGTTTCCATCAACCATACTAAAGAAAGACTGAATAATATTTTTTATTACTACATTGACAATGGTATTACAAAATGCTTTTCATTTGACATGGTGATCAGAAATAATACAATCAAAACGTAAGAAAAAAGTATTATAGAGGTGGTGAGATAGTTATTGGATAAAAATATTATATTTTTCTGGATTTTGTGATCCACTATTTGTAATTTTCTGAAATTTGCTATTCATTGTGATTTATATAGTCACTTTTGGACTTAATTTAAAAGTTGTAATTATGCTTTCTTTTACAAAGGACACATCAAATTTTCTAAGCCTCACAACCTGGATACACTTCTGATTTTCCTCTAAAGCAGTCTGTCTTAGTATGTCATTGAGTATTTTATAAACATGCTTACTTAAAGAAATGGGCAGCTTATAAAAAAGAAATGGAGAAGGTTTCTGAGATTTCAGTAGAACATGTTGTTTGCATTTCAATGTTTATGGAGCTGGTTAGAGAGCAGACATAGTTTTAGGATCAATGAAAGTGAGCCTGAGGAATAACAGATGGAGGTGGGGGTGGCAGGAGGGTGTTAAGTATCTGAGGAGTGTACAGCATAGTCCCACCTTAGGCTGATGTATAACATGAGGCCTTGAAGCTGCATTGCAAATCTAGGGTGAAAGAGTAAGAGTACATAATAGGGACAGCATAGGAAGATGAGGGGGAAAAAAACAACACAATTATTTATTGAGTCTATTTGGCAGTTTAGTACTGGCAATGGATATTGTTGATGTAATGATCTCTCTATGGCTTTTTCAAAAATGAACCCAATTGCAGTACAAATAAATGAGGACTTCCCAGAAGTTTAGTCTGGTAAGGAAAGCAGTTTGTATTAGGAAAAACTTGTAAACAAAGGATCACTTTCATAAACTGTATCTGTCTTTCAAATTCAATCATTTCCCAGCTTAGATATTTCCCTGTGGTCCATTTTATTTCCATTCTGGGACAGTGCAAGGTGTAATGCAACAATGGGCTCAAAGTTAATATCATTCTGGACATTATCTGACCATCAGCCTGTTTGGTCATGAGGAAAACCAACACAACATTTTAATATAATAATAATGATCACAGCAAGAGAGAGAAGACTGGGGAGAGAATGAAATGATTCTGAGAAAACTCACTATAATTATACTTAAAGAAGATTAAATTTCCACAAGTTAAATTGTTTATAGAACAGAATTTATTGTTTCACTGTCCCTGGTATCATGGTAGCAAATAGTCATTCTCAATTTTTAATATATATAAAAATTTAAAAGCAAGTACAATTCATCCCATGCTTTGTTTCATGTACAAAACATCTTCACATCTTATTTGTGCTTTAATAATTTCGTTTTTTATATTAATTGGAAAAAACTGAAGCTTTTAATAAATAGCACTAAGAACCTCAAAGGACATGTGTGGACATACTGATTATTTTCCTTATTAGCACATATTCTTAAAATTGATTTTTCTTAGTCAAGAAAAGTCTTACTTGATCTGAAGATCATATATTATCCTCAAACTCATATCTGGTTTTGGGCTAAGAATTACATTCTTTTGAGCATCTTAGCAAGTCTTGTATTGCATACTGAATATAACACTCGCAGTATTATCTAGCTGTGTAAAATAACTACAAGTGGAATATAAATGAATATGTTTATGAATAAGCCTAGAGCATTGTTGGTGAGTTAATATAATCTATACCTATAGAACTCAAAACACTGTAGATGTCACACATATTTCTAACGCTAGACATCAAAAATGAAAAAATGTGAAAAATAAATTCATATTTATTTACAGGTATAATGACTCATGCATTGATAACAAAGAAGCAGCAATGTGATTGATTCTCTGCAGCCTAGCCTATATACTAATGAATGATTGTTATAACATTTTTATGGTACATAGTATTACAGTCATACTGATAATACAGTATTGGAAACATTGTTACATTTTTA
Organism: Neophocaena asiaeorientalis asiaeorientalis; assembly: GCF_003031525.2. Lineage (NCBI taxonomy): Eukaryota > Metazoa > Chordata > Mammalia > Artiodactyla > Phocoenidae > Neophocaena > Neophocaena asiaeorientalis. Next base: position 278,211 of record NW_020172676.1, on the reverse strand, counting down.
AAAAACAATTTACCTGTGACAATAGGTCAACATGCATTTTCTTCAGTTACCAGAAAGAGAGAGGCATATACTATATGGTAATACAGTCTTTTGAAAGCAAAGTTATAAAATAGTAAGAAAACTGACACATTATTAGTTTTTTATTAACTATCACCTAATGCCTCTATAAGGATAGGCTATTCACTTCAATACAAGTCTTACACATGATGTTCCACCTGATGGATACTTAGGCAATGATGATGATGACACAAAAATGGCTCAAACAGTTCTTGCTGGACAGTTATTAGATTTTCATTTCTCTCTTCTCTTCCATACTGTTGACAATCCTTTTGTACTGTGTGCAATGAGCCTTAAAGGTCCTTGTGACTCCCTAATCTAGAGGCTGAATTAGAGACATTGTGTTAGTGTCAAGTAGAGCACGTCAACACCTTTGATGTTGAACTCATGGTGTTCTGGAAGGCCACAGGCATTGTCCAATATCAAAAGAACTTTAAAAGTCCATCCCTTACCGGCAGGGCACTTCCTTACTTCAGGGACAAAGCAACAATGGAACCAATCCAGGAATGGGTTCTCATTGTTCAGGCCTTCTTGTTGTACAACCAAAAGACTGGTGTTTATCTTTTTCCTTCAAGACTTGGGGTCTAGAAGCTTTACAGATAAGGGCAGTCCTGATTATAAACCTGACTGCATTTGTACAAAACTAGTGTTAGTCTGTCCCTTCCTACCTTAAATCTTGGTGCTCACTTCTCTTCCTTACTAATAAATGTCCTTTGTGGCTTTATTTTTTCAGAATAGGGCATTTTCATCCACATTAAAAACCTGTTCAGGCAAATATTCTTTCTCTTCAATGATTTTCTTAATGGCATGGGAACTTGTCTGCTGACTCGTGGTCAGCAGAAGTTGCTTCTTCTGTTATCTTGACATTTTTTAAAGCCAAACCTCTTTCTAAGATTATCAAACCATCCTTTGCTGACATTAAATTCTCCAGCTTTAGATCCTTCACCTTCTTTTTGCTTTAAGTTGTCATATAATGCCTTTGCTTTTTCTCAAATCATATTGGAATCTATAGGTATGCCTTATAGCAATCCTGCACCCACATAAAAGCTGTATTTTCAATATGAGATAAAAAGTTATTTTGCAAAATGTGCTAGGTTTTCCTGCCTGCTGGCATAGCTGCAATGACAGATTCATGAATTTCCTTTTCTTTTTTTACAGTGGTCTTTATGCTAGATTCATTTATCTTAAAATGCGGGCAACTGAAGCTGCAAACCTGAATCCATGGTACACATCAAGCAATTCACATTTTCTTGTAATGTTGTTACTTTTCCCTGCTTTTCGGGAGCACTTCCAGCATCACTAGTGGCATTTCATATGGGTCCCATGGTGTTATTCAAGCTATTGCACTAAACACAATGAAAAATATGTAAGAACCATGAAATTTTTTTTTTTTTTTACTTTTTATATTTTATTTTCTTAGCTTTTTCAGGACAAATTGTTGGGTCCCTTGGAAAAATCATTTCCATGATCTCATAGGTTGTGGAGCCTCAATCAACTTGGGATTTTGTTACTGCCCCCTCTCTCCAAGGGGAAGAGGGAGAAGATTCCCCTGTTAAAGATCATTATTGATTTTTGTGGTTTGAACTCATTCTGACTATGATCACTAAGAATAGGCAAGAGATTAAATACTTTGCTTGTACTGAATTGCTGGTAGGAGCAAAGTTTACTGACAATGCTTAACAGGCTTCAGGCTCTGAGCTATACAAAGAAATGTGCCCAAGGTCACAGTTAATAATTCGCTGAGCCCAAACTCGAACCCCAGCCTGTCTGATTCCAAAGCTTATGCTCATTCACTGTGCAAAACTGGATCACCAGTACTTAAAACTGATGTCCTGTATGTTTAATAAATAAAGTAGGGAAGAAGTCATCAAATAAAAATCTAGCTTAAACCTTTATGCTTGTGCATCTGAACGTACTCTGCTTTAATATTTTATATGATTAGTTTATAGTTTGAGGAGACATTAGGATGAGGATGCCAATGACATCCAGTTCCCCAGGCTGCTTTTAAATTTTGGTGCCCTGCGGCCAGTGAGGCCATGGAATCAATTCTTCCAGTGACCCAGATGTTTGCCAGTAAAAATTAGGAAAATCAAATGTAAAATGTATATTTATAGCAAGGGTAAAATTCTATAATGTGTTTTGAACATGGGAGAAAGCAACAAGGACATTTTTTTCCTATCTCAGTAACAAATTTGGAGGAGGTGGGGGAAGATGGCCCTTTGCATTTTTTTTTTTAACATCTTTATTGGGGTATAATTGCTTTACAATGGTGTGTTAGTTTCTGCTTTATAACAAAGTGAATCAGTTACACATATACATATGTTCCCATATCTCTTCCCTCTTGCGTCTCCCTCCCTCCCACCCTCCCTATCCCACCCCTCCAGGCAGACACAAAGCACGGGAGCCGATATCCCTGTGCCATGTGGCTGCTTCCCACTAGCTATCTACCTTACGTTTGTTAGTGTGTATATGTCCATGACACTCTCTCACCCTGTCACAGCTCACCCTTCCCCCTCCCCATATCCTCAAGTCCGTTCTCCAGTAGGTCTGTGTCTTTATTCCTGTCTTACCCCTAGGTTCTTCATGACATTTTTTTCCCCTTAAATTCCATATATATGTGTTAGCATACGGTATTTGTCTTTTTCTTTCTGACTTACTTCACTCTGTATGACAGACTCTAGGTCTATCCACCTCATTACAAATAGCTCAATTTCGTTTCTTTTTATGGCTGAGTAATATTCCATTGTATATATGTGCCACATCTTCTTTATCCATCATGAAATATTTTTTATGCAATTACTGGAGAGACGAACTGCTCACTCGGAGATGGTTATTGTCACCTGTCATTTTAAGCTGATACTCTCAACACGTGAGCTCAGCACAAGAGCAAGAGGAGGTGGCTACAAAATTATTACAGTAGTAGAGTATGTACTGCAGTTAATTATGAGGTTATGATTTAGTACTGTATCTTTACATTTGTTTACATTTCTCTCACCTGCAAATGGTATCATCTGTAAGTGCTAACATGCATAAGTTTTGATAAATTTTGACTTTTATAATAGATTTGTGTATTTTTTATGTTAGTAAATGATAAAATAGACTAGTATCTACATGTATTTTATGCATTCATGACTTACCTAACTTTTTATTCATTTTTTGATATGTCTAAGCTGTGCCCTTTGTGAGGTTTTTCAAATTATCACAAATCTCCCAAACTTTTCCAATATACTTATTGAAAAAAATCCACGTATACATGGGCCCACACAGTTCAAACCTATGTTGTTCAAGCGGCAAGTGTACAAGAAAGACGGTGTATGCCAATCAAAAACCAGTCTTACTGGTACGAACTGATAGGAACAGATGTAAACTGTGACAATCAAGAGAGAAAATGCCCTGTCTAAAGGGTGTACCCTTTATTAATCTCCTTGCACATGGAGGTTTGGCTGTAGACCTTCCAATTTGTCAAGAAAAACTGAAAATTTGGAATTTTTAAATGAGATTTTCTTAATTATAAAAACAGCTTAAAAAATTACCACCCCTCATATCAAACAAAAGAGGACTCAGTGAATGTCTAGGTCATAGATCATTGATTGGTAACCTCCAAAACTGGTCTTAAAGGAATGGATAATCAAAACTGTCCTAAATCATGACTATGGCCGTTAAAATTTGCTTGTACTGTAGAGCTATGATAATTTTTGCCAAAGCTTTAAGTATAGCAAATAAAACCTCCCTCTACCATTTTAATCTTCCATCTGTACAAGCAAAACTAATAAAAAAGGAAGAGCCTTGCCTCACCTTGCCTGAAGTTTTGCTACCTATCTTTATTATTCCAGGCTAATGTGATTCCTGTGGCTTTTGGTTATTAAAATACTTTTATCATCACAATTTTACCGTCCTGCTGAGCTGATTGATAGAAGCAATATATATGAAAGAGTAACAATTTGTTAATTATCAAAGAAAATTCTGGAGAGTAAATTCAGTACTTAATTTGTTCTTGTTTAAAGTAAGACTCAACAATTTTTTTCTGAGCAGTGATGCCCAAATCAAGGCTTAAACAAATAGATGCATTCTTTAGATTTCAGTAATTTTGGCATCATTTCTCTCTTTTCCTAACTCTGCTCCAATAGTTTATTTAAATGTCAAAATTGTGTGTCACAACTCAGAAGTAAAGACTGAAAGTCCCATCTATACAGAAGATGGTCATGACAATATGGTTGTAAATGGCTCTCTGTTAAACACTACCTGCTGTCCCTTGTACCCTCATTCACAACCGTTTGGCAGGAGATTTCCTACTAAAAATTACTAGCTGTATTTTCTTTGACTCTAGAGGGCAAACATTTTTTTTCCTTCCAAGAAAAAATACAGACTGCTTGGCAATGCAGTTTTCAGCAATGGCGTAAGGTTTATAAAGAGCAAATTTGGTGCTCTTCAAGCAATTAATATTTGAACTGGCTATAGTAATGAGAGGTTAAATATTAATTCAATTTTCTTATTTTAAATTGTTAAGGGGAAAGAAAAACGTTTTATAGTGGCAGCATTTCATTTGTTTTGGTTTCCAATCCATTATTCTACTAAACCAGCTTTTATTCATGTGAATATTGATTTGGACTTTGTTTTTTAAAAAGAGAGAAAGATTTCTTTTAAAAAGGAAATAAATGAACATAATATAAAACCAAATGCCAGTGCAAAAGCCATTTATACTATGGTTGAAAAATACTTAGTAAATGAAAACATACTCTTTATAACACCTGTAAAAGAGAACTACATTTGTAGAAACTATTTATTTGCCATGCCTTAACACTTTTTGGGGAGGAAAGCTTATGGATTTTTCTCAGAAGGTGCCAGCAGTACAGGTCGTCCATAAACTGTTAGTAATTAACAGGCTGCCAGCGTTGCCTCTGAAACCACCCAGGTCCATCCTCTAAAAAGAGACGTGTTTACCTGCCTACGTGCTGATATCTGCACTTCTAAAATTATTTTTGGAATATAATTTACGAATCCTTTTTTGCTTTTGATTGTAAAAAACGTATCTATAGAAATAACATCCTTTTAAAAATTAGTGTTTATGTATACTGTGAGCTTATGCTTATGACAAAGCATGAATCTATTTAAACCACAAGAATAAAAGAGGCATCTTTCTCAGAATTCTATACTATTTGCTTTCTTTCCTTGATGATTCTTCCCAACCCATCTCAGAGTACAAGATATTCTCTAGAGAATAGCTGCAACCCTAAAGTACCTCCAGGGACTGACTGCTATCATCTGCCAGTGACTATCACAGCAGAATTCTGAGAGGTTATTTTGCCCTGCCTAGCTTCTCAATCATGCAGAGCTTACAGTGCAGACTTTTGACAGTATTTCTGAATGAGGCCCAGCTCTGCACGTTTGCATGCATGCTTGGTTTTGCATGTTGTTATATAAATATTAAAATAGATCACAATATGTATAATACTGTTTGATAGATAGATAGATGGCCTTCAAGAAGGGAAGGGAGGGAAGGAGGGAGGGAGGAAGGAAGGAAGGAAGGGAGGGAGGGAGGGAGGGAAGGAGGGAGTGAAGGAAAAAGCCCAGGTCATTTTGACCTCTTTGAAGTCTTGTCCATTATATTAATCCTTTGTTGAGTATTTTGTTTGGTATCGATTTTTGGTTTTTATTTCTTTGGTTTCATACCCCAGGCCCCTGCTTTCCTATCCACTTTCGATTGATACATATGTCCCTAGATGATGTATCTGAATACTTGGAGGAGTTACTTCCCAAGATATTACCTCTCAGAAATACCATCGCTCTCTTAACTCAAAGCAAGAAATCATGAGAGTTTGCAGGTTCTTCCCTTGTATTCTAAATAGGCTTTCAAGAAATTGCACATGGCTGTGAGCCTTTTCATTCCCATCTGGGGATGGAGATCTGATACTTTCCTAAGAAATAATAACAAAAATCAATGTATAAATAAAATTTCAGTTTAAAAAATTATCACTTTTTCTGAAAAAATAAAGCAGAAAAATAATTGAAGTTTTATCAATTCTTAAATGGAGAAGGAAATTGAAAGCACTTTATGCTGTGGAAGCACAGAATAATTTTGTTCCATCAAGTTAGAGCTTATTCTTTAGGAGTTCAAGATATAAATGTAGGGAAACAAGAAACAACGGAGCCAGGCTATAAATGTAACCCTCATCTTGTTGCGTTGCATTACTGACCTTACTTCAAATATCAATTATTTCAGGAGCTATAGAAACATCTGATTGGGTAGATTCACAAGGCAAGTATGTTTAGGTAAAATAAATAGAGATCAATTAACATTGTGTTCTAAGTTAACCAGCAACTCTGTTCCATTTTCCTTACATTTTGTGAGTATGGACTGCAATGCGAAGTGAGCAGCCTGTGATTTGATGAGGCTGTCTTTTTCAAAACAAATATTAAGCAATGGGATATAACTCAAAATGTGAACATAATGACACCATTACACCCCCGGGATATTTTCAAGGCTTGACATGCACTAAAATACTTCTAAGACCTAGGAGGGTGATTAATATATTTTGCATGATCAACTTATCCCCCCACAGTTACCTCATTTCAAAGATAAGGAATGCAATTATTAGAAATAAATATTATACCCAGAGATAAAAGAGCATAGTGAGGCAGTATGGAGGGCTGCAAGTGCTGCACAAGAATTTGAGAACTTTAGGGTACGATTTTTAAATATGTATTTAATTGATTGATGGCAGAGGATACACCTTTTCATTAAATTGCACTTTGACTCACATCCATAAAAAAGTGACAATCCTGAAAAATTGTTTAATTAATAGCCTAGAATTCCATTCTTAAGAAACATTAACTCTTCCTTACCTCCCACTGTAATGTCATATTACTGTATACAGTTGCCTTAGATTTTAGGGTCTGCTTGCCAAGAAAATTGTCAATCTCCTCTAGTTCCCTTATTACAAATCTTTCCATCTCATCTAGAACATTTCTCATGCCTCTAGGCTGTAAAGCACTCTCGGGAGAGGGATAGAGCACCATATAAACAAACATGTTTTCGGAAAGAAAAGTCCCTGAAGTTATGTAAGCAATTTTGCTACTTGTTGGTACAGATTTATCTTTTACTAAAGAATATAATTCACAAAGAAATGAAATATAATGGTTTAGGTCTTTTAGTATATTTAGTATATCTACAAGCATGTCTCCATTTCTACTGCTCTAGATAACTTTAAACATTAAGTAATAATTATGATTAAAGAATTAAAGTATCCTCAAGTGGATTGTACCCCTGGATTTGGGGAATGTAGGATTAAAGAAGTCATATAGTTTTCTTTTTAGAGAAAGGATATGTAACTAACAAACTGTAATTTCTAAGGCTGCTTCAATATATGCGTTTAGAATGCCTTTATCTTTCATAACTGAAAAGTTATACCCTTCAAACAACTCCTCGTTTCCTCTTCCCACCCAGTCTCTGGCAATTATCATTCTACTCTCTGCTTCTGTGAGTTTGCCTATTTTAGTGACTTCATACAAAGGGGATCCTGAAGTGTTTTTCCTGTGACTGGCTTATTTCAGATAGCATAATGCCCCCCAGTTTCATCCATATGTGGCATTTGGCAGGATTTCCTTCTTTAAGGCTGTATGCATATACCACATTTTTTTCTTCCAGTTTCATTGAGATATAATTGACCTATAGCACCATGTAAGTTTAAGGTATACAGCCTAATGATTTGACTTAATACATCATGAAGTGATTATCACAAATGTTTAGTGAATATTCATCTTCTTATATAGTTACAAAATTAAAGAAATAGAAAAAATAATTTTCCTTGTGATAAGAACTCTTATGATACAGCAGTGTTAATTATATTTATCATGTTGTACCTCATATCCCTACTACTTATTTATCTTATACCTGGTAGTTTGTACCTTTTGATTGCCTTCATCCAATTCCCCCTCCACCTACCCCTCATCTTGTGAACACAAATCTGATCTCTTTTTCAATGAGTTTGTTTGTTTGTTTTTGAAGTATAATTGACCTACAACACTATGTTAGTTCCTGTTATACAATGTAGTGATTCTATATTTCTATACATTTCAAAATGATCACTATGATGTCTAGTTAAATATGTCACCATACAAAGATATTACATAGTTATTGGCTGTATTCCCCACACTGTACAATTCATATCTGTGACTCATTTATTTTGCTACTAGAAGATTGTATTGATACCTTTTGATCTCCCTCACCTACTTCTTTCCTTTGCCCACTTCCCTCACCTCTGGCAGCCACCTGTTTGTTTTCTGTATCTTTAACTCTGTGTCTATTTTGTTACATTTGTTCATTTCTTTTTAAGATTCCATGTATATATGAAGTCATATGGTATTTGTCTTTCTCTGACTGACTTATTTCTCTTAGCATAATGCCCTCTAGATTCACCCATGTTGTTGCAAATGGCAAGGTTACATTTTTTTCATGGCTGAGTAATATTCCATTTTATACACACACACACACACACACACACACACACACACACACACACCATATCTTCTTTATTTATTCATCTATTGACGGGCACTTAGGTTGCTTCCATACCTTGGCTGTTGTAAATAATGCTGCATTGAACATGGGAGTGCAGATATCTCTTAGTGCCTGTAGTTAACAAAACCATATCGTACACTTAAAATTTTGTTAGGAGGGTAGATCTCAAGTCAGGTGTTCTTACCACAAAGCAAACAAACAAAGAAAAGCAAAGGGACAAGAGGAAATATTTGGAGGGGCTGGATATATTAATTTGATTGTGTTGGTGGTTTTATGGGTGTTTGCATATGTTCAAACCCATCAAATTGTATATATGTGCAGTTTTTTGTATTAATTTACATCTCAATAAGACTAATAAAAATAAATATATTTAACACCCATACAACTATTATTTGCCTAATGGATATCACTACAATTATTTTGAAAATTTTCAATAACTCATTCCTTACTCAGTTCTTGTGATATTAAGATTAAAAGGCTTTAGAAGTGACAGATAAGAAAAAAGAAATCCACTTAGAAGAGATGTGAATTATGATCAGATTTAGTCATAAACATATGATCTATGAATGGAAAAATTGATAAATTGGACTTCATGGAAATTGAAAACTTCTGTTGTGAAAAATATACTTTCAAAAGAATGAGGAGATAAGCCAGAAACTGGAAGAAAATATTTGCTAAAGACGCATCTGATAAAGAACTGTTATCCAAAACATATAAAGAACTCTTAAAAGTGAACAATAAGAAAAGGAACCACTCAGAAAATGAGCCAAAGATCTGAATAGACACCACATCAAAGAAGATATATAGATGCTGAATAAGCATATGAGAACACACTCAATATTATATGTAATTAGACAATTGTAAATTAAAACAGTGAGATGATACTTCTACACACCTACTAGAATGGCAAACTCCCAAACACTGACAAACACCAAATGCTGGTGAGGCTGTACAGCAACAGAAACTCTTATTCACTGTTGGTGGGAATACAAAATGGTACAGCCAGTTTGGAAGACATTTTGGCAATTTCATACAAAACAAAACATACTCTTATTATAGACCAGCAATCATGCTACTGGGTATTTATCTAAATAAAATAATTTTTTTACCCAGTTGAAAATATATGTCCACTCAAAAGTGTGCACTCAGGTATTTCTTACAGCTTCATTCATAATTGCCAAATTTTAGAAGCAACCAAGATGTCCTTCAATAGGATAAAGAAAATGATGTGTCTAGATCGTGCACTATTATTCAGCACTAAAAGGGAATGAGCTATCATGACATGAAAAAAAAATGGAGGAACCTTTAATACATATTACTATTATTCAGAAAAAAAATTAGGCAAGAAATTTTGCCTGATTTTGCCTAATTTTGAAGGCAAGAAAAGACATGTAAGAAACTTTAATGCATATTTCTAAATGAAATAAGCCAGTCTGAAAAGACTATATATTGTATGATTCCAGCTATATGACATTCTGGAAAAGACAAAACAACAGAGTTTGTTAAAAGATCAGGCATTGTGGTAAGGGAAGATAAATACCCAGGTCACAGAGGATTTTTAGAGCAGTGAAAATACTCTGTATGTTACCATAATGATGGATATATGTCATTATACATTCATCCAAACCCACAGAATGTGAAACACTAAGAGGGAACCATAATGTAAACTGTGGACTTTAGGTGATTTTTTTTTGTCAATGTAGGTTCATCATTTGTAACAAATGTGCCACTCTGGTGGGGGGATGATGATAATAGAGGAGGCTATTCATGTGTGGGAGCAGGGAAGTACATGAGAAATTTCTGTAAAAATAGCCAGTTATTCTATCAGTGAAATGAGTTTATTTGGGAATAGTAGAGGAATTGCAATTCGGGACAAGCAAACGATGGCAAAGCATAGGCAAGTTCAGATTACAAAGGAGAGGAGTGTTCTTTTGTAGGGGAAAGGGGATCTTGGAGGGGCTTTTCTGAGTGAAAGTTTGTTGGATGTGATCGAAAATTCAGGATGCTGGTGGCTTCTCATTGGCTGAATTATGGCAGCTTCTCTTTGGCTGAGCTCTTGCTGGGTGAGGAGAAAATCCTTCTTCCTCCTGTTGGGATTTGTAAAGTAAACTTCTTCCTGGTGGAGGATGCAAGGTACACTTTCTCCGGCTGGAGTAAGCAAGCTGTGTGATGAGTGGTCCTGCATGAGAGCTCCCCCTTAAGGCTTCCTGACCCCATTGGAAATGAGATTTCCTTTATTTTCAGACTTCCCTCAACTTTGCTGTGAACCTAAGACTGCTCTAAAAAAATTGTCTTAATTAAAAAAAAAAAAAAAGATTTCTGCTTCTAGGGAGCTTACACGAGATAGTTTAAAAAGGAAAAGGTGAATAAATACAGCAGAGAGATAATTTTAGACCCTAAGTGTTATGAAGATTATGCTAGTTTAGGTCAGAGAAAACATTTTTAGGTGATGATGTTTGATGTTTGTAAGACATGAAGTCCAAGGAAAATCCAGCCATGCAACTATTTAGAGAATATCACTGCAGGCAGGGACATCAGGAATTGCAAAGGTTCTAGTGAGAATGAGCAGAAATAATGATTCATGTGCAAAAAGCTAAAGAAATCTAGTTTTTTAAGTACGGTCCTTTATCTGAAATATGAAATTTCTTCAGCTTATGCTATTTCTGATAACAGTTTCCAAATAGTAATATAATAGATATTGCTTTAAGAGTAAACTATTGTGGAGGCAATTCAATTTATTGGTTCACTTCATTTGGTGATATTGGCAAGCTCAGTTATTGTAATTGTTAAGGGAATATTAAGAGAGGAATATTATCTGACTCACTGGAGATCAAATTAAGTTATATGACAAATTGGTGCAAAGAGAAAAACATGACTGGTTGTACTTATATTTTAACTTTTGTTGCTTTTGTTTGTTTTGTCTATTTTAGCTCATTTAATTCTCTCAAAATATGTCTTAGATGCGATGTGAAAGTTAATCAAGTTTTACAGACTCAGATATTGTATTACTGAGTGGAGTTATATTCAAAATTTTCTGGGGTGGATTTTTGGGTTCACTGCTTTCTTAAATGAACTTCAGGGCTGTCTTGAATATCAGGCAGGATAACATTGCATATCTCTTGACTCTCAGGCAGGGTAACTTGAGAAATAGATAGATGACAGCAGGTATTTACTACCTGAGTAGTTAATAAATATTGTAGACCAATTTTCTCTTAACCGTGCTTCATCAACAGTAATTTATAAGGTGTAGCCATCAATTAATTCAAATTGCACATGTCAGTTTGAACAAAATATTATTTCATCAGGTTCTAACACTGACAGCTAAAATGTAGAACTGTCTCTTAAAGAAGCTAAAGTGGATCTTGAGGGTATTTTAAGGTACTTTAAATAGGAAAGAACTTCTTTTAAATCAGAATCGTCTTTTAAATAAATTCTAACTGATTTTGAAAATTTTTAAATGGGTTTTTCTTAATTAAAGGTAATAACAAATTATATTAAATATGTAGTCTGATTATGCTCTTTTTTAATGTATTAAATTGGCAGCATATTATAAACATTATGTCATATGCATTTATATGTACATATTTGCATTGTACACATTCTATGGATATGTTTTAAATGTTAGTTGATATTTTTATTAAAATTTATATATTTTTGAATCCATTATGTTGGAAAGGCTGCCACTGAACATGTATTAATTATTCTGCTAGATATTACTTGGTAATATAATGAGTAGCTCAGTTAAGTATTGAATTCTGAATGGGTGCAAAAATCATAGATTCCTAGAATAAAAAGTAGGTGGTTCTTTATTTTTAATTAGTATTCATATCTGGAACACAAGTTCTAGTATGTATATAGAACTATGACTTTTTATCTATACTCATTATAGGCCATGATATTTTGATAATCTTTGTTATTTGAATTTTATTATAATTACTAAAAATTTCCTAATATTTATAATAGTAAACTAATATGATAATAGAGATGAACATATAAGAACTTAAACATATTTAAATATATGAGAATGATAATAGTAGTATTTCATAGTTGTATAGTGACTTTGGTTTCATAAAGTCCACTATTTTAATTAATATATTTTTTATTTCTAGTACTCAATGGTTGAGAAATTATACTTTGCTTCAATAATTCATGTATAAGAATAGTATGTAAAACAGGAAAACACATGGATACAAATGTTCAGAAAATACTGAAATCCATAAATGATTTATTAAAATAAATTGAACTATAGTATTATAAATCATTTCATTAAAAGAACATGAATGAAAAATAGTTTGATAAATAAGTTGCAGGGAACTAATTAACTGGTCATAATTTCTGGTTTTTATTCAGATTAAATCTCAATACTATTTATTCAAGTTGTGAAAGTTTTTGATCTTTTGTATAAAAAGACATATTCCTTGTCTCTGCTTGGAATGTCCTTGTCTCTGGACATTTCTTGTCTCTGCTCATTGATTTTCAGTAGCCCCAGCTTAAATTTGCCTTCCACCATTTATCACCCCAGCACTCATCTGCCCAGAGTGTGCTAGACTTAGAGCCATGAGCTATGGCTACAGTGTCCATGGCAGCTAACTAGATAGTTTGAAGATTAGCTCATCAACAGTAATTTATTCTATTCATCCCTTCTAAATATAAAGCTCGAGAGGCATGTTAATAAGCATTTACCTCTAAATTTAACAAGGCCTTGACTTGTAGTAATAATCTTGACCGATTTGGCCTTGATAATCCAGCAATATCATAGGGTACTAGATAATTATATTTAGTAAAATAACTATTTTTATAAGAAATAGGTGAATATATATATCTTGTTATTTAGCTCTTCTCTTGATGGCCTTTAAGTCAATTAAATTAATAATTTCAATAACCACATTCTGAGAAGCTAATCAAATTCTGTGCAATTCATCCAAAATAATGCAGAGCAAACTTTATCTTACAAGGCATGGCTTTTGAACTTTAACATGAAAATTACTACTCTGAGAAGAGTAGATGTGACAGAAATGAGCATATAAGATTTTGTTGCTCAAAAGCATTTATCCAAATGTTATATTTTTGAATCACAGATGAAATAGAAAATTTTATCAACTAGTGGACATTTGGTCCTGTCCAAAATGTCCACTGAGACACTTAGCCCACACCAAAAGGTCCTTGAAATTTGTTCCTATCCAAAATATCCAGGAGCATATTTGGTCTGATGGCTACAAAAGAAAAATAAAAAACCCTTCTGTTGCTTGGCAATACATCTTTATTTTAAAATTCTCAGTGGAATATGTCAGAAATAGTATGTTCACACACAAAAAAGGCAATGCTACATTATTAATATTTTTGTTACCATTTTTATTACTTTAACAGAGATAGCAGTAAAAGGTACAGGTACCACAGAGAGAGGAGAATCTGCAATGCTTGATGTACAACTAATCAGGATTTGTATAAGATTACAGTCATTCAGGATAGGACAGGAAAACATCAGCACAACATTGGTGTTGAAGGGGAAGGAAAACCCTGAATGGGTTAAAATAGCAGAAGAAGAACCAAATGGAACATCATCACAGGTACTTGGAAGAACATTCCATGATATTCATGATAAAGAGATCCTGTTAATGCTAGCAGAAACAAACTCATTAAAGAGGCAAGTAAAAAGAATTAAAAGCCCACGTTGATCTCCAAACCCAACTTCATTACATGGAGTTGAAATTCCAGAGGCATATAAAGTAACCAGAAATGGAGAATCATTTCTTATAAACAATTCCAGTGCTCAAGATGAGAGAAGAATTCTTATTTATACAACTTATGAAAATATTTGATTTTATAAGTACCAGTTCCACATTATTCAGTGATGGCACCTTCAAGACGGCACCAACACAGTTCACTCAGTTGCTTACTCTGCATGGTGTAGTATGAGGTTATACTATGCCATAGACTTATGCACTAACAATGAAGAAGCAAGAAGACACTTACAGATGTATATATGAAAGTACTTGCATTTGCATGGGAAAGAAATCTCAACATTAACCCTTCATTGTGCATGATGGATTTTAAAATTGCAAATATGAATGTGATTCGACTACTCCTACCAAATGCATGAGTAAAAGGATGTTTGTTTCACTTTTCACAATCACTGGGCCTAAAAATATCTTCTTTGGTTCTAACATATGAGTATTTGACAATGGAAAGTAACACACATAAGTGTGCATACTTATTGTTTGGATTTCCATTTGTATCTTTGGAAAATGTAAATGAAATTTTTGAGTACCTTGTGGAGAATACAGAAGAAAATTCGGATGATCTGATGGATTATGTTTTCAGAAAGTATGTACATGGTAGATGTGGCAGAGGCAGAACAGAAGCTCCACGATTTTCACCAGAAATTTGAAATGTTTTTACATCAGTACTGAATGACAATCACAGGATGAACAATGCAGTGGAAGGCTGGCATAGCAAATTTCAAAAGCTGGTTGGTAGTACATTATCCTTCAATTTGAAGATTTATTGAAGTGTTAAAAGATTAATAGCAAAACAATGAACAAATTAAGGTTCTTGGTGGTCACACTCAAATATAGCCACCAACTTCACAATGATACTGACAAAAGTAAATTCATAGAACCAAAATTATTAACAGATATAATGAATATAAAGCTAATAACAGGTCATACATACTTGATAGCAATTGCTCATCGACTTGAGTGTAACCCTGTAAAACTTCATTATGAGGAAGAATAAGAATATATGTGAAATTCAAATTCCATAAATTACAATAAAAATAATGTAAATGAAATTTTAACAAAGTTAAATGTTTGTGTTATTTAATGAACCATGGCGCAAATGTCTCAATGGACACTTTGGACAGAATCTAATTTCAAGGACTTTTTGATGAAGTTAATTTCAAGGACCTTTCAGCATGGACTTAGTGGATTTTTTGGACAGGACCAAATTTCAAGAAACTTTTTGGCATGGACCAAATGTCTCAATGGATGTTTTGGACAGGACCAAATGTCCTGTAATGATTTTATTGCATTGTTAGGCATAATTAATTTCTTCTTCATATTTTAAAATAAAAGTACATTCAAATTTTATTTTAGTGATACCAATATATTTTTAGAAACTATTTCACAAAGTTGCTAAAGATCAGGCAAACTTAAGAAAAGAGCCAAATTCAAGAAGTGAAATTATTTATACAAATGTATATGTCTTACTTCCTTAGGCAATAATAATTTTAAAAAAACATATTGTAGGGCTTCCCTGGTGGCGCAGTGGTTGAGAGTCTGCCTGCCGATGCAGGGGATACGGGTTCGTGCCCCGGTCCGGGAAGATCCCACATGCCGTGGAATGGCTGGGCCCCTGAGCCATGGCCGTTGAGCCTGCGCGTCCGGAGCCTGTGCTCCGCAACAGTGGGAGGCCCGCGTACCGCAAAAAAAAAAAAAAAAAATTTAAAAAAAAAAAAAAAAAAAAAAAAAAACATATTGTATTACTTTGCTAGGACTGCTATAACAAATTACCACAAATTGAGTGGTTTAAAGCAAAGACATTTATTCTCTCAGAGCTCTGGAGGCTAAGTCTGAAATCAGGGTGTCATCAGGGCCAGTACTACCTCTGATGGTTCTAGAGAATATTTCCTGCCTCTTCCTAGCTTCTGGTTCTTGCAGGCAGTCCTTGGCACTCCTTGCATTGTGGTAGCATCACTCCATGCCTTCTGTCTTCACATAGCTGACTACTCTGTGCGCCTATCTGTCTTTCTGACATCAGTCATTGTATTTGGGGCTTATCTTAATCCAGTATGACCTCATCTTACCTTGATTACATCTGCAAAAACCTTATTTCCAATTAACATCACAGTCATAGGTACTGAGGGTTATGACTTCAATGTATCTTTTTGGGAGGACACACTCAACCGACAGGACATACCATGAGCTTAACTTTTACATTAATGGATAACATAAATAATGTTTAACTCACACTAATGTGTAACATATATAAGACAAAATAATTGAATTTTTGGAAATATTGGCATGCATTATTAAGGTAGTACCATATCTGAGATTCCACTGGTAGACTAGCATTACACTTTTTGAAAAGTAATTTAAGGTTAGTCAACATTTGTGTTTCAGCAAAGGAAAACAAAATGTGACCTGAGAAAACTACCATATTTATCATCTTATTTATTTATTTGCTGATTATAGCTGCTACTTCAGTAGTGTTGAGTCATTATTTGTCTTATTTGAAGAACTAGTAGAGTAGATATTGAATACCTGGTTTTTTGAGAGTTCTACATTCACAAGATTTGTGCATGTAAATGAATCTTTGCTCTCCAAATCCTAGTTAAATCTCCCAAGTTAACAGTGCTCCAACTACTTATGGTTCTTTAAAAAAAATGTGAATGCCTCAGTCCCTATCATGAAAGTTTCCCTGAATATCACAACCTTTAGCATCAAAGTGCCAGAGACTATATACTACCAGTTCTTTCTCTGAGTTTATCTTTGTTTCCAGGATTGGGATGTGCTAGAACTGTACTACTGAGAGAATCCTAGTGATACAGATGCTATCAAACAGAAAGAATAGTTTTTAACACTTTTGGAAGAAAACCTCTTAATGTACACATTTTCCTCCTTTCATAGTATTTTTATAATTTTCTAAAGTGGGAAATTATCTTAAAAATACATATCATTGGGCTGCCCTGGTGGCGCAGTGGTTGAGAGTCCGCCTGCCGATGCAGGGGACACGGGTTCGTGCCCCGGTCCGGGAAGATCCTACATGCCGCGGAGCGGCTGGGCCCGTGAGCCATGGCCACTGAGGCTGCGCGTCCGGAGCCTGTGCTCTGCAACAGGAGAGGCCGCAACAGTGAGAGGCCCGCGTACCGCAAACAAACAAACAAACAAACAAACAAAACATATCATTACTTTTGTTGCAGACAGACATGATTATAACAGAATATCTTATATATAAGCAAACATTCTGTGATATTTATAATAATAATAATACTCCTCTGTATGTATCCCACTTTATCCACAAAGCTAAAACTTTATACAATAAACATTAAACATGCAGTTTAAAAATATAGTATTTAAACAATAGTATTTAAATGAATTATTCATTCTTAAGAAATACTTCATGTAGTTATAAGCCCTAGGAACATGTTAATAATGTAGATGTATTTTATTAGTTTTATTATATATATTGGTTATATATTTTATTGAGGCAGTATTAATGTGCAAAAAATTCACAGATCTCAGTGTTCAGCTGAAAGAATAACACAAATATAAATTAAGTGACAATTTATATTCCCTGGTAAACACCTCTTGAATCAAGTGAGAGTGTTTTTATTGAACCACAATGTTTTTCTGTGCCACTTTCCAGACAGTTCTACTTCAACTTTATTTCCCAAGTAACTTCTTTGTGATTTTTATCATTATAGATTAGTTTTGTCTCTTTTTGAATTTCATATAAATGGACTTATAAAGTATGCACTCTTTGTATTTGACATTTTTGCTTAATATAATGTTTTTGAGAGTCTTAATGTAATGTTCTTTGAGCTTACTTTGTGTCAGTAATTCATCTTTTATTATTGATTAGTATTCTATGATTATATTATAATTAATTCTTAATCTATTCTCTTATTAATAACATTTCTTTTGTTTCCAGTTTTTTAATTATGAATAATAACGCTATGAGCATTCCTATATAAGTATTTTTACTAAGTAAATACATCCAGCTGTGGAATTGGTGGATCCCAGGGAAGATCTATGTTTAACTTCCTAAGAAACTACTGAACAGTTCTCTAAAGTAGTTGTATCATTTCACCCTTCCATCAATAATGTAAGCAAGTTCTAGTTGCTGCTTGTCTTCACCAAATTTTAATGTTATTGTTGACCTTTAAGAGTTTTTATATATTTTGAATAATTATCTTTTATCAAATGGGTTTTTTGCAAATATTATCTCCCACCTTAACTTGTCTTCTCATTGTCTTGACAGTATCTTTCACAGAGCAGTGGTTTTTAATTTTAATGAAATCTAATATCTATTATTTCTTTTATGGATCATGCCTTTGGTGTTGTTTCTAAAAAGTCATTGCCAAATTCAAGATTATCCACGTATTCTCCCATGTTATCTTCTAGGAATTTTATAGTTTTGTGATTTACATTTATACCTGTGATCCATTCATAAGTAAATTCATTTTTTTCATTTTCCAAATATTTCAGGAACATTCGTTAAAAAGGCTGTCTTTCCTCTACTTTGTTGTCTTTGCAACTTTGTGAAAGAGCAGTTGACTATATTTGTGTGGTTCTATTTCTAGGCCCTCTATTCTGTTCCATTAATCTATCTGTATATTCTTTCCTCAATACCACACTATCTTAATTACTATAGCTTTACAATAAGTCTTGAAGTTGGATAGTGTCAGTCCTCTGATGTTCTCCTTCAATATTGTGTTGGTTATTTTGATTCTTTTGTCTCTCCATATAAATTTTAGGGTCAGTTTTTCAAAATGCACAAAGTTTGGATTATGATAGTATTGAATCTGTATTATGATAAGATTGGGAAGAACTGACATCTTGATAATATTGAGTCTTTCTGACCATGAACAAGGAATGTCACCCCATTTATATAGTTCATCTTTGATTTCTTTCATCAGAGTTTTGTAATTTCCCTCATATAGATCTTGTACTTATCCTGTTAGATTTACACCTAAGTATTTTATTTTGGGGAGTGCTAATGTAAACGTTATTTTTTAAATTTCAAGCTCTAGTTGCTCTTTGCTGGTGTATAGGAAAGCAATTGACTTCTGGATGTTAACCTGCAACCTTGTTACAATCACTTATTAGTTCTAAGAGTTTTTTTCAATTCTTATGCATTTTCTATGTTATCTGTGAACAAGGACTGATTTGTTTCTTCCTTCCCGGTCTGTATGTTTTTTTCCTTTTCTTTCTTATTCCATTATCAAGGACTTTCAGTATGATATTGAAAAGGGAGGGTGAGTGGGGGCGTTCTTGCCTTGTCCTTGACCTTAGCGAGAAAGCTTCTAGTTTCTCACCATGGAGTATGATGTTACCTGTAGAGTTTTTATAGATTTTAAAAAATAAATTTGAGGAAGTTCCCCTCTATTTTTAGTTTGCTGGGACCTACTGGTTTTTTAAAATTGTAACTGCATTGAATCTGTAAATCACTTGGTAAAAAATTGACATCATGTAATTATTCAATTTTTAATCCATGAATGAAGCATATATTTTCTATCAATTTTTTTATCACTTTGTATTTCCCAAGTATTTTCAATAGACATTCAGATATACTCAATCTGAAAACAATAAGCAGGGAAATAATGAGATAGCAAACCTTATTAGACATAATGTTTTATTCTCATGACTATCACTATCCTCATTTTATACATATTGGATTGTTTTGTATCAGGGAGTCAATTCTGGTCAAAACTTAAAATTTTCTACCACCTTTAACGAGCTACTTCAGTATATCAAATACTGGGATCATTAAACACCAGCATGATATTTACTTTCTTCAGAGTAGAAGGCCTGTTATCTGGACTTCAGAGTTTAACATACTGTGTTTTGATACTAAATTATATGTATCCTGTCATTTGGTATTGTGTAATATATAATAGAATTCATCATGATTCACTTGCAGTCATTATATTCGTGATTTTACACTGAGAGTTACTTGTACAATCTGTACCCCAGAATTCGGATGGAAGGCTTTTGGGATGTGACTGCAGATTTGAGCAAGCATCTCTGTGTATTAAAAATTTGTGGGTGGCCCTAAACTTTGAAATACATTTTAAGCAGGTCAAGTTCAGGAATTTACTAGATTTTAGAGTATAAATGTGTTGACAAAGTATGAAGCACTGTTTGCCAACCTAGTGCAAATATTTTACTAAATATTCATTGATACTTTTAGTGGCTTATTCACTGAGACAGGTTTTGGAGGGGGGAAATACAGAGTGACCTGGAGTTGAGTAAAAATAAGTAAGTCTAAAATTGTACCCTACACGTGTTATGCAGCCTCTTTGCCTTTATAGTTTTGGGCACACACACACACACACACACACACACACACACACACATCACATTCCTTAGTTAAGCCTTACATCTGTACTACAGATCAAGTGTCAGGTAGATCTTTAAACTCTATAGAAGGAATCATAGTTGTCACTGCTCTTCTAGACACAATTGTAGTTTTACTGTTAGCAGTATCAAATACAAGAGCAAAGATACTATAAAGTTAATAAGAGCATTGTTCAGAAAAGCTGATAAAGAGTATAGGAGAAACAAGTCTATAACCTTGGAGCAGAAGAGAGAAAGCAGGAAAAGCTTTATAAAACTGCATAACTAGCAGAGAAGATATTTTTAAAGTGTCATAAAATGAGTAATTTGTTAATAATTTTCTCCAAAGAGGTTTTCATGAGGCAGAATATATGTGGGTGGGTGGCCATATGTGTGTGTGTGCATGTGTGTGCATGCATGAATGTGTGAATGCATGTGTATACATATGTGTGTGTGCTTATGTGTGTTTGTGATGGTAATACTGTATGGCTAGAATTCAATCTGTGATTACTTAATTAGATTTTGCTTGACAATTAAAGATTGAGAACAGAATACAATAAAATCTACAAGTCAAATTGATTAGAATATTTGGGGATTACTCTAATGATCATGTACCTTCACAGAGCGAAAAAAATTCTCTTAAGAACCTACAGTCCCAAGGTAAGAAAGAGAAAAAGAAAGAGAGAATGCTTGGATATACCCACTCTTCCCCAAACACACAGTCCCTGGATGGGGACATTCCAATCTTCTATATGTACCATTAATGTAATTCTCAATCTGAAAAACATTAATCATAACCAGAGGATTTTTCAAATTCGTCATGAAATTCCCATTGTCAAAGAGATGCCAGTGAGAGAATTCAATACTACATAATACTGTTTGGCCAAAAAGGTATTAATTGGGGCGGGAGGGAGAAGGAGTGAGGGGTTTCCATTCAGGGTAAAAGCTAGAAGAATCCAAATAAAAGTCAAGTGTACCACATTATAACTGTATCGACTATAATTTAGCAAATTTTTCCTTTTTTTGAAACATTCAGAGTTGAAACTGTTGATCAGTAATGCTGTTTGGGAGAGTAATAGCAACTCCAAATGTGGTTCAATGAGTAAATGGCATTTCTTATTGACAAAGATTGCATAGAAAGGACTCCTAATGTAAAGTGGGTCAGTGATATTAAAGGAAAGTTTGCTTTGGATTATTGGAAAAGAAGGGAGATTGAAATTGCATATGTTCTTAATGATATGATTGAGCTATTAGGAAAAGAAGCAATCATCACTAGTTATTAGAGAAATGCAAATCAAAACTACAATGAGGTACCACCTCACACTGGTCAGAATGGCCATCATTTAAAAGTCTGCAATAACAAATGCTGCAGAGGGTGTGAAGAAAACAGAACCCTCCTATGCTATTCGTGGGAATACAGCAACTATGGAAAACAGTATGGAGGTTCCTCAAAAAACTAAAAATAGAGTTACCATATGATCCAGCAATCCCACTCTGGGGCATCTATTCAGACAAAACTATAATTCAAAAAGGTACATGCAACCCAGTGTTCATTGCAGCACTATTGACAGTAACCAGGACATGAAAGTAATCTAAACCTTTATCCATACCTGCCACTGACAGAGGAATGGATGAATAAGATGTGGTACATATGTACAATGGAATATTACTCAGCCATAAAAAAATGAAATAATACCATGGATGCAACTAGACATTATCATACTAAGCTAAGTAAGTAAAAGAGAGAAAGACAAATAACATATGATATCACTTATATGTGGAATCTAAAATATGACACAAATGAAACTATCTATGAAACAGAAACAGCCTCACAGACATAGAGAACAGACTTGTGGTTGCCAAGGGGGAGGAGGGTTTCAGTTATTTGTTATCTAAGTAATCATCGCTGACACAACAGTTGAATTGTTGTTTAAGGTAATAAGAAAAAAATTAGGGTGAAAAAAAGTAGCATCTGTAATCTTTTTCCCCTGGAGTTCTGCAACTAATCACATTTCTTTAAATGTTTAATTCTTCATGTAGTGAGCTAATGCTAGCGTAGGGTCAATCTGGTAATGTAAAACCACTGCTGTATTCATTCACATGTTCAGTATTTGACTAAATATTATGAAAGTCTTGATTTTCTTCTTTCTTTATAGTCTAATTATTATCTTTTTCTAGGAGAGAATGGGAAGAGGAAACTATCCAGCAAATCTCCTTGGTACTGACATAACCTGGCCTTATTTTACATGACCCTACAGTATAAAAATCTATATGAAAATCTCATTTTTCTGGTTAGCATGAGAAATTCAAAGATAACAATGACCAGAACCTCAGAAGGAGAATGCACAGTAACAGCTTCTGGGAAAAATGGTCAAGGGCAGTAAGAAAACAGCTAAGATGTTGGCAGTTTCTGACTTAATGGTAACACCAGAATACCAACAAGCTCAAAGATGCTCACCCAAGTCTATTTTGGCCATGAGACTGGTTGTGGTTTTGGCTTTAAACACATTGTAGCATCTCCTTCCCCTAAAGGCTTCATTATGCAGAGCCTAATTTCTCTGTTAGAGCAGGTTTCCCTACTCTGGCAGAAGGTACATATAGCTTAGCTCTCTCTCTCTCTCTTTTTTACTTTTCCACTATCTGTGAATCATAACAGTGCCGATTCATGACACAAATTAAAGGCTCATCTATTGAAAAACAAATTGTAAGCAATTCTCATATGAATAGTATTATACGTGACTGATTCTAAAGTTTGGAATGCTATAGTAATAATTTCATTTTGACTGTTACCCTGGTCTCTCACTATGTGCTGAGATCTCTTCTAAACCCGAAATATTTTAGCTTTCATCTCATAGAGAGTAATTAATAAGGGACAATAAAAACATTAGTACTTCTATATAGGAGTTTTAAATTATTAGTCATAGTGCAAAGAACAAAGGAACTAAATTATTTTTAGAAGGAAGCAAAATATTGATTTAATATAGACTTTTTTAAAAGAGTAAATTACCTCTATATTCAGTATTTTTCTCTCAACCTAAAGGGTTGCAGTGCACATAGGTTTAGCTATTTAAAATATTAATAGGGACTGAGTAAAATAATCTTTTGTGATTATGTCAAACATTCAGATAAATTTGAAACATTTTAGTCACTTAGATATTTTAAAGTAGGTACAATCATGGTATCACATCAACTAAATTTTAATTGACTGATGAAATGTTTTACTTTTCAGATATTGAAAAGATTGTTAGTCTATACTAATGGATCAACAAAGTACTTTCTTCTAAAGATCATTCCACTAAAAATGGAAAATCAGTATGTACACATGAATATTTCTTATTACAGCTCACAGAGTTTTGATTATTGATTTATAGAAAAATGTATGTTTACAATCTAACTTTAAGCCATTTAGAGGCATTTAGAGGATTAACTTGTTAAAAGTATTAAAACTTTACCTGTTAGGAAAATTAATATTTAAAGAAGAATCTGATTTAGGATGCTTCTTATTAGAACAAAGAACATGCTATAGAATAATATTTTTGTTAATGTAGGTTATTGAAGTGACCTATAGGGAACCAAATGAAGTTTGATAAAAATCCAAGATTAAATGTAAAATCAACAGGTATGTGATTTTACCCATGTATTATAGTAATTTTCTTTCATTTCATACTTATTAATAGAGTCATATTAAAACATCTGTATATTTTATGGGTATATTTGAAGGGGTAAATATCTTTTTTAACGAAGAGAGTTGTAAAATGATGGAATAATTGCTGTTCCACAAGAGTGCAAAAATAACCTGGCTTTATTTTAACCTAATTATGTTGAATACATCCTCAAATATTTTGGAAAATATTAAATTGTAAGTGATTTTATACCAAGTATAGCAAAATGTGAACTCCCCATCAGCTCTAGGGAATGTACCTTACTCAAAAAATTGGCTCCTGAATCCTACTGAGATAAAGGAATTTCTAACATAGAGATTGCAATTTCTCTCTGTTCTGCTGCAGCGTGTTTCTACCAACCAGCCATATGTGATTGTTAAATGGGAAATGATGTTAGTGTGACAGGAAAGTTGTGTTGGTTCATCAACATTTTGACTTAGGCGTAGTGGGGAATTATTATTTCCATTGACAATAAAGGAAAAAAATCTTTCAATTGTACTTTAAACACAGACATGAACCCTCTAAGGTAAAACTGAAATAGAAACTCTTGAGCTTGATTTTTATGAAATTAAAAATTAGGGCCTGGGCTTCCCTGGTGACGCAGTGGTTGGGAGTCCGCCTGCCGATGCAGGGGACGCGGGTTCGTGCCCCGGTCCGGGAAGATCCCACATGCCGCGGAGCGGCTGGGCCCATGAGCCATGGCCGCTGAGCCTGCGCGTCCGGAGCCTGTGCTCCGCAGCGGGAGAGGCCACAGCAGTGAGAGGCCCGCGTACCGCAAAAAAAAAAAAAAAAAAAAAAAATTAGGGCCTGATATACTAATTTCCAGCTATGATGGGAGATTGTGCTCATCATACAAGAAAACACTGGATAAGCAAACAAAATAACACTTAACTTTAAAGCCGTCCGAGTATTGGATGCAACAATATCAGAAGGACACAATTCCAAAGAGAAGTGAGCTTTTCCTAAATGAGAAATGACTGCGTGCTACAAGATAAGAGAGAGTAAAGGAGGAGGCATGCCATAGAAAGAGAGACTTTTTCTGGAATAAGGAGAAACAAGACTAAATTTTAAGGAAAGCTTGGGCTTTCATTAAAAAAAGCCCAGGTATGACTGTTTGGAATCTGGAAGAGCCCCAGTGTAAAACTAAATCTCTTGGCCAGACAGTTATAACCCATAAGAATTTGCTAAGTAAGCATCTGTGGGTATAGAGTAGAAAACATAGATATTGCAATGCTATCAGAAATTTAGGTTCAAGGGTGCAGCTGGAATTCAATTCAGAGTTGAATTGAAATTAAATAAAGCTTCAACCCAGTCCCAGCTCAGCTCGACTTATGATTAGCTTCATCTTAGCTCCCTGCACGAGGAACGACAAGCCCCTACTGGGAAAACCAAAACAGAATAAAGGCAAACATACTAAATGATTCAATATTTATCGCACCTGTATAAAAAAAAATGGAACATATTAAAAATAAAAATGCATGTAAAGATACAAGAAAGTGTGACCCTGTAATAAAGTTAAAATAATAATAGATTCTCAGCTTCAGCTTAGGATATATAAAACTGGAAAGAATGCTGCTTTTATTATAATGTAAAATCCACATGCTCTATAAAATACGACGTTTCCTGAACACTTCAGAGAGCTGAGATCACAGGACAGCCAACTCATCTGAAATCCAAGGGAAGGCAGGTGCTTCCATGGAGAGATGGACCGTGAATGCTTTCTTCCCTGGGACAGGCATTGGGAAAATTACTAATTGATAAGAATTCAGTAATGCTGTAACATATTGCTGAAGGCAATTGCAGGGTAGCATATGGGTATGCAACAGGCACGAGCAAGGGGTGTTTGCATTAGCAGGCTCTTCTCCACAGACTGTCTGGGTCCTCAGGAGATAGGGTCATGTGAGAGCTTGAAAAAGGCTTCCCCCAGGAGAGGGCGGTGTGACTCAGCCACTATTGGAAAGGCATACTGCCCCACCCAGTTCTGTCTCCCCTACAGCACTGCATCCAGTGCTCTTAGTTGGCTTTTTATTTTCTGGGATAGGGCACAAATGAAGACTACTTGCAGCTAGAGGAACAGAATCGAACAACAGCAACAAAAAAATCCTGTATGCCTGGGGGAGAGATAGGAAAACGTCATGTTTCCAGACCATTAAAGATCGCCTACTACTTGGAGGAGAGCAGGATAACTGAACCACCCTCTTTGAGAGCCAGGAACACAGTGCCTCCCTACCGCTGAGGTGAGCCAGACCAATTTGCTCTCTCAGTCACAAGTCAGGCTAGCACTCTGAGTAACAGTTGACATCAGAATACTACGGGGGTAGGGATAAGAGCGTGGAGAGACCTCTTTGAGGCACAAGTGTAAAGGGAAGTCTTTTAGTTAAGAGGGAGCCGACTGAGAAAATCCCCCCAACCCACATTCCAGGCTCAAGGTGGCATGAGAAGAATTCAAAGCTTATCATGCACTGAGAGTAAGTGTAAGCAGAGCAGAACTAAAGCACAGCTCAGTTTCTGGCTATGTAGATTCAACTCAGCAACTTGTATCTTTACAATTTCCAAAGGGAAATTGTAGAATTGAAAAAGACAGTATCTGAATTGAAGAATTCATCAGACAAACTTAATAGCAGATTGGATACAGCATTTTTCTGTGTCTAGGCCATTGAATGCAAAGACAGGTCAATAGAAAATATCCAAACTGAAGTACAGCAAGAAGGAGAAAGATACCAATAACTAAACAGAGATTTAGCAACTTGAAGGAAAATACCATATGATTAACATATGTGCAGTTAGAGTTCCAGAAGAAGAAAGAGACCAAGGAAGGAGGAATATTTGAAGAGATAGTGGAGAAATTGTTCCAAATAGGAATAAATAAATAAACAGCCCAACACAAAGGAAGCAGAGGTGAAAAAAGTTCAGGAACCTCAGTCAGGATAAACAGTACAAAAATGCATACCTTGGCCCATCATAGTCATACAGCTAAAAACTAAAGAAAAAAAATTCTGTAAAGTTGGCAGAGTAAAAGACAATTCACATTCAGGGGAGCAATGATATCTGCTTCTTATCATAAACAGAGGATGACAAAATAAACATAATGACAACTTCATGATGCAATATCAGCCTAGAATCCCATGTTTAATGAATTCCATGTTTATCTTTCAATTTTTAAAAATTATCCTAGGTACATATGCATCATGGCTCAGTTTACAGATGGAATAAAGTAAGAGGATATTAAAATACATTTGTTTCAGACATTAAGAATATTATCCCCATTATAGGAGCCCACACGTTAGTCTTTAATATATGCCATTTGAGTAGGTGCTAACAGAAGTTAAATGAAAAGTCAAATATGAGAAAATTTATGAAGATATGCAACGGAGGGTAGTGTTGTTGATGGCCATTATTGCTATACATAATTTTGCAAATACCTCTTAATACACTTGTTTAGCGTTTCCCTGAGCATATACAGAAGTAGAATTCCTAGGGCTATAGGGAATGAGTTTTTTAAACTGTAATAGATGAGGGATGCCGAGTTTTTGTGAAAGTGTTTAATACCCTCATCAATCTAAGTGTCCAGTTTGCTTTAAACCCTTACCACCAATTGATATGGTCAAGTTTTTTGTTTTTTTAAAATTTCTAACAATGTCATGGGTATAAATTATATCTTAAGATTGTATAAACTTATGGTTTTTCTGGTTGTCAAGCTGTGTGTATTCTTTCACTTAGTTACTTGCATTTTCTCTTCTATGTGGTACTTTTTCAAAACATTTACTTTTTTCTATTAGGTCGTTTATATATTTTAATGCTACCACTAGTGTTTGTAGCAATCGTTTATTTTTATGGACTTAAATCCATTAGGAGTATTATGTGTTACAGATGTCTTCCTCCAGTTTTATCTTGCTGTTCCGCTTGCTTTATTGTATGTTCTGAGGAATAAAAGTTTTTTAAAGTTTTATGTCTTTATCTTTCTCATATAGGTTGGTAATGGTGGAAAGGATTTTGGTGTATGTGTGTTCGGCTTCCAGTTTCTCTTGGATGTCTCAGCATTATTTATTAAATATTAAAAACCTCCTCCCTTAAACTGCAATGCTATTTGTATGGTAAAATTTCCATTAAGTTCCATTGCTCCTTAATCTATTCTTATTCTAATATTGTGCTTTCTAAATTATTATAAATTTACACAAATTTAGTCTTGTTCTCACATATTGTTTTCATTGGTGCCTTGATTATTCCTTAATCTTTACCATTCCATAAAATTTTAGAACATGTTTTTGAAGTTTTAGTCATGCACACACACACACAATCCCACACCATTATTTGCTAGGATTTTATCTGTTTTCATTGAATCTATAGATCAATTTGGGCAAAGATGAGGACTTTAGGTATTGGAACTTCTAATTATGAATATATCTTTATTTACTTGGCATTCTTTATTATATGAAGTTTTAATAACGTTTTATACTTTTCCAGAAAGTTGTTCCATATCCTTTGTTAGATTTGTTTCTTTTTTAGTTTTCAATTTTGAAGCTTTTTTAAGTGGTAACATTTCAATATTTATATTAGCATCAAAATGTGAAAGAGAGATAAATCTTTTTTCTTAAACGAAGCAATTTACTGATTCAGTGTTCAAGTAACCATGAGTGGATTGCTTATTTAACGCATTTACAAGGTTTATGTTAAATAAGGACCCTGGTTTGAACATATTTGATCAGGGTGAAAAGGCATCACAAAATTTAGCAACATACCTCTTCCAACATTAGGATCATCAAATCTTTAGAACTTACATTTTTGAAGAGAGAGACTTCTCCTCTCATGATGTGTAAACTATTCCTTGTGTTGGTCTTTTTTTTTTACATCTTTATTGGAGTATAATTGTTTTACAATGGTGTGTTAGTTTCGGCTTTATAACAAAGTGAATCAGCTATACATATACAGATATCCCCATATCCCCTCCCTCTTGCAACTCCATCCCACCCTCCCTATCCCACCCCTATAGGTGGTCACAAAGCACCGAGCTGATCTCCCTGTGCTATGCGGCTGCTTCCCACTAGCTATCTATTTTACATTTGGTAGTGCATATATGTCCGTGCCACTCTCTCACTTTGTCCCAGTTTACCCTTCCCCCTTCCCGTGTCCTCAAGTCCATTCTCTACATCGACATCTTTATACCTGTCCTGCCCCTAGGTTCTTCAGAACCTTTTTTTTTAGATTCCATATATATGTGTTAGAATACGGTATTTGTTTTTCTCTTTCTGACTTACTTCACAAGAGAGATAAATCTGATAACATATTTCTAAGACCCAAACACTAAAAACTATAAACACTGCTGGGAGAAATTAATGAATAAAATAATGTCTAGATAAATGGTGATATATACTGTGTTTATGTGTCAGAAAAGTCAATATTGTTAAGATGTTAATTCTCCACCAAACTGCCTACAGATGCAGTGCGATCTCAATGAAAAAATACAGCAGGCTTTTTTTTTTAGTAGAAGTTTTTTTTTAGTAGAAGTTTGCAAAGTGATTATAATATTTATTTGGAAGTCCAAAAGATTACGTACAATAGCGAATACAACATTGAAAAGAAAAACAAAAGTAAAGGAGTAACACATCTGATATCAACATTATTATGTAACTAAAACTATAATAATAAAGAGAGAGTGGTATTGGGGTAAAAATACAAAAGCAGACAAATGAGGGCCTTCCCAGGTGGGGAATCCACCTGCCAATGCCAGGGACACGGGTTTGATCCCTGGTCCGGGAAGATCCCACATGCTGTGGAGCAACTAAGCCCACGAGCCACAACTACTGAGCCTGCATGCCACAACTACTGAAGCCTGCACGCCTAGAGCCCGTGCTTTGCAACAAGAGAAGTCACAGTAATGAGAAGCATGCGCACCATGAGGAAGAGTAACCCCTGCTTGCTGCAACTAGAGAGAGCCAGTGCACAGCAATGAAGACCCAACACAGCCAAAAATAAATAAATAAAATAAATAAATTTAAAAAATGTATTAAAAATTATTTTTTAAAAAAAGTAGATGAATGAAACAAAGTCCATAAATCCACACATAAGGGACCACTGATTTTTGACAAAGGTGCAAAGACAATTCAGTGAAAAACAGGGTTAGTCTTTTCAAAAAAGGTTACCATGACCTTTGTATATCTTTATATAAAACAAATAAACAAAAAATACCTTAGTTCCATATCTTGCCCTAGACACAAAAGTTAACTCAAAATCTATTGTAGAACAAAAAGGACAACCTAAATTATAAAACTTCTAAAAGAAAATATAGGAGACAGTTTTTGTAAACTTAAGTTAGGGACAGACTTTTTAAATATAGGATGTCAAAAGCACTAACTATAAATGAAAGAAAAGGACAAATTGTCAAAATTGTCAAAATTCTGAATGTCTTCTCTTTGGTCAAAACTGTTAAGACAATCAAAAGAGAAGTCACAGACTTCTGAAAAATTATCTTTTTGCAAGTCATCTTTCTATTAAAGGAATTGTATCCAGAATATATAAGTAATTCTCAAAACTCAATAATAAACAATTCAATCAAAAAATAAGCAAAGGATTTGAACAGTCACTTCATCAAAGAAGATATATGGATAACAAATAAACATATGTAGACATGCTCAGCATCATCAGTCATTACGGAAATGTAAATTAGTTTCACAATAAGAAACTACTACATATATATTAGAGCAGGTAAAGTTAAAAAGACTGACTGTACCAAGCATTGGCAAGGATGTGGAGGGCCTCATGTCTTGTAACAATTATATGATGGTAAAAATATTTTCAGCTATTCCTTTTCAAATGTTCTTATTGTAGTACAATTTTCATTTAAAACATTTTCACTCATTTTTAAAACAGTGATTTTAACTTGACAGTGCTGTAAACTGATTATATGTATATTATTTTTTCTACTAAAAAGGTGCTTGGCACCATTTACCTACAGTCAGTCACTTTTCATCACCAACTATATCAGCAAATTTGGAACAACTGTTTTGAATGGAATACTGAACAGGTGCTGTGCAGTGCAACTGTTTTATGGTTCATCCCCATTTCAGGGAAAGTATTTTCACGATTATATTCCATTCTAAATGTTTTGAGTATGTAAAATCAGTAACACCGATGACAATGTATAATACTTTGAGAATGCTGGCTCAGTTTCTCAGAAGCATCATTTCATTTGTGAATCATTTAGTGAATGAAGCACGTAGTATAAATTCAGTAAATTTATCGCTGAGTCATTATAGTGCCAGTCAAATCAACCAACACATCAATGGTTACATTCTCCCAGTTTTTTCATAAAGCATCCTATTAGTTTTTTAAAAATAATTTATTGTTGAGTACGTATCTTTTATGAATTACCTTCTTTTGACTTATAAAAATTATAGCTTTGGGGCATTTCATTTTTTAAACAGATTTGAGAGATTTCCATCATTTTCCTGATGTTTGTCTTCTTTATCTCTCTTAACATCATTCGGTAAGAGAGGGATGCATTTAAGTTTATTCCCGTATTGTTTTGTATATATCATTTTATTCATTTGTGTAGTTGGAATGGGAAGTGTTTTCTCAATGGTTTGTGGTTATTAGGTTATAAATGACAATGGAATTTTTCAAGTATGAATTTTTCAAATGTTAAATTTAGTGAAATTTATGAAATATTGGAATGAGGATTATATTTCTTTAAAT
The DNA here is from genome assembly GCF_003031525.2 of Neophocaena asiaeorientalis asiaeorientalis. Lineage (NCBI taxonomy): Eukaryota > Metazoa > Chordata > Mammalia > Artiodactyla > Phocoenidae > Neophocaena > Neophocaena asiaeorientalis. The sequence continues at coordinate 246,223 of NW_020172676.1, read as the reverse complement.
ATCAATGAACTAAATGGTAGACATGTGGCTTCACATTCTAGTTACTAACCATTAGCACTTATCTCAAAGCATAATATACTACTATTGGGATAAAATTTATTATTAATGATAGTGGATCAAAATAATTACTTCAAATAGTCACTGTACTGATTTTAAATAAATCTTCTGACTTTTTGTCATATCTGACTTTATTATCATTTTTTTGACTCCTTAATGTGACTTATGGTATACTCTTGATAGGATTAAATATCTGGTTTGCCAGTTTTTCATTCTCCTGGAGGTTTATTATTAGTAATATTTCAATATATGCTTTTTGAAGAAATATTAAAAAAACTATTTTCTAGTATTAGTTTAATTGAAGCTAGACATATATTAATAATTATATATTATACATTAAGTATAGAATTATTATTTATATAAAATATAATGATATGAATAATTATATAATTATATATTGAATATATATTACATATAGTTAAAATGTATTGTATAAGATATAGTAAATATATATATATAATAATTATATTTATTTATATACTAAATATGTTTTAGATATATAATATATAATAAGTATAAATTTTAACTTCAATTAAACTAATATATATCTAATACCTATTGAAACTAATGAATATTTCTAACTTCAAATACATATAATAATCCACATATTTTATATATATATATGTATATATATACACACACACACACATACACATAACACATATTTTTAACTTCAGTTATTTGGGAACTGGTACACTGCAGTGCACTACAGTTGGATCACCCTGAAGATGAATATTTGCACCAATTTCACATTATGGAATTAACACTCTTCCATCATGGTAACAAATGTAGCAATCATTCCTTTGCTTAATACATTTTTTAGTACTTACGCTCTGCTATATTCTGTACTGCAGTGAGTAAAATACAATGTCCCTTCCCTAATGAAGCTTACATTTTAGTAGTACATAGACAACAAACATATATAATATAATATAAGCTAGTGATAAATGCTGTGAAGTAAAATACAGATAATGAGCACAGGATGAGATATGTGTTAGGTATCTTTAATAAGATAGGTCAGGGAAGGACTTATGAAGTGACATCTGAATTAACTGTGACTTGGTGCCATGCCAATATTTGGGAAAAGAGTGGAAGAAAGAGCAAGCTCAAAACTCTGAAGTAGGTATTTGCTTGGTGGATTCAAAGAATCATAGGGAAAGCAGTCTTGACTGAAATGGCAAGAGCAAGGGAAAGAGATAAGCCAGGGAGTTTGAGGGGTGCAAGTTCATATGTTGTAGCCATTGTAAGGTTGTCATATATTATCTTATGTGTTACAGAAAACTAATGGAAGTGTTTGATGGAGAAATGGTATGGTAAGAATGATATATTCAAAAGGTCATTCAGAATCTGTGGAGAAGGAGACTATGTATGGGAAAAAGTGGAAACACGAGGTAAGTTGACTGTAACAGTGTCCAGGCAGCAAAGGATATTGACTGGAACCTGTGACTGAAAAAGCAAGAGGAACTGCTGATGCATTTGCTATGAGACAAAGAGATGATTCAAGCTTGCCGTAAAGTTTTTTGGGTGAGCATCTGGATAAGAGGAGGCGTCATGTAGAGAAGAGCAGATGTGTAGGTACAAATGTGTATTTTAGCTCTGGCCTAGTAATTCTTGAATACTTGTGTCATCTACATGGTGATGTCAAGCAGGTACTAGGATATATGATTCAGGATTTCAGGAGAGTGATCAGAACTGTAAATAAAATTGAAAGTTATCAAAGTGTGGATGGTATTTAAACTTAAAGGAATGAATGAGATAACCTAGGGAGAGATGTAAAGAGAGAAGTTATCGAGAACAGAGAAAAAAAGGCACAGCAACATTTAGAAATGGGAAAGAAGAAGACCTGGTAAATGAGACTGAACAGGAGCAGAATTGGGTGGGGAACCAGGACAGTGAGGTGGCCCAGAGATCAAGTGCAGAAAGTATTTAAAGAATTAGTCAGTAGCCAGCTATAATAATTACCACTGAGAACTTGAATATAATGCAGATTTCGAGTTGATCTGTGGAGTCTGGCACTGTGGGATCATCAATGATCTTGTCAAGGACAGTTCAGAAGAATTTGGGGCATAAAAATTTGGAGTATTTTTTAGTTGAGAATAGAATTTAAAGTTGTAGTTTCTTCCTGCACCGCAAAGGATCTTCTTTTCTTTTTTGGCTGCACTGCGCAGCATGTGGGACATTGGTTCCCTGACCAGGGACTGAACCCATATCCCCCGCAGTGGAAGCACAGAGTCCTAACCACTGGACCACTAGAGAATTCCCCACAAGGAAATCATTTTGTGCCATCCTAAAAAATATACTGGCTTGTATTCACTAGGATGTTTTCTTTATGGAAATCGCATCTGTATCTAATGTTGTTCACTACTATATTTCTATTTCCTAGAATTTTACCAGTCACATAAATGTTGCATGAAATTGAGAAGACTATCGGTGTAAGTTCCTTAACTGCCTTTTATTGATTGAGAAATTAGAATATCAGGAAAGTTGATAAGTTTGAATTAAGTAAAAATTTAAACAACTTCATTTTAAATCCAATTTTCCACTATATAGGAAACTATATAATCTCCTTGTCCATTTCTTGATTATCTTCTAAGAACTAAGAGTGATTTATCTTCCTTCTCAATTGGAATTTCAAGTTAGTAATAAGAATGTAAGTAATATTTATAGCTTCTCTTGCCACTGTGCCAATAGAGATATCAATAAACTTGAATTTATAGCTCTGGTTTAATGACAAATTTGTTATTTTTGAAATGAGATGTCAAAAGAGTGGGTTGGTTTTTATAACCTCTAATATAGGAAAGAACTGATTAACAGGACTGCAGTCAGTGCTCTTATAAAGTTTCAGTTTCACAATTACATGTGAAATCCATTATATTACACTGCTTAGACTCTTGTGATAGTTGTGAAACTGAACAGAAAATACATACATGCCGAAAAACAAAAATCCCTCTGACTTCTACAGATAAAAGAGCATCTGCTTTGATTCTGTTCCCCTCTAAATTACATTCCTTCTGCATTGAACACCTCACCTGCTTAGAGATTTCCTGACATCATGGATATATTTGGCAGATTTGGATTTTTTGTTTTGTTTTGTTTTGAAGAATTCAGGATTTCTGCCATCAATGTTGTCAGCCAGATTTAAAAATTCAAGTTGGGAGAGAAAACCTATCTATTGTGTTGTTAAAAATACATTTACCTTCAAGGATATTTGTATGTATTTTAATACCCAGATGGAGTTTTCTTTTCTACTGTAACCAGCATATTGGATAAGCATGAATCATGGGATATCAATAAAAAACAACTTATCATTATTTCCCAGTGACATAAAATTCATGTAGTAGAGAAAGTTTTTGTTGTGACAGTGCATGAAAATTGTGAGAAGAATCATGATTTTCAAAAATTTTTTAATTGAAATATAATTGACATACAACATTATATTAGTTTCAGGAGTCCAACATAATGATTTGATATTTGTATGTATTATGAAATGATCACCACAATAAGCCTACTGAACATCCATAATTATACAGTTACAAATTTTTCTCTTGTCATTAGAACTTTTTATTTTTTAATATCTTTATTGGAGTATAATTGCTTTACAGTCGTGTGTTAGTTTCTGCTTTATAACAAAGTGAATCAGTTATACATATACATATGTTCCCATATCTCTTCCCTCTTGGGTCTCCCTCCCTCCCACCCCTCTAGGTGGTCACAAAGCACCGAGCTGATCTCCCTGTGCTATGCGGCTGCTTCCCATTGCTATCTATTTACATTTGGTAGTGTATATATGTCCATGCCTCTTTCTCACTTTGTCCCAGCTTACCCATCCCCCTCCCCGTGTCCTCAAGTCCATTCTCTAGTAGGTCTGGGTCTTTATTCCCGTCTTGCCCCCAGGTTCTTCATGACCATTTTTTTTCTTTTTTCTTTTTATATTCCATATACATGTGTTAGCATATGGTATTTGTTTTTCTCTTTTTGAATTACTTCACTCTGTGTGACAGACTCTAGGTCCATCCACCTCACTACAAATAACTCAATTTTATTTCTTTTTATGGCTGAATAATATTCCATTGTATATATGTGCCACATCTTCTTTATCCATTCATCTGTTGATGGACACTAAGATTGCTTCCATGTCCTGGCTATTTTATATAGAGCTGAAATGAACATTGTGGTACATGACTCTTTTTGCATTATGGTTTTCTCAGGGTATATGCCCAGTAGTGGGATTGCTGGGTCATATGGTAGTTCTATTTTTAGTTTTTTAAGGAACCTCCATACTGTTCTTCATAGTGACTATATCAATTTACATTCCCACCAACAGTGCAAGAGAGTTCCCTTTTCTCCACACCCTCTCCAGCATTTATTGTTTGTAGATATTTTGATAATGACCATTTAGACCGGTGTGAGATGATATTTCATTGTAGTTTTGATTTACATTTCTCTAATGATTAATGATGTTGAGCGTTCTTTCATGTGTTTGTTGGGAATCTGTATATCTTCTTTGGAGAAATGTTTATTTAGGTCTTCTGCCCATTTTTGGATTGGGTTGTTTGTTTTTTTGATGCTGAGCTGCACGAGCTGCTTGTAAATTTTGGAGATTAATCCTTTGTCAGTTGCTTCATTTGCAGATATTTTCTCCCATTCTGAGGGTTGTCTTTTGGTCTTGTTTATAGTTTCCTTTGCTGTGCAAAAGCTTTGAAGTGTCATTAGGTCCCATTTGTTTATTTTTGTTTTTATTTCCATTTCTCCAGGAGGTGGTTCAAAAAGGATCTTGCTGTGTTTTATGTCATGGAGTGTTCTGTCTATGTTGTCCTCTAAGAGTTTGATAGTGTCTGGCCTTACATTTAGGTCTTTAATCCATTTTGAGTTTATTTTTGTGTATGGTATTAGGAAGTGTTCTAATTTCATTCTTTTACATGTAGCTGTCCAGTTTTTCCAGCACCACTTATTGAACAGGCTATCTTTTCTCCATTGTATATTCTTGCCTCCTTTATCAAAGATAAGGTGACCATATGTACGTGGGTTTATCTCTGGGCTTTCTATCCTGTTCCATTGATCTATATTTCTGTTTTTGTGCCAGTACCATACTGTCTTGATTACTGTAGCTTTGTAGTATCCTCTGAAGTCAGGGAGCCTGATTCTTTCAGCTCCCTTTTTCTTTCTCAAGATTGCTTTGGCTATTCGCAGTCTTTTGTGTTTCCATACAAATTGTGAAATTTTTTGTTCTAGTTCTGTTGAAAAATGCCATTGGTAGATTGATAGGGATTGCATTGAATCTGTAGATTGCTTTAGGTAGTATAGTCATTGGTAGTTTGATAGGGATTGCACTGAATCTGTAGATTGCTTTGGGTACTATAGTCATTTTCACAATGTTGATTCTTCTAATCCAAGAACATGGTATATCTCTCCATATGTTTGTATCATCTTTAATTTCTTTCATCACTGTCTTACAGTTTTCTACATACAGGTCTGTTGTCCCCTTAGGTAGGTTTATTCCTAGGTATTTTATTCTTTTTGTTGCAATGGTAAATGGGAGTGTTTTCTTAATTTCACTTTCAGATTTTTCATCATTAGTGTATAGGAATGCAAGAGATTTCTGTGCATTAATTTTGAATCCTGCTACTTCACCAGATTCCTTGATTACCTCTAGTAGTTTGCTGGTAACATCTTTAGGATTCTGTATGTATAGTATCATGTCATCTGCAAACAGTGACAGCTTTACTTCTTCTTTTCTGATTTGGATTCCTTTTATTTCTTTTTCTTTTCTGATTGCTCTGGCTAAAACTTCCAAAACTATGTTGAATAATAGTGGTGAGAGTGGGAAACCTTGTCTTGTTCCTGATCTTAGTGGAAATGGTTTCAGTTTTTCAAATTTGAGGACAATGTTGGCTGTGGGTTTGTCATATATGGCCTTTATTATGTTGAGGTAAGTTCCCTGTATGCCTACTTTCTGGAGGGATTTTGTCATAAATCCGTGTTGAATTTTGTCTAAAGCTTTTTCTGCATCTATTGAGATGATCATATGGTTTTTATCCTTCAATTTCTTATTATGGTGTATCACATTGATTGATTTGCGTATGCTGAAAAATCATTGCATTCCTGGGATAAATCCCACTTGATCACGGTGTATGATCTTTTTAATGTGCTGTTGGATTCTGTTTGCTAATATTTTGTTGAGGATTTTTGCATCTATATTCATCAGTGATATTGGCCTGTCGTTTTCTTTCTTTGTGACATTTTTGTCTAGTTTTGGTCTCAATGTGATGCTGATCTCGTAGAATGACTTTGGGAGTGTTCCTCCGTCTGCTATATTTGGAAGAGTTTGAGGATAGGTGTTAGCTGTTCTCTCAATATTTGATAGAGTTCATCTGTGAACCCATCTAGTCCTGGGCTTTTGTTTGTTGGAAGATTTTTAATCACAGTCTCATTTTCAGTGCTTGTGATTAGTCTGTTTATATTTTCTATTTCTTCCTGGTTCCGTGTTGGAAGGTTCTGCTTTTCTAAGAATTTGTTCATTTCTTCCAGGTTTCTTTTTTTTTTCCAGGTTGTCCATTTTATTGGCATATAGTTGCTTCTAGTAATCTCTCATGATCCTTTGTATTTCTGCACAGTCAGTTGTTACTTCTCCTTTTTCATTTCTGATTCTACTCATTTGAGTCTTCTCCCTTTTTTTTCTTGATGAGTCTGGCTAATGGTTTATCAATTTTGTTTATCTTCTCAAAGAACCAGCTTTTAGTTTTATTGATCTTTGCTATTGTTTCCTTCATTTCTTTTTAATTTGTTTCTGATCTGCTCTTTATGATTTCTTTCCTTCTGCTAACTTTGGGGTTTTTTTGTTCTTCTTTCTCTAATTGCTTTAGGTGTAAGGTTAGGTTGTTTATTTGAGATGTTTCTTGTTTCTTAAAGTAGGATTTTCTTGCTATAAACTTCCCTCTTAGAACTGCTTTTGCTGCATCCCATATGTTTTGGGTCATCATGTTTTCATTGTCATTTGTTTCTAGGTATTTTTTGATTTCCTCTTTGATTTCTTCAGTGATCTCTTGGTTATTAAGGATTGTATTCTTTAGCCTCCATGTGTTTGTATTTCTTACAGATTTTTTCCTGTAATTGATATCTATTCTCATAGCGTTGTGGTCGGAAAAGATAGTTGTTACAATTTCAATTTTCTTAAATTTTTCAAGGCTTGATTTGTGACCCAAGATATGATCTACACTGGAGAATGTTCTATGAGCACTTGAGAAAAAAATGTATTCTGTTGTTTTTGGATGGAATGTCCTATAAATGTCAATTAATCCATCTTGTTTAATGTATCATTTAAAGCTTGCATTTCCTTATTTATTTTCAGTTTGGATGATTTGTCCATTAGTGAAAGTGGGGTGTTAAAGTGCCCTACTATGATTTTGTTACTGTCAATTTCCCCTTTTATGGCTGTTAGTATTTGCCTTATGTATTGAGGTGCTCCTATGTTGCGTGTATAAATATTTACAATTGTTAGATCTTTGTCTTGTATTGATCCCTTGATCACTATGTAGTGTCCTTCTTTGTCTGCTGTAATAGTCTTTGTTTTAAAGTCTATTTTGTCTGATATGAGAATTGCTACTCCAGCTTTCTTTTGGTTTCCATTTGCATGGAATATCTTTTTCCATCCCCTTACTTTCAGTCTGTATGTGTCTCTAGGTCTGAAGTGGGTCTCTTGTAGACAGCATATATAAGGGTCTTGTTTTTGTATCCATTCAGCCAATCTGTGTCTTTTGGTGGGAGCATTTAGTCCATTTACATTTAAGGTAATTATCGATATGTATGTTCCTATTCCCATTTTCTATATTGTTTTGGGTTCGCTACTATAGGTCGTTTCCTTCTCTTGTGTTTCTTACCTAGAGAAGTTCCTTTAGCATTTGTTGTAAAGCTGGTTTGGTGGTGCTGAACTCTCTCAGCTTTTGCTTGTCTGTAAAGGTTTTAATTTCTCCATCAAATCTGAATGAGATCCTTGCTGGGTAGAGTAGTCTTGGTTGCAGGTTTTTCTCCTTCATCACTTTCAGTATGTCCTGCCACTCCCTTCTGGCTTGTAGGGTTTCTGCTGAGAGATCAGCTGTTAACCTTATGGGGATTCCCTTGTGTGTTATTTGTTGTTTTTCCCTTGCTGCTTTTAATATGCTTTCTTTGTATTTAATTTTTGACAGTTTGATTAATATGTGTCTTGGCATGTTTCTCCTTGGATTTATCCTGTATGGGACTCTCTGTGCTTCCTGGACTTGATTAACTATTTCCTTTCCCATATTAGGGAAGTTTTCAACTATAATCTCTTCAAATATTTTCTCAGTCCCTTTCTTTTTCTCTTCTTCTTCTGGGACCCCTATATTTCGAATGTTGGTGTTTTTAATGTTGTCCCAGAGGTCTCTGAGACGGTTCTCAATTCTTTTCATTCCTTTTTCTTTATTCTACTCTGCCATAGTTATTTCTACTATTTTATATTCCAGGTCCCTTATCCATTTTTCTGCCTTAATTATTCTGCTATTGATCTCTTCTAGAGAATTTTAAATTTCATTTATTGTGTTGTTCGTTATTGTTGTTTGCTCTTTAGTTCTTCTAGGTCCTTGTTAAATGTTTCTTTTATTTTCTTCATTCTATTTCCAAGATTTTTGATCATTTTTACTATCATTATTCTTAATTCTTTTTCAGGTATACTGCCTATTTCCTCTTCATTTGTTAGGCCTGGTGGGTTTTTACCTTGCTCCTTCATGTGCTGTGTGTTTCTCTGTCTTCTCATTTTGCTTAACTTACTGTGTTTGGGGTCTCCTTTTCCCAAGCTGCTGGTTTGTACTTCCTGTTGTTTTCCGTGTCTCTCCCAAGTGGCTAAGGTTGGTTCTGTGGGTTATGTAGGCTTCCTGCTGGACAGGACTAATGCCTGTGTTCTGCTGGATGAGGCTGGATCTTGTCTTTCTGGTGGGCAGGTCCACGTCTGGTGGTGTGTTTTGGGGTGTCTGTGGCCTTATTATGATTTTAGGCAGCCTCTCTGCTAATGGGTAGTTTTGTGTTCCTGTCTTGCTAGTTGTTTGGCATAGGGTGTCCAGAACTGTAGCTTGCTAGTCGTTGGGTGGAGCTGGGTCTTGGCGTTGAGATGGAGATATCTGGGAGATTTTCAACATTTGATAGTACATGGTGCTGTGGGGTCTGTGGTGGACCAATGTCCTGAAATTGGCTCTCCCACCTCAGAGGCACAGCCCTGAATCTTGGCTAGAGCACAAAGAGCCTGTTTTCCACACAACTCAGAATAAATGGGTGAAAAAAGGAAAGAAAGAAAGGAAAAGATAAAATAAAATAAAATGTTATTAAAATAAAAGATCAAAAATAATTAATAAACAGAAAAAGAAAGAAAGACAAGAGGAACCAAACCAAAAAACAATTCCACCAATGATAGCAAGTGCTAAAAACTATACTAAAAGAAAAACAAACAAACAAACGTACAGAGAGAACCCTAGGACTAATGGTAAAAGCAAAGGTATACAGACAAAATCACACAGAAGCATACACATACACACTCACAAAAAGAGAAAAGGGAAAAAAATATATATATCATTGCTCCTATAGTCCACCTCCTCAATTTGAGATGATTCGTTGTCTATTCAGGTATTCCACAGATGCAGGGTACATCAGGTTGATTGTGGAGATTTAATCCACTGCTCCTGAGGCTGCTGGGAGAGATTTCCCTTTCTCTTCTTTGTTCGCACATCTTCTGGGGTTCAGCTTTGGATTTGGACCTGCTTCTGCATGTAGGTTGCCTGAGGGCATCCATTCTTCACTCAGACAGGATGGGGTTAAAGGAGCACCTGATTAGGGGGCTCTGGCTCACTCAGGCCAGGGGGAGGGAGGGGTACGGATGACGGGTGAGCCTTCAGTGGCAGGGGCCAGCATGATGTTGCACCAGCCTGAGGCACGCCGTGTATTCTCCTGGGGAAATTGTCTCTGGATCATGGGACCCTGGCAGTGGTGGGCTGCACAGACTTCCAGGAGGGGAGCTGTGGATAGTGACCTGTGCTTGCACACAGGCTTCTTGGTGGTGACAGCAGCAGCCTTAGTGTCTCATGCCCGTCTCTGGGGTCCGTGCTGATAGCCACTGCTTGCGCCTGTCTCTGGGGCTCCTTTAAGTGGTGCTCTGAATTCCCTCTCCTCGTGCACCAGAAAACAAAGAGGCAAGAAAAAGTCTCTTGCCTCTTTGGCAGCTCCAGACCTTTTCCCAGACTCCCTCCTGGCTAGCTATGGCGCACTAGCCTCCTTCAGGCTGTGTTCACACAGCCAACCCCAGTCCTCTCCCTGCAACCAACCAAAGCCCGAGCCTCAGCTCCCAGCCCCCTCCCATCCCGGTGGATGAGCAGCAAGCCTCTCAGGCTGGTGAGTGGTGGTCGGCACCGATCCTCCGTGTGGGAATCCCCACACTTTGCCCTCCGCACCCCTGTTGCTGTGCTCTCCTCCGTGGCTCTGAAGCTTCCCCCCTCCACCCTCCGCAGTCTCTGCCTGCAAAGAGGCTTCCTAGTGTGTGGAAACCTTTCCTCCTTCACAAGTCCCTCCCACTGGTGCAAGTCCCATCCCTATTCTTTTGTCTCTGCTCTTTTCTTTTTTCTTTTGTCGTAGCCAGGTTTGTGGGGAGTTTTGGGAGGTCTGAGGTCTTCTGCCAGCGTTCAGTAGGTGTTCTGTAGGGGTTGTTCCACATGTAGATGTATTTCTGATGTATTTGTGTGAAGGAGGGTCATCTCCATGTCTTATTCTTCCACCATCTTGAATCCCCTCATCATTAGACCTTTTAAGATCTACTTTCTTAGCAGCGTTCAAGCATAAAATGTAGTATTATTAACTATTGTCACCATACTGTACAGAATCATGACTTTATGGTTACTCTCAAGTAATGAAAACAAGTTGCAATTAAGTAATTAAATTCCTAATTTCATCAACTAATCATAACTACAATCTTGGTTGAGAGTTAAATCTTCTCCACATTCACTAATGGGTCATATTTATGGAGGACATATTTTCTGCTAAAGTGTGTTGTGATGAAGGGTGTAGACAATTTCCTCTTCCTCTGGCTTACTTATCATGAATTTTGACCCCTGTAGGGTTAAGAACATGGGTAGAAAATAAGGGGAAGTAAAGACTTCTTTGACTTTATAATAACTTAAGATGACCTCAAACACTCTGGTCTAGGCAAGGGTTTAAACCTGATGGTCATGTAGGGCATTTTATGGGTTTGTAAACTCCTTACAACTTCCATTTCACAGGCAATAAAGATTTTGTTACTCTAGCTGCTGCTCTTTCCTCAGTTCCTTAGGAGTTTCCACATTCTTCCTTGTCGTCTGAAGATCTTGGGGGACTAAATATAATATCTTTCTTAAATGACCCATCTCAGTCCTTGGGAAATACAGTTTGTCATGCTGTTGACAATACTACTTCCTAAAACATTCTCTGTCTCTGTCTTTCTCTCTCTTTCTGTCTCCCTCTCTGTCTCTCTCTCCCTCTCTCTCCTTCTCCTCACCTGCTTCCATATTACCACATGCCAATAGGGATAGAATCTAGTCTTAAATTCTTCAGGCGTGTATATCAAACACAAGCCCAAAGGGACCCATTAAATAGAGACAAGTACCACTCTTTCTGAGTTGTCTCACTGTTGCTGTTCTTAGGTTTGAGGCGAGGGCCACACACCCCTCTCTCTCCTTCTTGTGAATGTTGAAACTTAAAACAAAGTAGCAACTCTTCCTTAAAATACATTTTCCATTCATTTTCTCCCACCAAATCTCTTTTTAATGCTTTGTATATGCTTAAAGTTAGTGAGAGATTTCAAGAGTCATCTAAAGAGTTCTAATTTATTTCCTTTATAAATGTGCATATTGGTTTACCTCCCATCTCACTGATACCTCATATGTAATGCGTCTCAGGCATCAATCAAAACTTTCAATTTGAGATCTTACAACACTATGATGATAATTCATATGTTTATGGTGTGCTTAACCAATCTTTTGAAGTCATAGAAAATCACTCTGTTGTGCTTGATTGCAATTCATGCCACCACCTTATAAGTCTTATATTTATTACATTTTAAAGTAAGTTGTCTTATCTTTAACTTAATTTTATTTTATAAATTTTAATCATTTAAACATTTTGGTGTAAATATGGACATTTTAGGTCATTAAACAACTAGGACTTACTGATATTAGATTTATAAGCAAGAGCATAAACTCATGATAGTCCAAGAAATTATTATAATTTTACTTCATTAATTCCAATATTATTCATTAATACATATACACATTATGCGTTTAAATTCTGGTGTTTCTGCTACTAAGCAGGAGGGTCTGACTCTTTCCCAGGAAGCTTTTTCCATGATGCAATAGATGCTAGACCACTTTGAAAATATATGATTTAATGTGTTGCAGTGGGAAAAGATAGTTCTGGTGATGCTTCCATCATTTTGTGAACATTACTTAATGGTATAAAAATCTGAATAGAATCTCTATAGTGAAGGGAAAAAAGAACTAAGGAGAATATTAAATATTTTTCCATCTTTATGTAGATATTACTCATTCTCAAAAAATTGTCACTTCTATGGGGCTGCGGATTTGATAATAAACACTTCTTACTTGAGATAAGAACAAGTTTGGGCATTACCCTTGGATAAAGTTAATCAGCCTGTTTGTCATTGTTACTGGTTTGATTTCTTCCTACTTTTAGACAAAATAGTTTCTGTTTTTCTAAAATATATTTTATGAGTGAAGGTAACTCTAACAAACTAAATATGTACTTTGCCGGAGAAGAATTCCCTAGTTTACATAAAGCATTATTTCCTCTATGGCATGAAAATAAACTGAGATCCACCCCCACGTAGGAGGTGTAGATATTCCAAATAGAAGGATTATTTTTTCTGCAGAAGAACGGATTTATTAGTGTACTTTTCTTAATGTAAAAATTTGACTAAAATATGAAATTATGATATTCTGACATTCTTTAAATATAAAAAATAAACAATGTGAGGAGTTTATTTTTGTGGGTGGGATTCTTTAAAGCAATTTCAAGTTTATTAAACAATGACATGTAGCAGGTATGAATATTTAGGTTTGTGAAAATAAATTGGGGTAGTTTAAAATTTATGAACAAGAAAGTTACATTCACTTTAGATTATAAAGAAGAAAAATGAAGTAGTACCTGAATGAAGTGGTGTCTAAAATGATGCTTTTAACAAGATTAGAAAATTATTGAATTATGAAACATGTGTGGCCATAGTCATTAATCTTAAAGTGCTATCAATCTGTGACCAAATGAATCATTTTAAAAATGGAAATTCTATACTTTTGAAAGGATCATTTAACTTATATATTCTTTAGCAAGCTAATGCACTTAAAACTTTTAAGGAATTAAATATAAAAGTATAATTATTTATAAGTGGTTAGATTTGGCAACTTTTGAATTCTTACAGAATATGAATCATATTAATTAATGGTTTTGTTTTTGAAATGTAAAACCTATTTTTGTTAATTTTGACTTCATTCTGAAAGAAAAATTATAAATGGTGAGCTTTTCTTTCAGGTATTCGCTTCAATTTGTTGATCACTGATTTCTTTCCCTAGTATTAGGTGCTAAATACATTTTAGGCAATAGTTAATGAGATCCTCTTATCCGACCAGCTATCTGAAATATTGAAGATATAAAAGTGAGTGGGTAGATTTCATCAGTGAGGGGAAACTGCTTAATCACTTGCTGTCAGTCAAAGTTACAATTAGGTCAATGGAGATTTGTGTTTGGTGTTATGGATGCAAAGACAAGGGAATGCAAACATACCTTTGGGTACCCTCTCATTCCTGAATACTTATCACTTTGCCTAATTTTATGTAGCTGTATAGTTCTTTCCTCTTATATCAAATGTATCAATTGATGTTCATAAGTGCTTACTGAAGAAAAATGCACAACCTGGAAGTTGCTAGTTAAGTTTTATTTGGGGATCTTCTTGACAGCTGTAGCCCAGGGGGAAAAAAAAAAAACGTAGTTGAACATCAAAAGGTTACTGCTACTCACCATGAACAAACATCTTAAGTTAATGATTTTAGTGTTTTTCTGTGTATGGGAAGAGGCAAGGATCTGGGTTCATTGAAATTATTCCTTAGATATGCATCGCAACTATCTAGGGCCAGTATCCAGCGCACAGAATGCTTCCTGTTTTTCTCCACACTCAGGGTCCACTGTAAGTAGGCAGCTGCAGTGGCTAATGACTTGATCCTTGTAGAACTGGGATGGTAGGCAACATTTTTTGTTTTCTGGAATGGCAGGCAATATTCCCTGTCCATGTAAGAAATTTTTAATAAATAGCAAATATTGCTACTTCATTATTTTAAAGGAAACACGTAATTCATGCAATGAAATTTATTAAAAATATACTTTTTATTTCAAAGAAATTAAACAGAATAGTCTGATATTCAAAGTTACCAATTTCAGCAATTTTACTTGGCACCTGTTGTCAAGGAGTTGAATCACTTTGTTACTGCAGGAAGTAACTTATTCCTCTTTCAAATTCGTGAGGAATTTCAGAGGAGAGCTCTAAAATCCAACCTTACATATAATGATCCAGTGTTAATACATTGTTAACACTTAGTCTCAAGATTCTTTCAAGTTCTAGTAAATTGTCCTTCAAGTAAAAGATGAAGCTTGATTCTTCATGCATGTAGGCTTCATAATTATCTTCCTCATATGTTTCAGTTTTTATAAATACTTTCAGTTGTTCCCAATGGCCACATACCTCTAGATGCCCAATTAAACTGCTAAAGGAATTTACATACAGGAGCTCTTGGTAGACCTCTGCTGTAAAACTTTCTTAGATTTATATTTCAGTCTAGAATAAATTATTTCCTTTTCAATACACAGGCAGCTTTAGGGTGTAAGAGTGTTGGGAAAAGAAAAAGGAGACATTTTCTCTGTATTTTCCTTACTTGTGACAGTCAAGACTTACTCATTTTTGGTTTATTTGTTTGTTCTAAAATGTTATATAACAGCTGAATTGGATTTAATTCCTTATTTACCTTCCAATTGAATTTAAACTTAATATCCCTAGAATAGAAAACAATCAGTATGAAAAAGTGATAAATTAATTATCTAGACTCTTCACAGATAGCCTGATTTAAATTCATATCATAGTGCAATTTACAGTTGTCTAAATTATAGGATGTTCTGGGGAGAAGTTTTGAAGGGTTGCAAGTTCCCTTCCTCAAGATCGACCTTGATGAAACTAAGTAAATGAGAGAGAAAGTATGCAAGAGGTAATTAACAAAAAGGACACAATATTAGAAACTGTTGGGGAACTAAATGTTCTTGTGAACTTCTGTGTGTGTGTGTGCGGGGGAGAGAGGGGAGTGTTCATGGTTGCAGCCTGGGGTGAAAGACACCTAGGGGCAGCACTGAGAGTACCGAGTGAAGGTAATTCTTAAAGATTGGTTCTGGCCATGTCCCCATACCATCATTGTCATCTAATAATAATTTTTCGCCTCTTCACCACAGAAATTGGTAACAGCAGTCCAGTTCTCCCATATAGAACTTACCAGGCAGGGTAAAGCCACAGTGGAATGCACAATTTTTAAAACCGTTTGAAGACTGATCAAACTGACTTGAGTTCTTATTCCACAAATGCATTATCTCTCCTTCACCTTCAGGGACACTGGTTTAGAACCTAAGGTAACTGTTTCCTTCCAATTCTTCATATTTCTAAGAATTTAATAATGAACAGAGAAATTGTCTATTGGAGTAAAAGCAAAGGAATATGATCCTCACTGAATCTGTGGTGGTTGGGATCCTCATCCTAAGACTGATTGCCTCTCCTCTCCAACTCAACTGGAAGGGTAAGATGTGTTCCTAGCTTTATCCCTTCCTCAGTATATTCTATATGTAAGAGTAGCTGATCTGGTGATGTGTTGGAATCAGTTTGTACCTATTATGGATAGCCAACTGTGAACCTCTCTTCCCAACTCTGAATTCAGTGACAACACTTTGGTAGTTTGTTACTGGACATTGTAGAAATATTTAAGAAAAAAAATCAGAAAACACTTCAAATCATACTTTTTTAAAAAAAGACTTCTGGCTTACCAGGTTACTGCCTCTGACAATGAACTCACAGGTAAAAAATTATAATCAACTGAAGAATGCAAATATAATAAAGCAAAAACAACACACTGGACATAACAGATAGCCTAAAAACAAAAAAGATATGAGCCTCCTGGAGGAAGGAAGACAATGGATTAATATTTTTAAATATTTAAAGAAAATATAAAAACAGACAATTAGAAATATTTTAGAACTACAATTTTGCATTCAGCCAAGATATTATTAAAATTCTAGAGTAATACAAGAATATTCTCAGACAAGGAATGCCTTAGATTGTCATACAATCATAGTTTGAAAATACTCCTGGAGGAGCTATTCAAAGAAGAGAAATAAATTCAAGAAGAGGGTAGCAGAAATTAAGAAAGTAAAGATAATTATATACATTATGTATACTTAGTAGCAGTTTACTTTTAATGTGATTTATGAATGACAAAACTAGATCTAGTAAAGAATGATGAAAGAAAATGTCTCTAAGAACTCACTGTCAACATTTCCATGAGAAAAGAGAGAAAAAGGAGCTGTAATGATTGAAAGGTAGAGATCAGTTTCTCATTATTTACAAGTGATATAATCAACTACCTGAAGAAAAGAAACCCAGTAAAATTAATAGTAAAAGCTACTTGAAATAATTATGTCATTCAGGAATATTGACAAATACATGATCAAATAAAAATAGTATTTTTATATGTCAGCAATAACCAACTAAAAAATCAAATGATACACAATTTGCAATGTGAACAAGAGAACAATTTAAAATGAATAAATAATATGTACAATGATCTGGATAGTTGGCAAGAGGCATTGCAAGTAGACTGAAAATCAGCAGGGATATGGAAGACTTGTATAATACTATCAATTAACTTTTTGACTCATAGACCACTTCACCAAAAATAGCAGAACACCCATTCTTTTCAAATGCACATGAAAATTTTACTAAGAAAAGCTATATTCTGGGAATCAAAAGAAGCTTCAATAAATTAAAAATAGAGTCACACACGAAGTATGTTTACTGATCACAATAGAATTGCATTAGGAATTAATAACAGTAAGATCTTTAGAAAATTTGTTAAGTATTTGCAAACTAGAGTACACATTTCTAAATAAGTCATGTGTCAAAGAAGAAACCAAAAGGGAAATTAGAAATACATATTAATCTGAATGAAACTGGAAACCAAAAGGGAAATTAGAATACATATTAATCTGAATGAAAATGGAAGCACAACTTATCAGAATGTATGGGATGCTGCTAAGACAGTACTTAAGAGAAAATTTATAGCTCTAAGTGCCTGTATTTCAAGACAGAAAGGTGTGGAATTATTGACCTCAATTTCTATCTTAAGAACCTAGAAAAAGAAGAGCAAAATGAAATGCAAAGTACGGAAGACAAGAAAGATCAAAGTTTGGAAATCAGTGAAATAGAAATCAGAAAACAATAGAGAAACCCAATGAAATAAACAGCAAATTATTTGCAGACCACACTAAAATTGATAAACCTCAAGCCCCTAAAAATTACTGCAATACATTTCATAACCTAGATGAAATGGACCTATTCGTTGAAAGAAACAAACTATCAAAACTTACTCAAGAAGACACAGATAACTGTGTCTACTGATATAGTAGCCCTATATCTTACAAAGGAGTTGATGTTTTAGTTAAAAGCCTTCCCCCAAGGAAACTCAAGACCATATATGTCTTCACTTAAGCATTCATCAATATTTAAGGAAGAAATAATAGTGAAACACCTATACACAAAGATACTAAAGAGAACACTAAATCTTAGTATCTCTATAAGCATAGGTGCAAATATTATCTTAAAATTTTAATAAAACCCTGCAATATATACAAAGGGCAATACATAATGATTTATCGGCATCTATCCCAGGAATGTAAGGTTGGTTAACATTTAAAAAATCAAGTAATATAATTCATCATATTTACAGACTAAAAAAGAGAATAGTCATATGATCATATAAATGACAAATGCATAAAAAGCATAGATAAAACCCAACATCTATTCTTGGTAAAGCCTCAGTAAACTAGAAAGTGAAGGGAATTTCTTCAGACTGGTAAAGCCATCTGCAGGCTTTCTCCTGAGATCAGGAACAATGAAAGAATGCCAGTACTCACCGCTTCTGTTTGCCATTGTGGTGGAGTTTCTAGCCATTCTAATAAGTGAAAAAATAACTAAATGAAAGCAACCAGCTAAGAAAGGGAAAATTTCAAAAGGGACATGAAAAAAACTTTTAAGTGTGATGGCTATTTTCACTACCTTAATTGTGATGATAGTTTCATGTGTCAAAACCTATCACATAAGCCATTAAAAAACGATAAACTATAAAATAAATGAACCCATGGAGGAGCCACAGCACCCTGCCCACCCTGAGCATGGCACGTAGGCACCCAGCCCTGCACCTCCCAGAAGGAAGTGGAGGGGGCATTGCTGTTCCCCAGAATCCCACTCTGTCCCCACCTTATTTTTTTAAAAAAAGGTGGTGGGTAGGGGGAATTCCCCGGCAGTCCAGCGGTCAGGATTCTGCACTTTCACTGCTGAGGGCCTGGGTTTGATCCTTGGTTGGGGTATGCAGTTTAAATACATTCTGTTTCTTGTACGTCAGTTAGATATCAATAAAACTACTGAAAAACATTTAAGTATCACCTTATGCCTACTAGCCTGACAAAAAGTTAGAAAGCTGAATAATGCAAACTTTTGTTTTGGAACCAGGGACATAGTAAGTCTCATGCACTGCTCTTTTCTGGAGCAAAAACTGGTAGTTCTTCATTAAATAAAGTGCACATACTCCTCATAACAGAGCAACTCTTCTGCTAGGTATACATCCCAAATAAGTCCTCACAGATAACATAGGAGGATATGAACAAGAATACTGATTGCAGTGATGTATGTTGTGACAGAAAGTTGGATGTAATGCAGGGGACCCTCAGTGTGGCATTACTTAGGAAACTGTGGCTGATGCACTGAATTGTATACCACATGACAACTGGACATATGTTAATATAGAATGAAGTGAAACGAAGTAAAACCAAAGCCACGGACAAGGTGAACTTAGCAATACAGTATAGACTGAAACAAGTAAACAAAAAATTTTGCAAATTATTATACAGGACCATTTGTGTTAGTAAAAAATTTATTAAACTAAAAAAGGACCTGTTTTAGCATGACACATACCAACAGAAGGATACACAATGAACACATTAGATGGTTGCCTTTGGAGGTGGTTAGAGATCAGGGAAGTCGTAAATGGAGAGAAAAGTTCTCCCTGGTGGCGCAGTGGTTGAGAGTCCGCCTGCCGATGCAGGGGACGTGGGTTCGTGCCCCGGTCCAGGAAGATCCCACATGCCACGGAGCAGCTGGACCCGTGAGCCATGGCCGCTGAGCCTGTGCGTCCGGAGCCTGTGCTCTGCAACGGGAGAGGCCACAACAGTGAGAGGCCCACGTACCGCAAAAAAAAAAAAAAAAAAAAAAGGATGAATACATAAATGAAATTGAAAAAACAAAAATGATGTAGGTCTTGAACAGATTAATAATTATAATATTCCATGAACTATATAATTAAGTCAATCCTTTATAGGTACATTAAAAAATAATAATTAAAGCATAGACATGTATCCATTCTTTTTCAAATTCTTTTCCCATTTAGATTGTTACATAATACTGAGCAGAGTTCCCTGTGCTATACAGTAGGTCCTTGCTGGTTATCCATTTTAAATATAGCCGTGTGTACATGTCAGTCCCAAACTAGATACCTGTATATGTGTAACTGAATTACTTTGCTGTACACCCGAAACTATCACAACATTGTTAATCAACTCTACTCCAATATGGAATTTAAAAAAAAAGCAAAATAAAATAGGAAGTTTGTCAGCAATTGCAAATTAAAATACTGACTAGGTATTTGATGATATTAAAGAATTATTTTTAATTTTTTAAGATATGACAATAGTACTGTGTACTTTATTTAGAGGCTTTATTTTTCTGAGATACATGCTTAATTATTTATGGATGAAATAGTATGAGGCCTGAGATTTGCTTCAAAATAATATGGGAGTGGGGAATGGAGGATTTAGATGAAATAAGAGTGTTCATGGGTTGGAGCTGAGTGGTGATGGGTACCTGGGAGTTCATTATACTATTCTATTTGTATTTGTTTGAAAATCTTCCTTAATAAATAGGGCTTTTTAAAATAAAAAATAATAATTAAAACACAATAAGTTATTGCCACTGCATGTTCAGGAACTACTGAGATATTACAGATTTGGTCATAGCCATTATAAATAAGTTGATTGTGGACTGGCCATGTTTCACTGGTATCCCATGTCATTTTCTGGTTGCTTGAAAACCCCAAGATTGGCAGGGCAGGTGAGATCACAGCTTGGAGCAGTAAGTAGAGTGTAGCCTTAAGGGGACTTCCTCTAATAGCTCAGTCGACCCTCTGTTAGGGAAACATGCTAGGATCAGACAGGGTCTTCTACAGTTACCATTAATGAGATTAATGATCCATGCTGGAATTTTTCAAAATATTCCTACACCCAGTCCAATACACATTTCTTTTACTGAAGATCCAGATGCAGGAGAGGAAATCTTGATATTAAAACAAGAATCTTTTTTTGTTTCAAACAAGAATTGTCCCTAGAGAAGGGGATACAGATCAAGAAAAGTGGGGAATCCAGAAAAAAAAAGGTCTTTCTGCAGTTTCCCTCCTACTGACTGCCAGGAGAGTAGGGAAATTAACAAGAGCCAGGTAAGACTTCTGACTCAGTAGAGTTGTGTCAAGCTTGCAAAAAGGCCCGAGGAAACAGGAGAAAGGGCTCTTTGTCTTTTTCCATTGGCTGGTTGAACTTGAGTTATATGAGAACTCTAACAATTGGATGTAGATTTTTCTATTTACTGTGTCACAGCTACCATTGAATAGTCTTAGTGAAATCCCAAGGGACATAACTGAGCTGTACAAGAACAGTGATGGTCGGCAGCATGGGGCTTTCACAACTTCTGGCAGAGTGTTCCTCTTTTCACCTCCTTCCCTACAACCTCCTTGAAAACGAGGATAAAGGACCAGCTTCTTTACAAAAGACTCTCTCCTTTGGGAATTTTGCCGAATGTAAAATCTTGTGTATTGTCAGTGATATCTACAAAAACAAAGAATGTGGAATAGATGCCAAAGGCTTTAGAAGTAGAAGGAGGATGGTAGTGGGGGAGGGTGATAGTGGAGTTAAGAAACAATGTCTGTCTTTGCTGAGTTTCCCTGAAAATTTAGCTAAAATATAATGTGGAGTATGGGAAAATTATAAATAGGAATACAAGCCAGAGTGTTGGGCTTGTCTCACTCAAGTTGTTAAATGGTTAGTAAATATGCTGTGAAATGCATGCACTAAATCTGTTTCCTTGCAAGCAACAGTATCCTAAAGACTTCAAAATATATGAAAGTTTTGAGAGCTGATTTGTGTAAAATTATCATTGAGAGAGATCAGAGAGCACAGAGTACTTAGGTGTGAACAAGACTTAGTAACACAAAATTCCTGTTGTAAAAATTAAGCAAATTCCTTTATAAATATTCACTTAAAACATATAACTCAAATAAAGTGGGATATTTGATAAGGATATTTGAGAACTCTAAATACCTTAAACTGTGCCATTTCCAAGTTGCTATTATACTATAGTAAAATGGTTTTAGAACAAGTCAGTTATATTATTATATATATTAGGTTGTCATAGGTCACTTATTTTTGTGTTCAGGCAAATATTTGTTTTAGATGCACCCAATCTTGATTGATTAAAACTAAGAGATGTAAGTGATTGGATTTGAGACTAACAGGAATACCTAAATGACAATCTGAAATCTGCAGAGAATAGTGAATTTCTATGAATTTTTATCCAAAATTCAAGTTATGGGGAATGATATTTTGATTCACCTTGATTTGAGGCTACAGATTCTGAGCTGAGGTGGCACACTGGACAAATTTCTCCTCCCTTCTTGGGCAGTTTTACTTGGATGTATGTATTTTAATGTAGTTTCCTTTCTGGGCATAAATACAAAACATTGAATTTATAACACATATTTTAACCCATTTTCAGATTTAAGAGGGAAGCATGAAAAGGTTAAGAATTCTCTTCTCCCTTAAGTGTCTTTGATATCCTATTGGTACTCCTCCTACTTTCGTTCATTCCCTTTCTTTTTGGACATTAGGATTACATTGCCTCCTCTAAACCTTGGCATAGAGGTTATTTCTGTTTTCTGAATAACATGTTACAGTCCACACTCTACAAACATTACTTTTCCCTCTTTCACATGAACTGACAAAGATGGACTTTACATATCTATATATGTATAAAACTATTATTTCAGCAACAATAATTTAAAACATTTGATTGTTCAAATGTGAATAAAAAGTTACTTGAAAAAAAAATTCTCCTTTATGCCAAAAAGACAGTGATGCTTAATTTGTAGTTTTGGTCATATATTTTTAGGAATTTTTATTATGGGTCTTAAGAAAATAAATTGAATTGCTAATCATCAAGTTTTAGCCTAGATCTTCAGTTAATAGATGAATATTTTAACTTTTCAATAGGACTAGGATACAAGTACTTGAGGATCTTAAACACACTTATGGGAAGAAAAATGTTTTTTTATATTTCTTTGGAATCACTTAAGGCACGTTGCCCCAGGAATAGAAGAGTAAGCTCATCCATTTGACAGATCTTTATATAAACAAATTAATTATTTTGGCTAGGTGACTTTCTGTGCCACCATCTAAGGATATCAACATAATTTAGGTTAGATCTGCAACTAGTTCACTACATTTTCTTCCTCTGTTTCTATTTGATGGGTTTTTCATACTTTAAATATCCATGAAATTTCTCTGTGGATTATGAGTATGATTACATCTAACCACCTCTGTTTAGTGATTCTGATAAGATTATTTCTTGTGTCTGCATATAATAGTAGAGCCAGTGTATCATGAGCAATGTTTTGAAGTTTCAGTTTAAAGTATACTCTAATTACCTTGTAATTATTTTACATGACATTAAGGCAATTAATATTTTTTTAAAAGCATATAAAACTATCAATTGCTATGTAAGTTTTTTTTAAAATAATGCCTCTAGCTGGTATTACACTGTGTACATATGTATACATATGTACATACATATATATGTAAATATAGGTAGATAGATAGATATAGATGCACAGTCTTTATTCCTTTTCTTCTAAGGAAATTGGGCTTTTTATTGTTATTGTTTTGTTCCCTGCTATATGCCCACATTATAAACAATTCCTAGCATTCAATAATATGTTGTATTAATGGATACTGAATCAATTATTGAACTAACCATGGCTATCTGCTAGCATTCTTCAGCTATAGTTAGGGGAATAGGAAAATCAAGTTTGATGGTAGCAAAACAGGAGGTACTAGCTTAGTTTCCCCAAACTAACCTGGCTGAAATATCCATGCTGAACTGAAGAGGAGTAGGAGGAGGAATAGGAGGAACAGAACAAATAAGCAGTGGGGGAGAGCTTTTCTATAAGAGGAATAATAGACCCTGAAGGTGTCTGTCTCTGTTTCAGACTTACCCACTTCCCTCTTCCAAGGAAAACTTGATATCATAGTCACCAAATATGTTCATATGTGAGCTCTGCCTGACCCATGCTATATAACTTTGGGCACATTTCTTAACTTCTATAAGCCTTACTTTTCTCGGTTGCAAAATAAGGATAATGATAAGTCCTACCCCCTAAACGCTACCATGAGGATTAAATAAGAGAGAAAAGCACTTAGCACAGTGGTTGTCATGGGGAGAGTGCTCAAAAAAAGACTGTAGATAGATCGATAGGTTTACTTGGCAGCATAAAATACTTGATAGATCAGTAAATCATGCAAATCAGAAAACATGTGGGAGATTAAAATAGGGGTAATAGAATTCCTAAAAGACAGGAAGAACTTGATGACAGTGTAATAGAGATTCAGGAAGCATTTAGTGAGCAATCGTGCATATCATTAGCACCATAGTGGAGCCTGGCCTACCCATTTAGAGTTAAAGGAAACTATTACATCTCTCAAGAAAGTAGGTCATCACCTGGGCAGTGATTTTGGCCCAGAGGGAATTGAAACGAACCAAGTGGAGACTAGAGTTATATATTTATGTTTTAAATTTATGAATATGAATGTGCCAGACTTGATTCTAAGCAGTTTACAACTAAGAATCCATTTCATTTTTATATAACCCTGTAAGGTTAGCATTATTATTAGTATCCCTAGATTACAAATGAGAAAGCCTGGGTAGAGGGGGATTAAGTGACTTGTTCAGGGCCACACAGCTAATGACAGGAGGAACTGGGGTCTGAAATCTGGCTATTTAGCTGTAGAGTCCAGAATCTCTGTCACCCTGCTGTTCTGCTTCTTTTGTTGAGTTCCAAATACCACAACTGGATTTCTAGACCAGCAACAATTGCACTAGGTAACAAATTACATTGTGTTGGCTCAAAATTTATTTTGCCTCTCTTCATGACTGAGTTTAGAGGTAGTGGACAGAGGCGACTGCAAGTTAAAGGCCAGGTGTCTCAGATGTGTAGAGAGTATGTTTCAAGAATCTGTAAACACTGCAGGACCAGAGAAATATATGTCAGGCCATTGAGAAATATTATTTCATTGCATAAGTAATTCTATATTGTAGTTTTTAAAATAACTGTACATAATATGTGTACTTTACACATTAGCAAGTATTGAGTTTTTTTAAAAACTGAGAATATTTTCTATAACAAATAATTTTATTAACAGGCACAGTTTATGAACTTATCGCCTTTCATGAGCTGTGGACATTTGCATGAAAGCCATATATTTAATTCCAAAACAGAATTAAATGTATTAAAATTTATAAATAAGGTCAGCTATATAGCATCAGCATGAAATTGATGCCTACTGTCATTCATTTAAAACTAATCTGTTTTCTCTGCATTCATGCTTGTATAATAAGGCATAATAGAAGTCAGTTTTCAAAACCCCCAAATGCTCACATTCCCATGAGTTCCATGGTTAACTAGAAGTAGAAAATGCCATCTTTGGTGGCCCATTATATTTCCCTCTACCTGATAGGGACAGAGTAAAGGGACAAAGTAGGTGATTAAATAGTTAATCCCACTAGGGGATTGTAAGTAAAGAAAAAAGTATGGGAGACCCCTGTAAGTTAATGATCACTCAAGAAAGCAGGTTGGCTTAACCACAAAACCAAGCAGGCCTGCTTAGCAGCAAAACCATGCCATAGAAGCAGGAGATGTGCCCCAAAACAAAACAATGGTGGCATAAGACCCACATCCTGCCCAGTAAGCTCAGTAAGTTAATGACCCCTAGGACATGTTCTCTGCACACATAAAAACCAATAATTTATGGAAAGGTGACATTTCAAAGTGAAAGATCCTCACTGTACTGAGACCTAAAATAATTTTTCCAGTGCCATGACAGTCCTAGCTTGACCATGTGGGGGAAAGAAAACTCCCCTACCCAACCCGGAGGAGGAGCTGATGATGGAAGCGTGACGTCTACTCAAGAATGAGGAAGAAGGTGGTCTTCTCCCCCTCCCCACTTTTCCTTTGATTATAAATCTGTAGCCCACTAAGTTCTCGGCCTGGCACCTTCTCTCCTGCCCACTTGTAAGCCTCACAAACACCCTATTCTAATAAATCACTTCTTATCTATCACCTCGCCTCTCGCTGAATTCTTTCTGCATTGAGACATAAAGGACCCGAGCTCCTCAGAGCCCCCTGGAAACGACATCTGTCAGTTTTATGCCCAGACTCTTGGAAATGTCTAAGATGAAGATTTCTGAAAACTCCCTGACCCTTAAGATTGTAGCAATAAAAGTTTGATAGTGTTTGCCATAAGTAAACTGAAAGCTACTAAATGATACAGGGAAGCTGAAAATCTGTACATAAGTCTGAGTTTAGGAATGCCTTTTGTTCCACTTAAGTTACTGTAACCCCTGTGTAGCTTCAGTTTGTCTCCTCCACTCCTTGCATTTTAAACTCTTGTCCTTTCACATTCTCCAGGGACTTGATTATCTGAGTCAACTTCAGATCAAGTGAAATAAGAGAAAACTTTGCTTCTCTGGTCCACTCTAAAAGTTATATCCTGTCCCTGTAAATTAATGGGAAAAAGAAAAAACAAAAACCCCACCAAAACACAAAAACAAGTAATAGTGGATGTTTTATTGCATGAAATCATTTCCTTTGTAATGCAATATCATTTCTTTTTCACTTCCCCATTTTGTGGACAAAGAATCACTTCCACTTTTGTGCTAGGCTTAATTAACTAGTTATTTATTCCCCATTTATTTGCCTTTGAATTTTAGACTCATGTGAATGAAAATATAATCTGGATTAAAGTAGTTTCCTAAATCAGACATTTTATTTAGGACAAAACCAGAGGGCATTAATTTATCAGATCCATGGCTTTGTCATGAATAAAAACTCTAATTTTATTATATCTATTAAAAAGTAGCATTGTAATTAAAAAGACATTGCATTTTTTCTCTCTCCTGATGTTTTTGGTCCATGAACCAGGAAAGACTGAGTAAATGTGTTCCCAATCCAAGAGGAGGTCACTCCAACTTCAATATATAGTTCTCAGTTATTCTGAATCCAATGCATTCAATTTCCACTTATGTTTAGAAATGAGGTATTTATTTTTAAGCATGCATTTAAAATACAGTCACAAAGATCTTGAATTCAACCTTTTAAGTCATGTGAATTTTTACCTCATCCCCACTCTTTTCTCTATAGCAAACGTGATGCTTTTCTAGGAATCATTGTCTAAGAGCTGATTCTACTGCTTTCAAACTCTACATCCTAAACAAAGATTTCAATGTGGCTCCTTTTCCAATCTGTAGAATATGAATATAGTTTTTTATTCCATCTAACATAATTCTTTTTTTTAAAGTAAAATTCTATGGAACACATACAGAAAAATACACAAATCACAAATGGTCAGCTCAATGGATTTTCTCAAAATGAATGTACCCTGGAACCACAAGCTTGATAAGAAATAGATAGTTACTGTACCCAGATGCTCCTTTCTTGCATCCTTCCAGTCAACCCTCTTCCCTAAGAACCCAATATCCTGAATTCTATCACCATTGTTTAGATTTACCAGTTTTACATCATTTATCTGTCTGGCTGTTTTTAGTTAAACTTATTTTTGTGAGATGTCACTCGTTGATTGTGAAAAAGTCCACTCATTTATTCTTATTAATGTACATAATTCCATTCCCTTAGTATAACAATGTTACTTAAATCACTCCGCTTGACATTGTTAATTTTTAAAAATTTTCATCATTCTGGTGGGTGTGTTATACTGTCTCATGTGACCACTGAGTTGCTTTGAAAATTTTATATAACTTCACTAAAGCAAAGTCTAGTTGCTTTAACTTGGATATGATTCCAGCAGGCTTCATATGTCAAATATTTATTGTGCTCTTAAAATTAGATAAATATCACTCCTAATACACCCATTAATTGGACCAGGAAGAAAATGAGAATATTCTTTCTGCTGAAACTGAAATCTTTGAATTTTCCTTTTGTCTTGTTAGTGTTTTCAGACTAAGAAAAACTCAGATGTATCTGCTCTGTAATATTTAACTGAATTTCAGACTTTAAAGTAAAATATGGCTAAGATGTCTACATCATATTTTCTTTTTTTTTTATTGAAGTAAAATTGCTTAAAAATGTTGTGTTACTTTCTGCTGTACAATGAAGTTAATCAGCTATATGTATACCTATAACCCCTCCTTCTTGGGCCTCCCTCTCACCCCCCTATCCCACCCATCTAGGTCATCACAGAGTACTGAGCTGAGTTCCCTGTGCTATACAGCAGGTTCCCACTAGCTATCTAGTTTACACATGGTAGTGTATTTATGTCAAACCTAATTTCCCAATTAGTCCCACCCTTCCCTTCCTGCCCTGTGTCCTCATGTCCATTCTCTACATCTGTGTCTCTATTCCTGCCCTACAAATATGTTCATCTGTAACATTTTTGTAGATTCCGCATATATACTTTAATATATGGTATTTGTTTTTCACTTTCTGGCTTATTTCACTCTGTATGACAGTCTCTAGGGCCATCCATGTCTCTACAAATGACCAAATTTCGTTCCTTTTTTATGGCTGAGTAATATTCCATTGTATATATATACCACATCTTCTTTATCCATTCATCTGTCATTGGACATTTAGGTTATTTCCGTGTCCTGGCTACTACAATGAACGCTGGGGTACATGTGTCCTTTTGACTTATGATTTTCTCAGAATATATGCCCAGTAGTGGGATTGCTGGGTCATATGGTAGTTCTATTTTTAGCTTGCTAAGGAACCTCCATACTGTTTTCCATAGTGGTTGTATCAATTTACATTCCCACCAGTAGTACAAGAGGGTTCCCTTTTCTCCACACCCTCTCCATCATTTATTATTTGTAGATTTTTTTGATGATGGCCATTCTGACCAGTGTGAGGTGATACCTCGGAGTTTTGATTTGCATTTCTCTAATATTTAGTGATGTTGAACATCTTTTCATGTGCCTCTTGGCCATCTTTATGTCTTCTTTGGTGAAATGTCTATTTAGGCTGATATTGGTCTATACTTTTCTTTTTTTGTGATATCTTTTTCTGGTTTTGGTATCAGGGTGATGGTGGCTTCATAGAACGAATTTGGCAGTGTTCCTCCCTCTGCAATTTTTTGGAAGAGTTTGAGAAGGATCAATTTTAGCTCTTTTCTAAATGTTGGATAGAATCTGCCTGTGAAGCCCTCTGGTCCTGGACTTTTGTTTGTTGGAAGATTTTTAATTACAGTTTCAATTTCATTACTTGTGATAGGTCTTTTATATTTTCTAAA
>NW_020172676.1:21066-216499 GCF_003031525.2 Neophocaena asiaeorientalis asiaeorientalis | reverse complement strand
GCCACCAGGGAAGCCCCGATCATATGGTTTTTATTCCTTAATTTGTTAATATGGTGTATCACATTGATTGATTTGTGTATATTGAAGAATCCTTGTATTCCTGGAATAAATCCCACTTGATCACGGTGTATGATCCTTTTAAGGTGTTGTTGGAGTCTCTTTGCTAGTATTTTGTTCAGGATTTTTGCATCTATGTTCATCAGCGATATTGGTCTATACTTTTCTTTTTTTGTGATATCTTTTTCTGGTTTTGGTATCAGGGTGATGGTGGCTTCATAGAACGAATTTGGCAGTGTTCCTCCCTCTGCAATTTTTTGGAAGAGTTTGAGAAGGATCAATTTTAGCTCTTTTCTAAATGTTGGATAGAATCTGCCTGTGAAGCCCTCTGGTCCTGGACTTTTGTTTGTTGGAAGATTTTTAATTACAGTTTCAATTTCATTACTTGTGATAGGTCTTTTATTTTTTCTAAATCTTCTTGGTTCAGTCTTGGAAAATTGTACCTTTCCAAGAATTTGTCCATTTCTTCATGGTTGTCCATTTTATTGGCATAAGTTGTTTGTAGTAGTCTCATAATCCTATGTATTTCTGCGATGTCAGTTGTGATTTCTCCTTTTTCATTTCTGATTATATTGATTTGCATCTTCTCCCTTTTTTTCTTGATGAATCTGATGAAAGGTTATCAATTTTATTTCCCAAAGAATCAACTTTTAGTTTTATTGATTTTGCTATTGTTTTCTTCATTTCTGTTTCACTTATTTCTGCTCTGATCTTTATGATTCCTTTCCTTCTACTGACTTTGGGTTTTCTTTGTTCTTTCTCTAGTTGCTTTAGGTGTAAGGTTAGATTGTGATTTTTCCTGTTTCTTGAGGTTAGTTTGGATTGCTATTAACTTCCCTCCTAGAACTGCTTTTTCTGTGTCCCATAGCTTTTGGGACGTGTTTTCATTATCATTTGTTTCCATGTATTTTTTAATTTCTTCTATGATTTCTTCAGTTATCTCTGGTTATTTAGTAGTGCACTGTTTAGTCTCCGTGTATTTGTGTTTTATACAGTTTTTTTCCTGTAATTGATTTCCAGTCTCATAGAGTTGTTGTCAGAAAAGATTCTTGATACAATTTCAGTTTTCTTAAATTTTCTGAGGCTTGATTTGTGACCCAAGATGTGATCTATCCTGGAGAATGTTCTGTGTGCACTTGAGAAGAAAATGTATTCTGCCACTTCCAGGTGGAATGTCCTATAAGTATCAATTAAATCTATCTGGTCTATTGTGTCCTTTAAAGCTTGTGTTTCCTTATTTATTTTCATTTTGGATGATCTGTCCATTGGTGTAAGTAGGGTGTTAAAGTTCCCAACTATTATTGTGTTACTGTTGAGTTTCCCTTTTATGGCTGTTAGCATTTGCCTTATGTATTGAGGTGCTCCTATATTGGGTGCATAAATATTTATAATTGTTATATATTCTTCTTAGACTGATCCCTTGATCATTACATACTGTCCTGCCTTATCTCTTGTAATAGTCTTTATTTTAAAGTCTATTTTGTCTGATATGAGTATTGCTACTCTAGCTTTCTTTTGCTTTCCATTTTCATGGAATACCTTTTTCCATCTGTTCACTTTCAGTCTGCATGTGTTCCTAGGTCTGAAGTGGGTCTCTTGCAGACAGCAGATATACGGGTCTTGTTTTTGTATCCATTTGGCTAGTCTGTGTCTTTTAGTTGGAGCATTTAATCCATTTACATTCAAGTTTATTATCAATATGTATGTTCCTATTACCATTTTCTTAATTGTTTTGGGGTTTTTTTTGTGGATCGTTTTCTTCTCTTGTGTTTCCTGCCTAAAGAAGTTCCTTTAGTGTTTGTTGTAAAGCTGGTTTGGTGGTGCTGAATTCTCTTAGCTTTTGCTGTCTGAAAAGCTTTTGATTTCTTTGTCAAATCTGAATGAGATCCTTGCTGGGTAGAGTAATCTTGGTTGTACCTTTTTCTCTTTCATCACTTTAAGTATATCTTGCTACTCCCTTCTGGCCTGCAGAGTTTCTGCTGAAAAATCAGCCAATAACCTTCTGGGGATTCCTTTGTATATTATTTTTTGCTTTTCCCTTGCTGCTTTTAATATTTTTTCTTTGAATTTAATTTTTTTTAGCTTGATTAATATGTGTCTTGGTGTGTTTCTCCTAGGGTTTATCCTGTATGGGACTCTCTGTGCTTCCTGGACTAGGGTGATTATTTCCTTTCCCATGTTAGGTAAGTTTCCCTCTATAATCTCTTCAAATATTTTCTCAGACCCTTTCTTTTTCTCTTCTTCTTCTGGGACCCCTATAATTTGAATGTTGGTGCGTTTAGTGTTGTCCCAGAGCTCTCTGAGGTTGTCTTTAATTCTTTTCATTCTTTTTCCTTTATTCTGCTCCTTGGCAGTTATTTCTACCATTCTGTCTTCCAGCTCACTTATTTCTTCTTCTGCCTCAGTTATTCTGTTATTGATTCCTTCTAGTGTATTTTTTATTTCAATTATTGTGTTGTTCATCTCTGTTTGTTTGTTCTTTAGTTCGTCTAGATCTTTGTTAAACATTTCTTGTATTCTCAATCCATGCCTCCATTCTATTTCTGAGATTCTGGATCATCTTTACTATCATTACTGTGAATTCTTTTTCAGGTAGACCACCTATTTCCTCTTCTTTTATTTCGTCTTGTAGGTTTTTACCTTGCTCCTTCATCTATGACATTTTTTCGTCATCATTTTTTTTTTGATGGGTAGGATTGTGTTCCTGTCTTACTGGTTTTTTGGCCTGAAGCTTCCAGCACAGGAGTTTGTAGGCTGTTGAGTAGGCTGTTTGGTCTTGGTGCCAAGATGAGGACCTCCAGGTGGCCTCACTCTGATGAATATTCCCTGGGGTCTGAAGTCCTCTGTTAGTCCAATGGTTCAGACTTGGAGCTCCCACCCCAGGAGTTCTGGCCTGACCCCTGGCTCGTGAACCAAGATCCCATAAGCTGCGTGTGTGGCAAGAAAAAAAAAAGGAAAAAGAGAAGAAATTAAAAAGGGGCAGAACAATAACAAAGAATATAAAATAAAATTAGAGAACTAAGATATATGTTAGAAAGAATTAAAAAAAATAAAAATATAGATGAAAAAACAACCAGAAGGTAGAACAGAACCACAATAATGAAACAGAGGAGGAAAAAAAAAATGCTGGAAAAGGCCTTGGCTGTGGGGGTCAGGGCTTAGGCTGAGCCGGGGTTTAGATGGTGGGCAAGGCCTATGCTTAGGACCCACGGGTCTGGAAAAGGCCCTGGGGGGTTGGGTTGGGTGGTGGGGCTTAGGCTTAACAGGAGCAAAAAGGGGCCCAGGCATGCCTTTGGCCTTGGAGGGCGGGAGACCTGGCCTGGGAGCCCAGCAGGCTTCCCAGGGCTGAGTGTTAAGGGGAAACTCTCACCATTCCTCCCCTGATCCTCTGATCCTGGTGAGCCCCTCCCTGTCTGCCTCTCCTATTCTGCCCCCACCTCCCCACTATGCCCCTAGGACCATCATGGCCCAGAGGGGACTTCGGAGGGTGGAGGACCAGGCCCGGGAGCCCCACAGCCTTCCCGGGCCTGATTTGGCAGGGAAAACTCTCAGCATGCTCCCCCCTGTACCTCTGAGCCCCTGAGGGTCCCTCCGGTTGTGGGAAACCATCCCCCCTCCAAGACACCTCTCAGGGGCGCCAGTCCTGTCCAGCCTCCACTTCTCCTCTCCCTCATGCCCCCCACATCCTACTTGGTCACTTGGGTGTTCCTCCCATCTCCTTGGGCATCGAGGTCCCACACCAACATCCAGCAGGCGCCCTAGCTGTGGGGATACGTGAACTCTGCGTCCTCCCCTGCCACCATCTTGACTCCATCCCTCCATATTTTCTTATCTTTATAATCTTTCACTTATATTAGTTTGTTTCTCAGATCCAGAGATTCTTTTTCCTCCAACATTTTGAGCCAGTTTTCCTCAAGTGTCTTTACCTACAACCTAAATATTTAAAATAAATAATCCCAATGATCAAGTGCTAATGGCTCACCATAATATTTATATATGTTTTTGTGTGTTTGTGTATATATGTGCCCTATTGGATCAATTGTATAATAGTTTCCAAATCTTTATATTCATATTTCATTCATAAACATTATTTTCAGTTTTTGAGCATCTCAAGTAATTTTGCTAATTCATCTGATGTTTTCACCAACTTAATTTTACATTCTAATACACAATGAACAAATGCAAAATAATATAAAAGATACTTTAAAAGGCAGATTGAGGCTCTATTTTATATATTTGCACTTTAAAGTATTGGGTGGGCCAAAAGGTTCGTTCGTTTTTTTCCATAAGATGGCTCTAGTAGCACTTAGTTGTCTTTAACTTCATTTGAGACAGTTTTGTTAGATTGTATGTGATAGCTGTCATATCAGCGTGCATTTAAAAAAAAGACATCAAAATTGGTGAATTTGGGGGTAGCCATTTTAATATTGAAGACGGAAGAAAAATAACATTTTTTGGCATATTATGCTTTATTATCTCAAGAAAGGTAACAACGCACCTGAAACACAAAAAAAGATTTGTGCGGTGTATGGAGAAGATGCTGTGACTGATCGAATGTGTCAAAAGTGGTTTGTGAAGTTTTGTGCTGGAGTTTTCTCGCTGGACAATACTCCATGGTTGGGTAGACCAGTTGAAGTTGATAATGATCAAATCAAGACATTAATTGAGAACAATCAACATTGTACCACACAGGAGATAGCTGACATACTCAAAATATCCAAATCAAGTGCTGAAAATGTGTATGGAGAAGATGCTGTGACTGATCGAATGTGTCAAAAGTGGTTTGTGAAGTTTTGTGCTGGAGTTTTCTCGCTGGACAATACTCCATGGTTGGGTAGACCAGTTGAAGTTGATAATGATCAAATCAAGACATTAATTGAGAAAAATCAACATTGTACCACACAGGAGATAGCTGATATACTCAAAATATCCAAATCAAGTGCTGAAAATCATTTGCACCAGCTTGGTTATGTTCATTGCTTCTATGTTTGGGTTCCACATAAGTTAAGCAACAAAAACCTTGACCATACTTCCACATGCAATTCTCTACTGAAACGTAATGAAAATGTTCCATTTTTAAAACAAATTGTGATGACCTATGAAAAGTGGTTACTGTCCAGCAATGTGGAACAGACCAGATCATGGGGCAAGCAAAAAAACCCACCACCAACCACACCAAAGGCTGATCTTCATCCAAAGAAGGTGATGTTGTGTATATGGTGGGATTGGAAAGAAGTCCTCTATTATGAGCTCCTTCCAGAAAACAAATGATTAATTCCAACAAATACTGCTCCCAATTAAACCAACTGAAAGCGTCACTCAATAAAAAGTGTCCAGAATTAGTCAACAGAAAATGCAAAACCTTCCATCAGGATAACACAAAACAGCATGTTTATTTGATGACCAGGCAAAAACTGTTACAGCTTGTCTGGGAAGTTCTGATTCATCTTCCGTGTTCACCAGACATTGCACCTTCAGATTTCCATTCATCTCAGTCTTTACAAAATTCTCTTAATGGAAAAAATTTCAATTCCTTGGAAGACTATAAAAGGCACATGGAACAGTTCTTTGCTCAAAAAGATAAAAAGTTTTGGGAAGATGGAATTATGAAGTTGCCTGAAAAATGGCAGAAGGTAGTGGAACAAAAGGGTAAATATATTGTTCAATAAAGTTCTTGGTGAAAATGAAAAATGTGTCTTTTATTTTTACTTAAAAAATTGAAGGCACTTTTAGGCCCACCCAGTATCTTTCTCTGTTTGGCCCAATTTTGGTCATGTTAAGAATATACAGATAATTAACTTAAAGATATATACTTTTGCCTTCATATTCCCAATAATATCTACTATATTTGTTGTACCTATGAATTTAATTACATTAATATTTTCTATTTTCACTGTTTATGTACTCATGTTTTTCATTTAGTATACATTTTGATTATATATGGATTTTGATAAAACTTGTGTATATAAAAGTTATAATATTTAAAATATGCACTTTATGTTTCATTAATGCCATTTACTATACTACTGTATCTAAAATTGATACATAACTATCACTGGACTCATTTTAAAAGGTTTTATGATTTATATTTAAAGTATTATCTTTCATGTGCTTGCAAATAAATTGCTGCTGAGCTTAAAAAGCATAATCTCCTTATCAAATAAAATTTAGCAAATGTAGACATACAGCAAAACAAAGAAATATCCATCAGTTCCTCAACTAGTTACAATCACTTTTAAGTATTGGTGTATTTACTTCACTTATTCGGTGCTCCTTAAAATTTTGACTAATAAAATATTTGTTTAAAATAAGATTTTGGGCTTCCCTGGTGGCGCAGTGGTTGAGAGTACCCCTGCCGATGCAGGGGACATGGGTTCGTGCCCCGGTCCACGAAGATCCCACATGCTGCGGAGCGGCTGGACCCATGAGCCATGGCCGCTGAGCCTGCGCGTCCGGAGCCTGTGCTCTGCAACGGGAGAGGCCACAACAGTGAGAGGCCCGCGTACCGCAAAAAATATATATATATTAAAATAAGATTTCTTTTTCCTAAAGCACTCAAATGTCTAAGAACCTCCTGAGGCTGTCAACTGTTTCTCTTTTGGAGCTTTAGCTTTGAAAATAACCTCAAATAACCCCAAGGGTATGAGTTAATGAGATTTGAAAGTATTCATCCAAATTGCTTTATATGTAGCTCTAATCTGCCTTAAGACACAGTTTTATCTTACTTTTATATGTAATATATGATTTGAATTTTTCCTTATGTAGCTCAATAATAATATCATCTAAAAAACCGATATTTAAAGTGGTTTATATATTTTTGTTTAATTAGGTTGGGTATTTATGATATTTTTAACTTTCAGTCCTGAAAATTTTGGATGATTGTGTTTTATCTGATTTTTAATTTTTTAAATTGGGTTGCAATTGACAAAATCATGCTGCAATCTATTTTCTTTTATTGCAGACATTTATAGCAAAAATGAACCGAGCATCTATTATGTGACTGACATTCATCTGAATACTACAAAAAATTAATGAAACAGTAAAAAACAACACTCAATTCAATTGTATCAAGTGTGGGTATTTGGGATAAGAGAATGGACCTAATGAGATCTTTCACAAAAGTTCTTTTATTAAAAACAAAAAAAGAACAACAAAAAACCTAAAAGCATGCTATGGGTATCATAAAAACAATTTCAAATATTTACAAAGAAAATGGAGAACAAAATATTGTAAGAGAAGCATGAAGGAGACTTAGGAGGCAGAAAAAGGGGAAAAATACTGAAAGAAAATCACCAGTGTTTGAAAAAGAATGAAACATTTCATTTCTGCAGTTTCTGATGGGCAGATGAATCATATGTTCCAGCATGATTTGTTCAAAAGCTAAAGTGATTTAGCCTACCTAAATAATGGTAGTTTCATTGCAACTCTGCACTATCAGCCTACTGGAACATTAGTGTTAAGTTCTGCATACCATCTTTTAGTATTCACCTAGGTAAAAATGCACGTGAATGGTTAGTGTGACCCAGAGAAGGTAAGATCTAGATTAAATAATGTATGGAAAACTGTTAAAAAGAGATGAATATTTAGTCTAAAAAATAGTTAAATGGAACACAAGTTCTCTGAAATCTAAAATGTCTATTCTTTCAGTGAAGAAAATCTTGTTAATTATTATTATTATAAGTATTTTTCTGAAGGCAAAATTATATTCTTTAAAGAAAATTATATATTCTTCTTTAAAGGATGTGTGACTTTGAATGAATAAAAGGAATCCCACAGACATACTCTCAGTGAGTCTGATGCAAGTAATCACAGAAAATCATGCTGAATGACATTTGTAGATCCCTCAATAATTTTTGGAAAATTATTTTTGAATGTTTAAATTTCCTGCAGGGAGAATCTACAACGAAGAGTAATAACACTGGAAAGAATTTTAAAACAAATTTAAAAGTTTCTAAAGAAGAAGGAGAAGGAGAAGAAAAAGAACAACAATATTGCTGTTTTATTAAAACAGAAAATAATTATTTTTAATCTAAAATGTTGTGATAGTTCAAAGAAGTACATTCGCCCTTCAGTAGATTCAAATTGAAGAGCTAAACCTAAACATAAGCTGCATTTTTATCATTAGTTCAGAAACACCACATCAAGATAAGGTAACAAAAGCCCTGGAAGGATATTGATTTAGACCTACACATTAATTTAAAGGTAAGATTGATAAAAAAGAGAACTTGAAAAAATAAGATAAACCAGAGAAATTGTAGTTTGGCCTTTATTTGTCCTTCTGAATTTAAAACTGTAGAGCATTAAAATCTATATCTGTACACATATATATAAAATATGAAAATAAATGTGATTTATCTCTTTAAATTGTATACATGTAAGATAAATGTAAATATGCAAACAACCCACACATGTCGAGCACACAGTATATGTCATTTTATAGCCTCTTTGTTAAATTAGTTCATATTTTAAGAGAGGAAACCTTTGGTTACAAAAGTTATTTTCTTTATTATTAATGCCAAATGTTTATAAAAGGACTTAAGCAGTAATTTTAAATCATATCCGACTAAATGTTATCTTCATCAAAGCTCTTTTAATCAATACTTGAAAGATAAAAATCCTATATAGAAAATTATCCACTTATAGGGCTCCTCAGAAGTGAAGTTTGTCAGATGAATGTAAAATTTATCAGACAAATCAAAGCCCATCTATATCAATATTGTTTGTTTCTCTACTAACCATAATTATTTTCAACTGAGAAAAGAATTTTAAAGTACTTATTTAATGTGTTCATTAGTTATTCAGAGCCTATGTAAGTTATAGAACACCTATGTGCCAGTGCCTTTGATAGAGATGTAAAGGCATTCACAACCATCAGGAAACTAAATTCTAATAAAAGCGATGGACTGATAAAGTAAAATTATACAACATGACTTTTTTTTAAATTATATAAATTTATTTATTTTATTTTTGGCTGTTGTTGGGTCTTTGTTGCTGTGCACAGGCTTACTCTAGCTGCGGCGAGCGGGAGCTACTCTTCGTTGCGGGGCCCGGGCTTCCCATTGCGGTGGCTTCTCTTGTTGCGGAGTACGGGCTCTAGGCATGTGGGCTTCAGTAGCTGTGGCTCATGGGCTCTAGAGCACAGTCTCAGTAGTTGTGACACACGGGCTTAGTTGCTCCACGGCGTGTGGGATCTTCGCGGACCAGGGCTCGAACCCGTGTCCCCTGCATTGGCAGGAGGATTCTTAACCACTGCACCACCAGGGAATTCCAACAATGTCTTTTGACATATGCACAGAGAGTTGTGGCAGCAGAGAGTGGGAGTACTCAACTCAGTTTTGGAAATCGGAGAGGATTTAATTCAAAAAGGCATCAGAAAGAAAGTGTGGTTTTAGCTGAATCTGGGAAGAAAAATTTACAAGACAAAGAGTAATGTTTCAGGAAGAGAAATCAATGCAAACATACAAGGTTGAGGGGAAGCAGACATTTAGGGAAGAAGAAACAGTGAGCCAGGCTGAAGTCCAGGGTATACAAGATTGAATAAAATGTGTTGCGATTGAAAAAGTACACCATGACTTAAAAATAGAAGACTTGGCATGCAGTGTAAAGGATATAAACCTTATTCTGTAATTGTTGGATCACTAAGGGAATAAAGAAAGAGACAATCTATTTTGCACTAAAGCTCTTTCCCATTGTGTGGGGTATGTACTTGAAGGTACAGGACTAGAAGAGATGACCTCAGTTAGGAGGTCTCTCTTTGACCTCATGTAGAAATGATAGACTATAATGAGGCAGAATCAATGAAGATGATAAAACTAGATGCATTTTTTATATAATTAGAGGTACAACTGAAAATATTTAAGGGGTGATGTATGGACGGATAGCATATAGGTTTTTCTGAGCAGACTTTGAGACAGTTTAGTGTTCAGGGTGTTTATAAGGGTTGATGATGTTATCAATACCTTTAGAAAGGGGAAAGAAGAAGTAAGGGATGGGCAGAGAGAGAAATCCAGCTGTGATATAGTCCAAACAGTCTCAGCAGACCTAACGGGGATCCTGAGGCTGAAACTCCTGGTCAGAGATGTCCTGCTTTGGGCTAAAATTAGTGGGTTTTTATACTCCCTGTAAAATTAATCATTGGATGTAGGCCACACTCCCAAAAGCATGACTTTGACTGAGGCAGTTCATTGAAGCCAAGGCAACCCCTGAAGGGGCCAACTGCCAAAGACTGTCTGGTGACAGCCTTTGTTAGTATCTGGGAAACAAGAGCAATCTTTGCAGGGAGATTTGGGAGGTGGAACATCTCTGAGTCCATCATAGTAGGTATAAGGGGGGAAGAGCACCCAAGGTTGATTCCAACGTTTACAGTTTGAGGAAAGGATTCTGGAGTGATTCAACGAAAGAGGTTTACAGAAAGAATGACAGTGTGTTGGTGGGGAATTGTGTCTGGCTTAGAGAACTCAGTTTCTGATCCACTGAGTTTGACCCAATATTTGTAGGTAACTACTGTAGTGTTTATAACACCATCATCATGGTTCACATCTCTGCATATGCCTGTTAGTTTAATTTTGTTAAATAAATCTCAGTTCTATAAATAAATGTATTTAGTAATATATGGGTTAGGGAAAGTGACTAAAACTGAAATGCATCTTGTTTACTGGAAAAACAAAGCTAAATACATGCCCTATCTGGGAAGGAGTCAATGACTTCTTCCTTATTAAAAAATAACAGGTTAGTTTCCATGAACAGTGACATTACTGGAAGTCTTCCAAATAAATGTTAAATGTAAAAACACAAAATAATAAAAAATGCCCTGTATTAAGAAATTAAATAAAATGAACAAAGTGTTTTTCCCCCCTAAAAATAGCTGTAGTTCACTGGGGAGTTTTAATACTACAGAATCATCTTCAGGAGCTTCATGCAGAAAGTGACCATTTTTTAGTGCTTTGTCATGACATTTCACGAGATTTGGCATGATACCATGTAATAACTTCATTTTCCTTACAAGAAAAAAAAATGAGGCTACTGTACAGGAAGAATTTGCAGTGAATCTTGCAAGAATTCAGTAGCTTGGCATTTATTGCCCATCGCTTCCTTTTGATTTAGCAGAGCTGCCCTTCAGTATTTCTTTTCTCCAAATACTTGCCCAACTCCGTTTTTAAAACAATTTATACTGGTGGCACATTTTACAGCTTTTGGCAGTTTGTGGCATATGTTTTTGTGTCAGAATGGTCCCACTCTAGTATATTTAGAAAAACTTTTGGACATCTTTGGTAAAACTCAATTATTTTAAGGGTCTGTATCTGCAAGAAAGAAGGGCATGGTACCATTTAGTGTTACTCCATGAGGGGAGTTTTACTTTAAATGTTGCTTTATATGTCACTTTCGATTTGAAGGAAAACACTAACTGGAAGTGGACCTGTTGGAATTTTTGGTTTTTATTTTTCAACTTATTGAAAGTATGAATTCTAAACTAGAAAGACATGCATTATAAAAGTAAAACATCCAATAGTTTTGTATTAAGCCTTGAATTTAAACATTTATGATAGAGTGTAAATCCACTATGTATTGAACTAAAACTTAGACTTGTTTTTGAGAGTTGCTATTCTACTTGAATATACATATTTCTTTCATACTTCTAATTATCTACTGAAGTTTTGATGTGTTCATTAATAGGAGATGACTCATAACTATTCAAGATTTTCCATTAAATTCTATTGAAATTATTCTGGTAATAGAAGTTGATTTTACTTAAATGAAGTAGTATTAATATTTCAGAATTTCAAATAGAACTTGATTAAAAGATGGCAGTGGTCCCAAGATCTTATCACTAAAAACCACTCTTTGAATTATTGAGAACCACTTGTAGATACATATCAAGAAATTTCCTCTCTCATAGTTAAATTTATGCGTTCCAAAATAATGTGTCTCTTTATAAATATAAGACCTACATATAAAATTAGAGTGGAAAAAGTACCCTTTACAACTGTACAGTAACTGTTCCTCACTACAAAGTATGTCAGGTTTGTTTGGCTTTTAATGATAAATGTGAATTCTGGAATTATATAGACCAGGATTAATTTATATCTTGTTTGTCATTTTTAAAAACTTTGGTAATAGATATCTAGTTATACTTAAAATGTCCCTAAAAGAGTTTAAAATATGAATGGACCTTATTTAAGACAACTAAAAAAGATGGGGACTATTGCTTTATTCTATGATTACAATTATATACTATGATTATTTCTACATAATCTTGTTTCCGTATGTGATTCTTGTACCATTTGGTTTGATTGATATGTAACCTGAAGAAAACAACACAGATAATAGTATGAAATGAAATTTACTTAATTTTGTGATTCCATTTCTTAGGACCCATGATATATACCTAGCCGATGATGTGGAAATCTCTTAGCCCTTAACGGAAAAGGCTGAGTACATTAAGGGCTTCCTTCAGACAAGAGACAGACAACCATGGTTTGCACACTATATTTCCTCCTCTTCAACAGTGAGGCCATTGCCTATCATTAACTGTAAGGTATAAACGGCCAAATGTAACCTCACAGTATTCATATCAAGTGAGCTAAGCATTAGAGATACATTTTCTCATTTTATCTGCATGATTTAAAAAATATAAAGTAGTTATTACTATGTCTTCTGTTGTGAAATGGAGAAATTGAAACTCAAGTGAAAGCCAGTGTTGTTTTTTGAGATTTTTTCCTTCCTGAATCCAAATAGAAGAGCATAAGATGCAAAATATTGCATTCAGGTATGCTGAGATAAGAATATAGGCCCCATTCTCATAAACTAGATAATTTGATAAAATCTCTTACTGTTGTTTCCTTATCTGTAATATGTACAGTATAAAATCTCCTCACTAGAGTTCCTATCATTTCAGAAGTACTCAAACATTTGAGTTATATTTTCCCACCATGTTCCACTGTTTCTCAAATACTTGCACTAATATTTGGTTAAGATTATGATCCAAGATAGGGGTAAGGGATTAAGTGGTACAAACCATTGTGTATGAAGTAAATAAGCTATGAGGATATATTGTACAACATAGGGAATATAGCCAATATTTGATAATAACTATGAATGGAGTAGAACTTTTAAACATTGTGAATCACTATGTTGTCCACCTGTAACTTATGTAATATTGTACATAAACTATACTTCAATTTAAAAAAAAATTAA
Organism: Neophocaena asiaeorientalis asiaeorientalis; assembly: GCF_003031525.2. Lineage (NCBI taxonomy): Eukaryota > Metazoa > Chordata > Mammalia > Artiodactyla > Phocoenidae > Neophocaena > Neophocaena asiaeorientalis. Next base: position 203,248 of record NW_020172676.1, on the reverse strand, counting down.
AAGATTGTGACCCATTTAACAAACATAATTTAACAGTTAACATATTCCAAACTATGTGATGAGATAGGGCACAAAAATAAGTTATATTTCTTATCTTTCAAAAAATACTATTAAGGTAACAGAAAAGTATTTAAAAACTGTGATAAAAACTTCATAGCCAATATTTATTGAGTACCTTCCATGAGAAAACACTTAAATTCCAGCATAAAAACCAGAACAGGAAAAAAAAAAAAAAACTATGCAAAAGACACATCTGACACAGGACTATTATCCAAAATATACAAAGAACTCTTAAAACTCAACAATAAAAAAAAAAACAACCCACTTAGAAATGGACTGAACAGACACCTCACCAATTAAGATATACACATATAAATAAGCATATGAAAAGATGCTGCACATCATATGTCATCAGGGGGATGTAAATTAAAACAATGAGATACCACTACATACTTACTAGAATGGCAAAACTTCAAAACATTGATAACGTGAAATGCTGATGAAGACATGGAGCAAAAGGAACTCTCATTCATCACTGATGGGAATACAAAATTATACAACTACTTTGGAAGACAGTTTGGAGGTTTCTTACAAAATGAAACATACTTTTAGTATACAGTCCAATAACTGTGCTCCTTGGTATTTTCCCAAAAAGGTTGAAAACTTATATCCATATGTAAAACCTGCATATGTATGTTTATAGCAGCTTTATTCATAATTGCCAAAATTTGGAAGCAACCAAGATGTCCTTCAGTACATGATTAGAGAAATAAACGTGATGCATCCAAACAATGAAATACTATGCAGTGCTAAAAAGAAATGAGCTGTCAAACCATGAAAACACATGAAAGACACTTAAATTCATATCACTAAGTGAAAGAAGCCAATCTGAAAAGGCTACATACTGTATGATTCCAACTGCATGACATTCTGGAAAAGGCAAAACTATAGTCAGTTAAAAGAACCATGGTTGCCACGGTTTGTGGGAAGAAAAGGATAAATAGCCAGAGCACAGAGGATTTATAGGGCATTGAAAACACTGTATATGTTACCATCATGATAGATATGTGTCACTATGCATTTGTCCAAACCCATAGAATGTAAAATATCAAGAGTGACTGTAATGTAAACTATGGACTTTGCGTGACTATGATTTGTCAGCATAGGTTCATCAGATGTAACAAATGTACAACTCTGGTGGAAGATGTTGATGGAGAAGACTATGCATGTGTGAGACCAGGAGATATATGTACCTTCCCCTCATTTTTGCTGTGAACCTAAAACTGCTCTGAAATAATTGTCTTCATAAAAGATTCCCATCTCCATAAGTGTTTACATCGAGTACATGAGACAGTTAAAAAAAAAAGTGAATAAATACAACAAAGAGATAAATTTAGACACTGAAAAGTATTATGAAGTTTATACTGAGTTAAAGTCAAGGAAAACATCTGTGAGGAGATAAAATCTGAGTTAAGACATGTAGACCAAGGAGAATCCTCCAGGCATACAACTATTTAGAGAATATCACTGGAAGCAGGGAAAGTAGGAACTGTAACGATCCTAGTGGGAATGAGCAGAAATAATGATTGATGTGCATCATGGGTGTTCAGGGAGAATGAAGAAAGGCATCATAGGGGAGGTAATACTTAAACAAGATCTTTAAGAAGTTCACCTACAGAAGAAGGGATATGCCCTTCACTTTTAGAACTGATGCAAACTCATGTGGGTACCTGAAATATTCTGGGGCAGGAAGCAGACAACAACAGATGAATATTATTATGCATAAGGGAAAGTAAATTAGGCCATACAGTGAAGTACTACAAATTCTGTAAATAAGCTAGTGAATGATTTGACAAAGGGGCTGGTATGAAAAGAACTGTGATTTTGAAGTGTTAGTCTGGCAGCGGCAGTGGTAAATATTGGGTATGTGGAAGGCAGGACGGAAAACAAGTATAACAGAAAGGTATTGAAGTAGTCTGTGGGAAGATGATGAGTATCCTTTGCTGGAGCAGTGGCAATAGAAATAAAAAGGAAAGAACACATTAGCTAATCTTTTAAAGGAAGAATTAATTACAACTGGCTTTGAGAGTTGCATCTGGTTTTAGAAGACAACTTGGACAAGGCTGTTAGATCACGACAAAAGAAACAAACTGAAAAAAAAGAATGAAGGATCATCAAAGTTAAATATTCTATCAAATAATCTAAGAGCAGAAAAAAAAATGCCACTTTTGTCAATTAGGAGGTTATAGATAATCTTTAATGCAGAAAATTCAATTGTATGTTACAAAAGGATTGGGATGATATGGATAGGAAAGTATGAAAAGAGATTATTGATTGGTAGTTGTTCCCGTTAGTCAATGATTATGTCACACAACATTTTAATTGGCAGAGTAAAGCAGATTGTACTTCAGAATATGAGCAGGCCTCATCCAATCAGCTGAAAGCCTGAATAGATCAAATAGAATGACCCTTCCCCGAGTTAAGTGAATTCTTCAGCTAACACCTTCAGACTTCATCTACACCATTGGCTCTCCTAGGTCTCAAGTCTGCTGGACCACACTTCAGACTTAAATTTACCAGTCTTCATAATCCTGTGAGCCCATTCCTTATAATAAATAAAATCAATCTTTCTCTCTTTCTCTGTCTTGATAGATAAATGTACATGCCTATGCATATATATGTATATGCCTATGTATATATGTATATGCATGTGTATATGCATGTGTATATGTATGTGTATATGTATATGTATAAAACACACATCTTATTGCTTCTGTTTCTCTGGAGAACCCTGACTGATAGAGATTTAAGCTTATTTTCATATATTGACTCTAAACATTTCTACAGTAAAGTTATAAATATGACCTTGCTAAACCCACTTGTTTTGAAATTTGATTGCTAAAAGGTTTATTCATTGAATTCCTATAAAATCACATCCAAGTGGTTTGCCCTTGGGAAATACAGACACACACACACACACACACACACACACACATACACATTCAAAATATGTAAAAGTATAGCTACGGGAACCTTGTCAAGCAGTATCATGTAACCAGTAACCCCTAGTACTGTCTGTGACACGTACAGTTGCTCAGTTGCTACTCAAAAGTCACAACTGCCTGGAAGTATGTAACATCATGGCTCTTCAAGAGACAGGATTCCTGTGTGTCCTGACCAATCCATGCTACATTGATCTATCCTTTCTGACCAATATATGAACCCAAAGTGTAATTTCAATCGATTATATGAGAGATTAGGAATCATGTCCTCCAAAGAACACTCAGAATAATCCAAGAGGTCTAATTTAATGGAGGTGATGACTATGCATGAATTTTGGTTATTTTAGCACAGTTAACAGTTGGAAATCTTTGATCAAAATAAGTAATTATATACAAAATTATATGAATGCAAATGACGTGAAAAGCCATGTTATTACTCATAAAAATGGTCATTCTAAGTAGTAGTATGTACAAATGATTGAATTTCAGTGGTTCCAGAAAAACACATTCAGTTGATGGAAATGGGACTTTTATAGCAGTGATCAAATTGAATAGGTTCTGTATGCTGTCTTTTGAAGCGTGAAACCCATTCATAATTATTCTGTTGTTAACTGCCTTTTTCTTTATTGATTCACCGCTTCTGTCAGAGTATTTCTGTATTTACTCAAGATTGACTTGTACTATATTTTTATGAACAGACTTAGTAATGCACCATACAAATATATTTACACAGTTTTATAGCATTAACTATCGTGCTTCCTGTTTTTTGTAATTTGCTTTGATTATTCACTGTAAGTGAATATCCTTTTCTTTGGGGAGATTTCTGTTTTGATTTATTTCTTCTTTGGGATATGTCTCTTTCTACTATCACATTAGTACTTTTGATTCAAGAGCTTAATGGGAAGTGTGGATATTCTGACCTAGGAACAGCAACTATTAAGTAGTTTGGCATTGATTACAAAATCAATCAAGAAACCAACAAATCACTTCAATAATTTTCATCTTCCAAAAGGCTAAGTGTGTAAATCATGAGACGGTAGTAAGCTTTTGCCCTGATGGAGATTAAAGAGCACATCAGAGGAAAGTGAGTTGCCATCTAGCTGAGACAAGTCCTAAAGAAAAATTAAAGGGAGAGACTTGAAGGTGTGAATAAATTATATCATTAAATTTTGGTCTTGTGTACTGTTCTCTTCAATTCTGATATTAAGTTTTGAATTGGACATTAGTTTTAATTTTGTTGATTCTCACCAGTGTATTTCCAAAATGTTCAGATGGATAGAATTATTTTCTAAATTACTTACTTTCAATGACTAAAGTTGATTAATTTAATATTGGGTACCTCTTTGTGATCTTCATTGTTGCAGATATTAAGTAGTGATTTTGAACCTGTACTTTCTAATGTCCAAGTAACTGTCTATTGGATAATGAAGTGACTAGACAGAGTATCTTTAATTATTAAATGCAAGAAAGAAAATATCCAGTGAGCTATAAATTACCTGCCATTGTTATTACTTCAAGGTACTATTCAGTATACAAGCACTCAAGTTTTAATGTATTGTGATACACAATTTTTTGTTTACTAAGAAATTGCAACGGAACAATATTCTTTTTTTGTAAAATGTGCAAATATATTTAGGTAATTATTCAAAAATTTTGGTGGTTGTTTAGTACCATCAGAAAGTACTTTCAAAGGTTATTATCACCATTGAGAATACATCAGGAAGCTTTTTTCTCCATTGAATGTTAGGTAGCTAAAGGAAAAACCTTTTTAATCATAGCAGTTAGAGATATATGGGCATGTTGTACTTTCCACAGTTTTAAATATGAAAGCTTAAGTAATGAAGGAACGAAAGTATAAGAATTTTTGTGAGATAATGCTAATTTGTTTAAAGGTATTCATGTATTGGATTTGAATTATAAGACAACATGATACATAAGAATTGACACAGGAGTGAAGTCAACAGAATGGCAGATGATAAGCTCCCTTTGGCTCTCCCCTTCAATCTACAATGAATAAAACATCCACAACTCAACAAAGGTGCCTCTGCCCAATGCACCAGGACACCAGAGAATTCCATACATTTGTACGCCTAAAGGCGGGTGACTGGAAAACGTAGAGGAGGTGGAACCATGGAGAAAAGAAGAGGTGGTGCCTGCCATCCCAGCCCTCTGCGCAGAGCAGCAGAGCCTGCAACCCCAGAGAACATGACTCCAGCCTCCTGGCCACAGTGGTGCCCACGGCTTCAGGTAACTGGGCAACAATGGTGGTGGGGCCTGGGACTCCGTCCCTCCAGCCACTGAGGTGCCAATGGCTCTGGCCCCCTGCCCCCTCCACCCACACTAGCAGAGCCTGTGAACCTTACAAATGCCAGACAAGGCAGAAGGACCTAGGTAATTACAGCTCCCACACTCCCCTGTGGAGGTGGAGCCTGTGAGTCAAGGGATCCCAGACACAGTGGGAGAGCCCACCATTCCAGTGCCCTAGGCAGCGATGCCAGTGACACTGGCAGCAGAAAGGCACCAACAGATCTGAAGGCACAAAAAGCAATAATGCGGCCATGGCACAACCTCTCCGACAGAGGTGGTGGAGAGTGCTGACTCTCATATATCACCAGAGGCAGCTCAGAAAAGAGAAACCAAACCTTCTGCTATAGCGCCACCTACCGGAAAACAAGAAAAGCCTCTAATTTCTAACCTATTGAATCATTAGAATCAGATAGAAAGGCACTGTTGCATCAGATATGTCAGCAGAGGAACAACTCGTGAACTCATGAAGAATCACAGTAACATTGTACCACAAAAAGAAAACAACAATTCTCCAGAAACCAAACTTAACGTCACGGAATATCGCATCATGGAATATTGAGAACTCAAAATAGCTGTCACGAAGGAACTTAGTGAGCTACAAGAACACTTGGGCAGTTCAATGAGCTCAGGAATAAAATTAATGAACAGGATAAATACTTTACCAAAGAGACTGAAACTCTATAAAAAGAACCAAATAAATTCTGGAGCTGAAGAGCACAATAAATGAGATGAAGAATGCATTAAAAAGCATTGGAGGGACTTCCCTGGTGGCACAGTGGTTAAGAATCTGCCTGCCAATGCAGGGAACACAGGTTCGAGCCCTGGTCCAGGAAGATCCCACAAGATGCGGAGCAGCTAAGCCCGTGCAAGCCCGTGCACCACAACCACTGAGCCTGTGATCTGGAGCCCACAAGCCACAACTACTGAAGCCTGCGGGCCACAACTACTGAAGCCTGCGGGCCACGACTACTGAGCCTGCACACCTACAGTCCATGCTCCGCAACAAGAGAAGCCACCGCAATGAGAAGCACACACACTGCAACGAAGAGTACCCCTGCTCGCCGCAAGGAGAGAGCCCCTGTGCAGCAATGAAGACCCAATGCAGCCAAAAATAAATAAATAAATTAGGAAAAAAAAGCATTGGATACAGAACAGAGTATATGGAAGAGGGAATTTGTAAGATCAATGATGGAAATCTAGAAATGATACAAGTAGAAGAGGAAAGAGAAATTAAAAAAATATTTAGGAAATTGTATCAGAAGTATCTAACTCTTTTAGGAAGGGCAACATTAAGGTAAAGGGTATCCCAGAAGGAGAAGAGAAGAAGAAGATAAGCAGAGAGTTTATTTAAAGAAATAATAGTTGAAAACTTCCCCAAACTGGGGAAGGAACTGGATGTACAAATCCATGAAACTAAGAGAACACATAATTCCCTCAATGCAAAAAGACCTTCTTGAAGGCATATTATATTAAAATTGTCCAAAGTCAATGGCAAAGAAAGAAATTTAAAGGCAGCCAGGGGAAAAAGAATGGTAACCTACAAAGGAACCCCCATTAGGCAATCCACAGATTTCTCGGCAGAAACTCTGCAGGACGGGAGAGAGTGGAATGACATTCTCAAAATACTGAATGATAAAACTGTCACCCAAGATTACTCTGTCCAGAGGAGTTATCATTTAGATATGAACGAGCAATACTTTCCCAGACAAACAAAAGCTGAGGGAGTTCATCAACACTAGACCTTTATAAGAAATGTTGAAATGTGTTCTTATACCAGAAAAAGGAAAAAGTACACAAAACTTTGAGTAAGATGATAAATGACAGAACCAGAAAATTACAACCTTTAATCAGAATAGGTTTTTTAACACATTATTATAGCATAAAGTTTAAAGGGAGAAAAAGGGAAAAAATCACTATAGCTACTTCAATTTGGTAACAAATTCCAAATATAAAAGGGATAATTTGAGACAACAAAAACACAAAAGGGTAAGAGGAAAAGGATGGAACCTGTATAGGTAAATGAAGATAAGATGCTGTCAGCAGAAAAAGGACTATTTTATCTATGAGTTGTTTTATACAAACATCGTGGTAATCACAGGTCATAAATCTAGAGCAGAGACACAAAACGTAAAAAAAAAGGAAACAGAAAAACATGATAGAAAAGCACCAAAGTAAAATGGCAGACAGAAACACAAGGAAAAAGAAACAATGGAGATATAGAACAACCAGAAAACAAAAGATGAAATGGCCATACTAAGTCCTCATCTATTAATAAGCACCCTAAATATAAGTGGATTGAGTTCACCAATCAAAAGACAGAGTAGCTGGATTGATTAAAAAACAAAACCAAATTATATGCTGCCTTCGGGAGACTCAACTCAGCTATAAAGGCAAAAATAGGCTCAAAGTGAAGGGATGGAAGATGGTACTCCTAGAAGATGGCAGCCAAAAGAAAGTGGGTATAGCCATACTCATATCAGCCATACTCATATCAGACAAAATAGACTTCCAGCCAAAAGAAGTAACAAGAGACGAAAATGGACAATATATAATAATAAATCAATAAGACAAAGCATAAAAAGACATAACAGTTATTAATATATATGCACCTACCATAAGAGCACCAAAATATATAAAACAATTATTACCAGACCTGAATGGAGAAATTGACAACAACAAAATAATAGTAGGGGACTTTAATACACCACCTTCATTAATGGATAGATCATCCAGACTGAAATTCAACAAGAGTAGCCTTAAATGAAACATTAGACCAGATGGATTTGGTAGATTTGTGTAGAATATTTCATCCAAATAAAGCAAAATACACATTTTTCTTAAGTGCGCATGGAACTTTATCAAGGATAAGCCATATGTTAAGACACAAAACAACCCTCAACAAATTTAAGATTGGAATCATATCAAGCGTCTTCTTCAATCACAATGATATGAAAGTAGAAATTGAATACACGAAGAAACCTTGTAAAATCACAAATACATGGAGACTGAACAACATGCTACTGAGCAGTTGTTCAGTAGGTCAATGAAGAAATCAAAGATACGTGGAACAGCACAGTCAACTAGCAAGATCTACATGTTACATATTGAATAGCAACCAATAACAGCAAAATAAACATTTTTCCAAAATGAAATATTCACCAAAATAGCCCATAGCTTATATCATAAATTTAAAGAATTGAAAGTATAGAGAGTGTCTTTTCTGTTCATGAAAGAATCAAATTAAAATAGAAAGACAACAGGAAAATCTCTATAAACACATGGAATATTTGTAAAAATCCAATTAGAAAATGGGCAAGTGGCATGACTGGACATTTCACTGATGAGGATATGCAGATAGCATATAAACGCATATAATGTCATTAGACATTAAGGAAATACAAATTAAAATCATAATGAGATATCACTACTTAGCTATCAGAGTGACTAAAATAGAGTGAAAATGTCGAATAGTGGAAAGGAGTAAAGAAACTGCATAACTCTTACACTGCTGGTGAGAATGTAAAATGGCACAGGCACTCTAGAAAATACTTTGGCAGTTTTCTATAAAACTAGAGCTGTAATTACAATTCAACCCAGCAATTGCACTACTGGTTTTTTATTCCATAGAGATGAAAACTTGTGTTCACACAAAACCTCTACATGAATATTCATAATAGTCAATCTTATTTTTAATAACCCAAACTGGAAACAGCCCAGATATCCTTCAAGAGTTAAAGAGCAAAACAACTGTAGTAAATACATACCATGGAATATTACTCTGCAATAATTGAGAATGAACTATTAATATACACGACGACTTGGATGAATCTCCAGAGAATTATGTGAAAGCCAATCTCAAAAGTTATATAATGTATGGTTCTATGTATGTAACTTTTGAAATAAACTTTAGAAATGGAGAATGTATTATTGGTTGCCTAGATTTAGGGAGGATAAAGGAAGGGCAAGAGCGTATGGTTACAGAAATGCAACACTGGGATCCTTGTGACCAAGGAACTGTTTAGTATCTTGGCTGTGGTGGTTCATTCAGAAATGTACACAGGTGACAAAATTGTATGGAACTAAACATGTGCATGTGTGTACACACAAGCACAGGCAAATAAGAAGTGAAACTAGGGAAGTGTAAATAAGATTAGTGGATCGTATCAATGTCAGTATCCTATCATGATATTGTACTAATTTTTCAAAGTATTACCAATATGGGAAACTGGGTAAAGGGTACACAACATTTCTTTGTATTTTTCTTAAGATGGCATATGAATTTCAAATTAACTTAAGAAAAATGTCAACTAAAAATGTATGATGAGATACTTAATATTTTAATATTGTTTTAAGTGGTATCAAAATTAAAATCACAGGACTTCCCTGGTGGCGCAGTGGTTAAGAATCCACCTGCCAATGTAGGGGACACGGGTTCGATCCCTGGCTGGGGAAGATCCCACATGTCGCGGAGCAACTAAGCCCGCGCACCACAACTACTGAGCCTGCATGCCACAACTACTGAAGCCTGCTCGCCTAGAGCCCGTGCTCTGCAACAAGAGAAGCCACTGCGATGAGAAGCCCGCGCACGGCAATGAAGAGTAGCCCCCACTCTCCGCAACTAGAGAAAGTCCGTGAGCAGCAACAAAGACCCAACACAGCCATAAATAAATAAATTAATTAATTTAAAAAAATTAAAATCACAGAGGCCCTCTTAAAATATGAATCTAAATATGCCATTCATCTTTTTACAATTTAATTAGACTCTAGAAAAAAATGCCATACATTTTTATTTAATAAGTCTCCATATCTGTCTGATGCTCTAGCTTCATTGTTGTCACTCAGGTTTTATATTTATGATGTTCTATGCATTTGCTTGGCTTTTTTGGATGCATGATCTCTGTTTGAAATGCCTTTCCATCACCTTTTCACCTGCTGAACTCCTTTTTACCTATTTAAATTGATTTTAGACTGTGAAAGCTATCAGTGACTCTTTCACTCTTTCCCCTTATCCCCTTACCCTCTATGTTTTTATAATACCCTTTCCACATCTCTCATTGCACTTATTTCGTTGTATTGTAAGTGATCTATTTAAAGAATCTATCTCAGTCCTCCTACTCCACCTCATGGGAACAGAGATTAGACATCCCCAGAACTAAGCAAGTTGACATATCTCATATATTCAATAAATATTTATTAAGGAAACAGGAGTTTTAGATTTAATTTTAAAACATTCCTTCTAAAATTTTAGTACTGTGAGATGCAAAACTTCTCTTTGCATACAATTGTTTCTGCATAGTTTCATCTCTTAAAGCAATTTAAATGACTTAAAGATTCATGTTTTACAGTCTTTCCCTTATGGTCTTGATGGAATGTATTGATAATTACTTACATTCGCACCAGGAGATTACAGTAACTAATAATTGCTAGAGTTGTGTTCTTCCTATGAAATTATACCCAAGCATCCCTAAGGAAGAAGAGCCTTTGAAACTCATATGTTCTAAAGTTAATTTTTAAGTTTACTTTTACAAAACTGTCAACTCTTCATTTCAGTCTATCTCCTAGTACACATGGCAGTTATATTCAATGTATTGATATTAATTTAGATCTATAGCTGCCAGAGTATTTTTAAGTGAGCATAAGGAAGTGTGATATAAAATTTTAAATGTCCCAAATTGGAATCAATAAACTTTGGTCAAATCCAGAAGCAGATTAATAACTGTGTGACCTTGAGAAAATCAATACTTTTGAACCCATTACTTCATTAATAAATGTATGGTGCACCTCAAAGTACGTTTTGAGGATTTAGTAACTTGAGGATATGAAAACCTGTGCTATTTAATAGAAAAATAAATATCATGAGATCCTATAAATTTCACATTTGCTTTTTTATAACTTATGATGTTATATGTATATGATTTTGTATAAATTAACTGATATGTTGTACATATGTGTATACTGAAGCACTATAGCTCTATAGTACTCTCAAAATAAATGCTTAACCCCTGTAAAGCACACAAATACTTAGAATGTATGCATGATGTAGCTTTATTTTGCCAAGTATTATACATTCATTTGGGGAGATATATTCAAAATATTTTAAATAAGATGTAATGATTAAAATGCAACTTGTTAGTTTTATAAAGTATTCATAACATTTTAATTCATTCTATGTTATGTACATACTGTATGTTTTTGACAATCCCTTTTTGTAAATTTGTCAATGTGCTGATGCTCTGTTGTTAGGTGCATATATACTAAGGATCATTCTGTCTTCTTGGAGAATTTTCCCCTTTATCATTATGTATGCCCTTTTTTAAATACTGCCCCGATACCTTTCTTTACTTTGAGTCCTGCTTTGTTTGAAAGCAATATATCTACTCCCATTTCTTTGGATTACTGTTAGCATGTTATATTTTCCTTTATCCACTTTTAATCTATATTTGTCTTTTTACTTTAAGTAGGACCCTTGTAGACAACATATAGTTGTGTCTGTTGTTTGATTCACTCTGACAACATCTATCTTCTAATTGGTGCATTTAGACCATTGACATTCAACATGATTATATAGTTGGACTATATCTACTGTTACAGTTTTCTATTTTTTTCCCCCTTGTTGTTTGCTCCTATTTTATCTTCCACTCTTTCTCTGCCTTTTGTGGCTTTAATTGAGCATTTTCTATTATTCTCTTTTTCTCTTTTCTTAGCCTATCAGTTGTAGTTATATTTCTTTTTCATACTTTAAAAAATTTCTTTCTTTACTTCTTTTTTTTAGTGATTGCCCTAGAGTTTGCCATACACATTTACAACTAATCCAATTCTACTTTTAAATAACACTATACTGCTTCATAGGTAGTGTATCATAATAAAATAATCCTAATCTCTCCCTCTTGTTCCTTGTCTCATTGCTGTCATACATTTCTCCTATACATAAACATACAAAAGCATACATATCAAATACAATGTTGCTATTATTATATTAACAAACTCTTATCTGTTGTGTCAGTCCCAGCCTGTTGATGGTGACGCTCTCAGCTAGGAATGCCTGAGGCACTTGCCTGGGCCCATATTACTCAGAGGGAACCCCACACACATTTCCCCCACTGGGGCCAATGCTATGGCTGGGCCACCCCTTCTGTTTTCTATTATGATGCATATTATGTCACAGGACACATTTCAGCAAAAACCATCGGAGAACTTTGTGGAAAAAGATTGATTACTCAAAGGTCTTAGAGTGTACATGGCATGCCCAAGGGTCACAGAGTGAGGTTGTGAGGAAAAGAGTGGTGGGGGGAAGCGGGGAGAGAGATAACATGGATTTAGGCTCCACTTTTATTAGGATCTGAGGGTGGGTTGTCTGGGTTTCACTGGATCACTCATTACTGGCCAATCTGTAGCATAAGAGGTGGGAATTTGGACATGGGAGGGTGGAGGTGGGGTCACTGGAGTGGTGGCCCAGGGTTTTCTGAAAAGGAAACGGCCTGGGTGTGGAGGCCTAATTTCTGGTTGTTTTGCTAGGAGCTGTGTCATACAGCTAGCCATGTATTTATTCAAGACGGATGTCTTTTGAAATGAATGCCTTGGCAATCAAAAGCTTAGTGTCAGGCACTTATACTACATCTTTAGATTAATTAAGAATAAGAAAATTAATTTTTTTTACCTTCACTTATTCCTTCACCTGTGTTTTTTCTTTCTTTATGTAGATCAAAGTTTCTGACCTATATTATTTTCCTTCTCTCTAATGAAGTTTTTAATTATTTCTTACAAGGCAACTCTATAGATAACAACTTTCCTCAATTTTTGTTTTGCTGAGAGAATATTTATTTCTCCTTCACTTTTCAAAGATAATTTTGCAGGGACCAGAATGCTACGTTGTGTTTTTATTTTCTCTTAACACTTTAAATAATTCACTCCACTCTTTTCTTGGTTGCATGGTTTCTGAGAGGCAGTTGGATGTCATTCCTATATTTGCTCTTCTTTAGGTAAGGTTTTTGTCTCTGGCTTGTTTCAGAATCTTTTAATTTATATTTGATTATCTGTAGCTTGAATATGATATGCCTAAGTTTAGGTTTTATGATATCCTGACAGGTGTTCTCTGAGCTTCCTGGATCTGCAGTTTGGTGTCTGACGTTAATTTAGGGAAATTCTCAATCATTATTGTTTCAACTATTTCTTCTGTTCTTTTCTTTCCTCCTTCTGGTATTCCCCCTAAATGTATGTTTACACCTTTTGTAGGTATCCCATAGTTCTTAGATACTCTGTTATGTTTCTTTTTCAGTCTTTTTTTTCTGTTTGCTTTTCAGTTTTGGAGGTTTCTACTGAGAATTCTCAAGCTCAGAGATTCTGTTCTCAGTCATGGTCCAGTCTGCTAAGTTCATCGTCATAGGCATTCTTAAAGTCATTTTCCATTTTTGTTGCAAGGTTTTTGATCTCTAGAATTTCTTCTTGGTTCTTTCTTAGATTTCAATCTGTATGCTTACATTACCTTTCTGTTCTTGCATGCTGTCTAGTTTATCCATTAGATCCCTTAGTATGTTAATCATTGTTCTTTTTAAATTCCTGGGTTGATGTTTTCAACATCCCTGCCATATCTGAGACTGGTTTTGATGCTTGCTCTGTCTCTTCAAAATGTCTTTTTGCCTTTCAGTATATCTCTGTCTCTTCAAAATGTGTTTTTTGCCTTTCAGTGTGTCTTGTAATTGTGTGTGTGGTGTGTGTTGTGTGAGAGAGAGATAGCCAGGAATGATGTAATGGATAAAAAGGAACTAAAGGAACACGTTACTAATTAAGTCTTTAGTAATGTGGTAGTAAGTTGTGGGGAGAGAAGTGTTCTACAGTCCTATGATTAGGTCTCTGTCTTTTAGTGTGTCTTTGCCTCTAGAATGTGAACTTCACATGTGCTTCTCAGTCCCTCCCCTTTTATGATTGGCAGGATGGCTAGATTTCGCTAGAACTGAGTACTTCACTTTCTCCACATGGAAGGATAGAATCAGCTGGGTTGGATGTTTCCCTTCCCCCATGTCAATTAGATGCTGATGAAACTTCAGCAGTTTTGGCTTTGGTTAACTAGTTTCTCCTGAGTGCAGGCCTTGTTAAGAAAAACAGAATGCTCTGGGATGTATCAAAATTGTTCTCTCCCGGGACAGAAGCCTGAGGGAATTTTTCTCCAATAATCCCTTTGAGAACCTGTTAGAACTGGAACAGGTGGAACTCATGAAAGTGTGGGTGGGGTCAGTGATGATTGGGTCTCCCTGGAGATTTTAAGTCTCCCACTGAGCCTCCAGCAAGTCTTCAATCACAGTTCGGGTTTCCCTACCTAGGAGCTGGTTCCCATGGTGTTTTCTGCTCAGTAAGTTGTGATTGTTTTCTTTTTTCTTTTTATTTTGTATTTGCCTGTTCTCTCCAGTTTGGGGGACAGCAGTTTGGTTAATGACTTTACTTCTTTTATGGATCTAAGAAGAGTTGTTGGTTTTTCAGTTTGTTCAGCATTTACTTGTTGCTAAGCGAGAGTAGCCACTTCTAGGCTTCTTACATGCTGGACTGAAAGCCTTGTTTCTTTTTCAATAGTTTAAACACAATGCTGATATCTAATAATATTTAACAATACTAAAACCTTAGATGTGCAAGCAAGTGAAATTTCCCATAGATTTATTGTACAATCTGAAATATAGCATTGATAGATTATGAATTTCAAAAAGTATATTCAGGTTTGATTCAGACTGGTATCACTGAAGACATCTCCAGTGAAGCACTTTCCCCAGATCCGTGTGACTTTAAGGTTGAAACTTTGGTGAATTAAATTCTTGTTATTGCCTTGTGTTCTGAAGTTATGGTAGTGATTGACATGCTTAAATTAGGTCCCCAAACCTGCAGGATACACACAATAATGAAGTAAAAAAAAGCGTACACTTTATGAGCAAAATGATCTCCTATTTATTTAGTATGAGAAAGATATTTAATCACTCTAAAATTTGTTTTCTCCACTTTCAAAATGGAGTTACCTAACTTACAGTATTTTTACGAGGGTTAAATTATTTATGATTTAGAAAGTACCTAGCACTTAATACATTATTTTATTTTCCTTTCTTGTCTTATGTTAACGTAGTGCTTCTCCAAATTTCCTGATTATCTGTAGTACTGATATGGTTGTTAAAATTTAGATTCCTGGGTCTTACCTAAGAGTTACTAAATTAGAATCTTTAGTATATCTGTAGTGAGATTCAGCAGACATGTGTTTCTTACAAAAGTCATTGAAGAGATACATCCTATTAGGTCTCAGCTGAGCACAATCTGACCTATCTAATACAAAGAGCTAGAATATCTTACCAATAAAGAAACTCATCCAAACCTCGATTTGGTGAATGATTTCGGATTCATTTGCTTTTTCCATATGCTGGTTATCATAAGAGTGTACCTTTAGTTTGTTTACTTAGTGGAATTTTGGCTAAAGAAAACGTTTATGTAAAAGTTGAGGACCATCTGATTATTTTCTGGAATACAATATGAGAAGTGATTATACTGAAATGTCTTCTGGGGAAAGTGTTGCTCATCACAACCTTCTTATTCCATAATATGAACCAATGATTGATAGTTTTCAAGTAATAGGTCATGTACTTTTGTGATATAGAAACTAGATTGTTTGAAAAATATTTATGTAATTCTATTCTTATATTCCACTCAAAGGAAGTCCAATTACAGAGACACTCAGATACATACTCACATACAATAATACATATTAAAACCCCAGCTCTGATATTTGCAAATTATGTGACCATGGACCAATTATTTAACCACTCAGAGCATAAAATTTAATATGTCAGAAATGGAAATCAAAATAACTATATTAAAAAGCTATTTTGAGTATTAGATCAGATCTCATTCTTATATACCTGGTATAACATAGATGCAGTTCCTTGCTCCTATATTTCAAATTAGTTCAAATGCTTGAGGGTAGTTTTTGCATGGAATTCTCCTGAAATGCACCGAAGGGCTTTAAACCTGTACAGCTTTGTAAAACACATTCCAACTTCTGCTCTATTTATATCCAAGCTATTGAACAGCTTTTTCCACAAATTTGTTTATCCCATATCTATGAGAGATAATTCAGAATGGGATTTAAAATAACAAAATAGAATTTAAAACTAAGTTATATAAAATAAAGGAAAACGTAAAATAGGCAAAACTGAAAACTCTTCTGTTTAAGCAAAAATTGCTGAGTACCAAGGAAATTGATTCAAAATAAGCAAATTCAAAGATGGAAAGTAGATTCATAGGTGGGAAGAGATGCTTTAAGCAATTGAAGTAGCAAAAATTCTTTTTATGTGTGTTTAAAGACAAAAATTGGAGGAGGACCTTCAAGATGAACAAAGAAGAGAAAGGGAAATTTCTCCGTGAAGCCTCAAGAGTAGCAGATTAAATCTCCACAATCAACTTGATGTACCCTGCATCTGTGGAATACCTCTGTAGACTAGGGGTTTGCTGTATACGACTGACTAGTTTCTGATTTATATGTTTATTTTAGTTTAGTTTTTAGCACTTGTCACTGGTGGAGTTGTTTATTGGTTTGGTTGCTCTCTTTTGTTTTTTCTATTTTAATAATTTTCTTAAATTTTTTTATTTTCATAATTATTTTATGTATGTATGTATTCTTTTTCTTTTTTGTTCCTCCCTTTTCTTCTGAGCCGTGTGGTTGACAGGGTCTTGGTGCTCCGACCGGGTGTCATGCCTCAGGCTCTGAGGGAGGAAAGCTAGGTTCAGGACACTGGACCACCCCAGACCTCCTGGCCCCACGTAATATCAGTCGGCGAGAGCTCTCCCAGAGATCTCTGTCTCAACACTAGGACCCAGCTCCACTCAATGACCAGCATGCTTCAGTGCTGGACACCCCATGCCAAACAATTACCAAGACAGGAACACAGCTCCACCCATTAGCAGAGAGGCTGCCTAAAATCATAATAAGTTCACAGACACCCCAAAACACACCGGATGCAGTCCAGCCCACCAAGACAAGATCCAGCCTCATCCACCAGACCACAGGTACCAGTCCCCTCCACCAGGAAGCCTATACAACACACTGCACCAAACTTACCCACTGGGGGCAGATACCAAAAACAACAGGAATTATGAACCAGCAGCCTGCAAAAAGGAGAGCCCCAAACACAGATAAGTAACGTGAGAAGACAGAAGTACACAGCAGATGAAGGATGATCAAGTGGGTTTTATCCCAGGAATGCAAAGATTCTTCAGTGTATGCAAATCAATCAATGTGATACACCATATTAACAAATTGAAGGAGAAAAACCGTATGATCATCTCAATAGATGCAGAAAAAGCTTTTGACAAAATTCAACACCCATTTATAACAACTCTCCAGAAGGTAGGCATAGAGAGAACTTACCTCAACATAATAAAGACCATATATGACAAACCTACAGCCAACATTGTTCTCAGTGGTGAAAAACTGAAACCATTTCCACTAAGATCAGGAACAAGACAAGGTTGCCCACTCTCACCACTATTATTCAACATAGTTTTGGAATTTTTAGCCACAGCAATCAGAGGTGAAAAAGAAATAAAAGGAATCCAAATCGGAAAAGAAGAAGTAAAGTTGTCACTGTTTGCAGGTGACTTGATACTGTACATAGGGAATCCTAAAGATGCTACCAGAAAACTACTACAGCTAGTCAGTGATTTTGGTAAAGTAGCAGGATACAAAGTTAATGCACAGAAATCTCTTGCATTCCTATATACTAATGATGAAAAATCTGAAAGAGAAATTAAAGAAACATTCCCATTTTACTATTGCAACAAAAAGAATAAAATACCTAGGAATAAACCTACTCAAGGAGACAAAAGACCTGTTTGCCGAAAACTATAAGACACTGCTGAAAGAAATTAAAGATGATACAAACAGAGAAATATACCATGGTCTTGGATTGGAAGAATCAACTTTGTGAAAATGACTATACTACCTAAAGCAATCTACAGATTCAATGCAATCCCTATCAAACTACCAATGGCATTTTTCACCAGAACTAGAACAAAAAATTTCACAATTTGTATGGAAACACAAAAGGCCTCGAGTATCTAAAGCAATCTGGCAAAAGAAAAATGGGGCTGGAGGAATCAGGCTTCCTGACTTCAGACTGTACTACAAAGCTACAGTAATCAAGATAGTATGGTACTGGCACAGAAACAGAAATATAGATCAATGGAACAGGATGGCAAGCCCAAAGATAAACCCATGCACATATGGTCACCTTATCTTTCATAAAGGAGGCAAGATCATACAATGGAGAAAAGATAGCCTCTTCAGTAAGTGGTGCTGGGAAAACTGGGCAGGTACATGTAAAGGTACACAATTAGAACACTCCCTAACACCATACACAAAAATAAACTCAAAATGGATCAAAGACCTAAATGTAAGGCCAGACACTATAAAACTCTTAGAGGAAAACATAGGCAGAACACTCTATGACATAAACCACAGCAAGATCCTTTTTGACTCACCTCCTAGGGAAATGGAAGTAAAAACAAAAATAAACTAATGGGACCTAATGAAACTTAAAAGCTTTTGCACAGCAAAGGATACCATAAACAAGATGAAAAGACAACCCTCAGAATAAGAGAAAATATTTGCAAATGAAGCAACTGACAAAGGGTTAATCTCCAAAATATATCAGCAGCTCATGCAGCTCAATATCGAAGAAACAAACAACCCAATCCAAAAATGGGCAGAAGACCTAAATAGACATTTCTCCAAAGAAGATATACAGATTGCCAACAAACACATGAAAGGATGCTCAACATCACTAATCATTAGAGAAATGCAAATCAAAACTACAATGAGGTATCACCCCACACCAGTCACAATGGCCATCGTCAAAATAGCTACAAAAAAAAAATGCTGGAGTGGGTGAGGAGAAAAGGGAACCCTCTTGCACTGTTGGTGGGAATGTGAATTGATACACCCTCTATGGAGAGCAGTATGGAGGATTCTTAAAAAACTAAAAGTAGAACTACCATATGACCCAGCAATCCCACTACTGGGCATATACCTGAGAAAACCATAATTCAAAAAGAGTCATGTATCACAATGTTCATTGCAGCTCTATTTACAATAGCCAGGACATGGAAGCAACCTAAATGTCCATCGACAGATGAATGGATAAAAAAGATTTGGCACATATGTACAATGGAATAATACTCACCCATAAGAAGAAATGAAATTGAGTTATTTGTAGTGAGGTGGATGGACCTAGAGTCTGTCATACAGAGTGAAGTCGGAGAAAAAAAGTGTATGGTAACACATATATATGGAATCTAAAAAGTAACACATATATATGGAATCTAGGGGCAGGACAGGAATAAAGACTCAGATGTAGAGAATGGACTTTAGGACATGGGGAAGGGAAAGGGTAAGCTGGGACAAAGTAAGAGAGTGGTATTGACATATATACACTACCAAATGTAAAATAGATAGCTAGTGGGAAGCAGCTGCATAGCACAGGGAGATCAGCTCGGTTCTTTGTGACCACCTAGAGGGGTGGGATAGGGAGGGTGGGAGGGAGACGCAAGAGGGAGGTGATATGAGGATATATGTATACATATAGCTAGTTCACTTTGTTATACAGCAGCAACTAACACAACAATGTAAAGCAATTATACTCCAATAAAGATGTTAAAAAAAGGGAAAATTGGATCAGTATTCTGATTATGAATTTATAAACGACTGTAGAAGTTCAAATAATATAGGAGAATATATAAAAAATTTATTAAAAACCACATAAAAGTTACGTAGAGCTAATGTCTACTAACTATTATGAAGAGTTTAATAGAGGAAAAGCAGGGGTATATTATGTTCTCGGGACTCAGGGCACCAAATGATCAGATGTTAGCTATGGGTTATTTTCAGATTGTGGCTTTGGTTTATTATTATGAACTTGTATTATCAAATATATTAAATAATTAACTAAATAAATAGAAGTGTGCCATTAATAGACAAGGTATAAGCAAGTGGAAAGAACCAAGGATTGTGATTAATAGGATATCCAACAGAGAATAATCATACTTTATTATTTTAGTTTATATTTCAATGATTACTTTTTTTTAGTATAAAGAAAATTAAATTTATTCAATAATGTGTTCACCTCTGTTTTTACATCCATTTTTTAAAAATTGATTTTATTTATTTTTGGCTGCCTTGGGTCCTCGTTGCTGCGCGTGGGCTTTCTCTAAATGCGGCGAGCAGGGGCTACTTTTCATTTCAGTGCACGGGCTTCTCATTGCGGTGGCTTCTCTTGTTGTGGAGCAAAGGCTCTAGGCACGCGGGCTTCAGTAGTGTGGCACTCAGGCTCAGTAGTTGTGGCTTGCAGGCTCTAGAGTGTAGGCTCAGTAGTTGTGGCCCACGGGCTTAGTTGCTCGGTGGTATGTGGGATCTTCCCGGACTAGGGCTCAAACCCACGTCCCTTGTGTTGGCAGGAGGATTCCCAACCACTGCGCCACCAGGGAAGCCCTATCATCCATTTTTATATACTTGCCTATTATTTGATTCTGTAAATTAACCTCACCCAAGTCCTTAAAATCAGGGATGACATAAACATAAATGAAATGATAGTACATTTGAGAGAGCTGGTAGATTCAGATTCAGAGATCTTTCTGTAGAAACAATTTCTCACAAACTGTGCTTTTGAATCATAGCTTTGTGTTGAATAGATTCACCTTGTGAAATTGATTATTCTTTATGCTATTCACTTCTGTCACACTAGGAAAGCAAAGCATTTTATTGCCTCCTCTCTTCATGGACAGACCCCAGGCCCAGGAAATTGTGCCCTTAAGAAGTGTGATAATTTGTGGAGAGCCCATGCCTTTCATAACCATTTTACTAGAACTTGAGGAAATTCACATGGGTGGAGTATAGAGCAAAAGACAGTACATGTTAAACCAATAATGTTGGATTCAAAAACTTTCTAGAAAAGTTACAATCTGAATAAAATAAACCTTAGGAGAGAATTGGCCTCTAAACATCCTTATCCTGGTTTAATGATTACTATTGAGTTTGACATTTTTTTCAAATATTACATGGCCCTTTTCATTCTCTCTTGTCTTTTACCTCTCCATTATTTGGTTGGGTTTTCTGTTAAATGTTTAATAATAACAGATTCTATTTTTTTTCCATGAAGGAGCATTTTCTAATTATATTCAAGTACAGTCTTTTTATTTTTTTTGTCATTTTGGCACACTTTGTGATAAGTGAGATGGATACTATGTTTTCATTTTAAAATCACTGTTGTGGACCTCTTTGTTTCTGTACTAAGGACACATCTATTGTACACCTTTAGAGATGAGACAATTTTAAAGGTACTTCAAGTTAGATATTTTTCTTGGTTACATCAAAAAATATTTAGATACTTGCTTGAATTTGTCTTTTGACTCTGAGTTATTAATATAGGTTAAGCATTTTTGCCTCATTTAAAAAAATTATCCCTGCATCCTCAAAATTTTTGGAAAGTGCTAGAACATTTTATTTAGAGCTAGCCTTAAGATATCAGTGGAATTTAAACTCATTTAACTGCATTAGCAAATACTAAAAAAGAATGTTGCATTTAGACTAACTAAAAACTATATCACAGTGTTGTTAATTTGTAACATAAGCAGTAATATATGTTCCCATAGATAGAAATCTACAGAGAAAATAAGATAGGACATTTACTGAAATTAGAATATTTATCAAAAACAAATTGCATTTCCTTACGTGTTTACTGAGATTAAATGTTAATGAAATTCTCCCTTTCAAATTATATCCACAAGGCAAATATTAGATAAGACCATGTTATCAAGGATAAAAAATGATTGAATTTCTGGCTTTACACTTAATCTGGAACAGGGATGTAGGTCAATGGGGAAAAAGGGTATTTAAGATGTTACTGTTGCTTAGATCAAGTGATAGTTCATTCAAAGAAATAACCTTGTGCACACTTGGAAAACGAGTGATTTCTTTTCATCCCAAATGCCAACTGAACTGTAAAGGGTGACATTTTGAGAAAGAGCCGGTAGATTCTCATGATAAAGGAAAGTAAGAATGAAAATGGATTTAAAAAAACAACTGTCAAATTGTACTCTTCCATTGCTTAGTCCAAGCTCTCTGGAGGCTGATTTTTCTTATTATATTTTCAAATGTTCTGGTTTACTTTCATTCAAATTGTGTAAATGATTTTCAGTTGAATTAAACATATTTTTGGACAAGTGTTCTTGTTAAGAAACCTTAGTAAAATGGAAACATGGAAACCTTTCCTACCACCAACCACCATCTGCTATGATCCAAAAATCAGTCTGCAAATTTCTGACAGCAGTAATGGCAAAATTCTAGTCTAGATGAATTTATGTTTCCCTGAGAGAGAGAAGTTTAAACAGTGATGTTGGATATTTTTGCATGTGGATATTTTGCAATATGTTCATTTTTTTTTTGATTCGTACAAATGAAGATGAAGGGAATTCACTAAAATCTGAATTGTCAAAGAAATGATATAGATGACAATAGAGAATTATCAAATTAGAAAGTGAAGTTTATCCTACATTAGACTCCTGGGATTTACACCAGTTTCATTCTTAGCCAGGTAGACAGCCTACTCGTTTTATTACAATTAAAATAAAATTTGCCTTGAGTCATAATTTATTATAATTTATTTTGAGGACAAATATTATTTAAAGCTATATCTATTCTTTTAAAATGTATGCATTGAAATGTAGTTGTTAATACTTGAATCCAGCATAACTGAAACAGGACACAGTTCTAGGGGTAATAAATTATAATGATAGATAAAAAGAAAGACATTTGGCATGATACAGAAAGAAATATAGATACATACATAGATAATTTTCAGACTAAAATACTAAAATAAAAGCATTTATGTTGACACTCACTTTTGGCTTCCCAAGTGACATTCTAATCTATGTTTGTTTCTCTTAAACAGACGGAATCTCAAAAGTTCCTCTTACCCTTTCAGCCATGTGACATTGTGATCACCCGTTTTATTGGCCACATAATTGTTAACTCATTATGAATATTCATATAACTTAGTTAAGTAGAATCTTATATAATTTGCAATTAAATTTTATCTATCTTATGTTCAGGGTCCAACCAAGAAAACAGAAATCACTACAAATATTTAAATGAAAGGAATTTAGTATAAGGCATTGATTGCACAGGTAATAGAACTACTGAGAAGCCAATCAATGGACTGTGAGTCACACCAGAAAATAGTAGGTGGAAACAACAGGAAGCTACTGCAGGAACAAAGGGTCACAGAAGTGTTATTGAAGCTCAGATCTAGAATCACCTGGTGAAAACTAGAAATCCAACCACCTGTCTGGCTGGAGGAAGAGCCATAAATGAGATGGCATAGGAAGCAGAGAGAAAGGGGAGCCACTTTGACTTCTGTCAATTTCCACCTTCAAGTTCCCTGGCAGTGTCTCCCACTACCATAGGAGTGAGAAGCCAGCTGACCTGGGAGCCTGTGTCTGCCTTGTGCTGGAATCTCAGGCTCATGCAACTTCCTTATGCCTTCTAAACAGGCTTGAGTCTGAAGTTTTATCAAATATTTCCATTTTATAAAATTCTTTTTTCCTGAACACACACAATATTATGACTTGGTATGCCAGATGACATCACATAATTGTGACAAGCAGTTCAATTCACATTGTTTAGGTAACCCTTAGTCAAGCATTAATTTTCTCCCAGGGCTGATTAGCTGTAAGGTACTTGCTAGTGGCTGATGGCGTGACTGTACCACAAAACCCTATGGATCCCTGAAACAATTTTTATTTAGAATTTTCAAATGCATTTATTTACCACAGCCATTTTAAGCACCATTAGAAGATCTGAATGTCCTGATATTTTGTAGAATAGCCTGCAGTTACTTCAAAGCTTTCCCTTATTCTGTACCCCTTTCATACCTAGCAACATCGTGGGTTCTCTGATAAATGGGTCAGAGCAAACTGTATGAATGTAGAATATATTGATTCTGAAATCCAAAGAATCCAACAGTCAATGCAAAAACTGTCTTTTATTTTAAAGGGGAACATTCTGACAATATTCAGAACTCTGCTTCCTTAGGAAGTTCACTGATGAGACAGGTACCTGAAGTTTTACAGGATGTATCTGACATATATGTGTCTTACTCTCATTCTTGCTACTTCTTATTCACTGTCTATTCAAATTCTATGTCATTTATACTATTGGATTTACTTCAAGGTTGAAGATCAAGGAACAATGGGATTACTGACTAATCCTATACTGAAATTCCTTACTATAGAGTTGGATTATCTTAACTTTCTTTTTTCTGATCAAGAGGAATTGTAAAAATTCCTCCAGGAGAACATGGAAGTTGAAAAACAGATTGTAACACTTTTAACAGTTATGGAGCTAGTTTCTTAAAACAGGTTATTGAACTATAAGATATCCGAAGGGAGGAAAATGTAACTACCCCGATAGGAGAAAGGATTGGTTTAAAATGAGAGGTATTTTAGGCAATGAGTGAGAGAGGTCAATAGACTGCTACATGTGAGGCTGCAAATCCCAACATAGATTTTGTAGTTTACAGACTGTTGTAGAGTTTAGATTTTCTTTGTCTCTCACCTCTGGACTCAGATTTAAAGGGCTCATGAAATTAGGTCAGTCTTATTTAGGTCATTTCTCTTTTGATTGGCTGAAAGTCGAGGGATCAAATCAGTGCCCTTAATTACTGCTGTAAAATCCCTTTTACCATGTTATGGGTGATATAGCTATAAATTTCACCCACACTTAAGGGGGACAGATTATATGTATAAGAGTAAGGGTCACTGGGGTCATTTTAGTAGTCTGGCTACCACAGCTTCATTCCCTCTTTGCCATTCCCCCTTGAGATAAAGTTATAGATGTTTCCCTTTCAAATATGTTTGAAAAGAATCACCACATAATAATTTGTGTTCTCTTATTACCTTACTGTGCTTTTGACCATTCCTCCATGATTGAATGTAGAGGCTACATGCTAGTATATTCATCTGGACATCAGCATGGCACCAGTTCTGTGACATTTCAAGAAGGTCAGTTCTGCCAGGGATTATGGATGACATGTATTTAAATGTCAAACATTCACAAGGAGATTAGGAAGGGATGTCCCAAAATAAGATTCATTTATTTTCAAACTGATTTATCCAGTTTCTCCTGATTGGCTACTTCTGGTATTGCTTGGGAAGAAGCCTGAAATGAAATGAGGTTTTTAAGAGCTGTATATAAGTAAAGTTCTTTTTGAAAGAGATATAAGCCAGGGACAACAATATATACTTAAAAAAAATCATTCCATTTTTATTTTTATTTATTTTTTTATAATTAATTTTTATTGGAGTATAGTTGCTTTACAATGTTGTATTAGTTTCTACTGTACAACAAAGTGAGTCAGCTATACGTATACATATATCCCCTCTCTTTTTGGATTTCGGTCACCATTTAGGTCACCACAGAGCATTGAGTAGAGTTCCCTGAACTACACAGTAAGTTCTCATTACTTATCTATTTTTAGACATAGTGTCAATAGTATATATATATATGTCGGCCCCAATCTCCCAATTCATCCCACCCCTTCCTTCCCCATTGGTATCCATACGTTTGTTCTCTATGTCTGTGTCTCTATTTCTGCTCTGCAAATATCCAGAAATATCTGCTTTCCGTATATGTGTTAATATACGATATTTGTTTTTCTCTTTCTGACTTACTTCACTCTGTATGACAGTCTTTAGGTCCATCCACGTCTCTACAAATGACCCAATTTCGTTCCTTTTTATGGTTGAATAATATTCCATTGTATATATGTGCCACATCTTCTTTATCCATTCGTCTGTCTATGAGCATTTATGGTGCTTCCGTGACCTGACTATTGTAAATAGTGCTGCAATGAACATTGGGGTGCATGTGTCTTTTTGAATTATGGTTTTCCCTGGGTATATGCCCAGTAGTGGGATTGCTGGGTAGTATGGTAGTTCTATTTGTAGTTTATTAAGGAACCTCCATACTGTTCTCCATAGTGGCTGTATCAATTTACATTCCCACCAACAGTGCAAGAGGGTTCCCTTTTCTCCACACCCTCTCCAGCATTGATTGTTTGTTGATTTTTTTATGATGGCCATTCTGATTGTGTGAGGTTATACGTCATTGTAGTTTGATTTGCATTTCTCTAATAATTAGTGATGCTGAGCATATTTTCATGTGTTTGTTAGCCATCTGTACGTCTTCTTTGGAGAAATGTCTATTTAGGTCTTTCACTCGTTTTTTGTTTGGGTTGTTTGTTTTTTGATATTGAGCTGCATGAGCAGTTTGTATATTTTGGAAACTAATCCTTTGTCCATTGCTTCATTTGCAAATATTTTCTCCCAATCTGAGGGATGTCTTTTCATCTTGTTTATGGTTTCCTTTGCTGTGCAAAAGTTGTTAAGTTTAATTAGGTCCCATTTGTTTATGTTTGTTTTTATTTTCATTGCTCTAGGAGGTGGATCAAAAAAGATCTTGCTGCGATTTATGGCAAAGAGTGTTCTTCCTATGTTTTCCTTTAAGAGTTTTATAGTGTCTGGCCTTACCTTCAGGTCTTTAATCCATTTTGAGTTTATTTTGGTGTATGGTGTTAAGGAGTGTTCTAATTTCTACTTTTGAACTTTGGGACATTTTTCAGTCTTCTCTATATGACCATTTGCTGCCCCAAATTTGTAAAACCTCTCAAGTTGCTACAGACCAGATTAGTAGTTGTTTTTCTTTAAGATTCCTTAGGATGTCAGAAATCTGCTCAACATAAAAAGGGGAATCCTGACACTGATGTAAAAATATGTTCATAAACTTTCAGGTCATAGTTTCTTGATACTAAAATAACTTTAGTGCCTTTAAAGGCTTAAGCTAGTCAGAATATCCTTTTCTTATTTTTGAGATATGGGGACCTTGGAAAAGACCTAAAAGCACCCAGTACCTTGGTTTATTAAGTGTGGAGTTAAAATGGTGATAGGGTAGAGATATTTAGAAAATATATGAAAGGACCTGAAAGAGTGTAGCTGAAGGGAACAAAAAGTTTTTTGGAAAAATTTTTGTTTGTCTTATGTAGGTTAGATTAATTGGTTGGCCAGCTCACACATGAGGAGCTCAAGAATAGAACAGCTACATTTTTTAGTCTTAAGTGTCATGAAAGGAAGGAGATGGGCCAGTAGTACTGGTGGGTTTAAAAAGAAATCTCTCCCTCCACAGTCATGTGACCAGTTGCCATCACATTATTTTAAAGTTGTAAGAAGCTGCAGTAGACCACCCTTTTAGTTGGGTAAAATAATCAAGACATTAGTTAATGGGTTTATACTATTGCAATTCATATTCTTATCTCAAGGGTAATAACTTGAGTAGAACAATGTGCACATTTTCCACACATTTAAATATAGACAAACTCATAAACCATATTGTCTGACAAAATATGCATCAAATTTTCCCACTTAGATACTTAGCAGTATTTTTTCAAAGTAGGCATGAATCATTTGAAATAAAACCTCGCTGTTTATTCACTAAAGCTATCAAATTTGTTCCCAGACTTTGCTTTGAATATGTCCTTTTACTCTGCTGGGTGCCAAAACCAAAAGTGGTGAGGATTTTTCAATAAAGCAAAGACAGAGAGAATCAGATGCTTATTCATAAAACAACCAAGCAAAACAATCTGTATAAGCAGAAATACATTGCTGGGCCAGTTCACAGTCCAGCAGAGCTGAGACAAAGCAGTCAGGTATGGCAGAACTCCCACTGAGGTGGTCCTATTTTAAGCAAAGCCCAGAGCTTGTGAAGAGAGCCCATTTTTCTTCCTATTTTGATTCAATAGAAACAGAACAAAGCAGATTCCAGTTCCATCAGCGAATTAGATAGAGCTGAACTGAAGGGATTTTACTCAGGCAAAATATGACAGAGCAGACAAATGGAATCTTTGAGAGAGGCTGATAGAAAGCAAGAGGGCCAAATCATTTAAAGTTTTATTTTATTTTAATTTCCCATTTGATTAAAATAGATTTCAAAGTATCCAAGAGAAACAAATGAAACATTCTAAGGTCAATTTGAAATTTGGTGGAAGCATGCAAGGCAGAAGTTCAAACTGCAAAGCCAGACAAGAACAACTTAGGTTTTATAAAATCACTTAGATTGTCTAAATCCTAGTTGCTAATATATTGTATAGCTGACTAAACTATGTGTCGCAACTATTTTCATTTTCCAAGTGTTTTTTTACTTCACACACAATTGTTATAGAAATTTTTTGTTAAGAAAATTTTCTTCCAAATCAGTATTGGCGTGCGTGGGGTTTTTGTTTGTTTGCTTGTAACTTTTTTGAGGATTCTCTCTCTAGGCATAGTTTAAAAAATTTTTTTTCCAAAGTTAACATTAGCATGTATGCGTATCTTTTAAAAGTTGGTAACTTCAATTTAATGCAGTTACAACCTTAATTTTTTTCTTTTATATATTTTAGATATGAAAAAGGCTGAATATATTCTTAAAACTGGAAGTTTTGACATGACTCCCTTGAGAGAAAGACAGACCCAGATCTCAGGCATTGCGTGAAATAAGCAACAAAGGGTCTCTTCAACCCAGCCCTGTTTGTGGCCCAGAGCCTTGAGCACTGGTCCTAGTCAGTGGCCCACACATTCATTTCTCTCTTACCAAAAGTTTGAGGGTTTGCCATAGTCTCATGGCTCAGAAGGACATCTTCATATAAAAAGCCAGACATAGGCATAAAATCAGGAAAAAGTATATTAGCTTCATTGTATTTTATTATTGGCTTCCTGGGAAATAATAAAACAAAACCGATGCCAGAATACCTGTTGGCCCAACATTCAAGAAATTATTTTTAAAATGTATCTTGGTGAAATCAGTAGCAAAGCTATTGGATTTGGAGTTAATTTTGAACATTTGATTCACTTGCTTCTAACTCTCCTGCACACTAGGTGTCCTTGAAGAGATAACAGTTAAACATATAATGTGCTTCACTTGCTACAAAGGGAAATAAGTCTGATTTATGGAGAGTGATTTTAAAAAGACAATATTTTACAGAGAGTGGTCAGAGAAAACCTCAGTAAGAACATGGCATTTGGGCAGAGAGCTGATGAAATCCGAAGCCTGGAGAATGCATTGTAAAATGTCTGGAAGGGAAGATTCCTAGAAAAGACAAAAGCAAGTTCAAGGACCCTGACCTTTAACACTGTTAGTAAAATCAAAGAATGCTTAGTAGGTTGTTAGTGTTGAAGATGAATACATGAGGAGAACAGCACAAGATTTGGTTAAAGGATGACAGTACATGATAAATATTTTTATGTTAATAGATATTTCTTTCTAGCACTGTTATCTCAATTTAAGTTAAAAACATTGGGAAAAAAGGGAAAAGTGAAGTGCTGGAAAATCTAACTTTGAATGTCAGGATATGCTTTCTTATACAAATTATACCTATGTCTCCTGAACTCAGTATACACAGCTGAAAACTATTCAAAAGTTTAGATGAGGTTTTCTATCTCTATTTCCTGATTTAAAAAAAGTATCAATCCAGCAACATCCCTTCAATTCTTCTTGTAACCCTGTCTTACTTGTGATGTAACTGACTTAGATCAAGATTCTCTGGTCATTCTTTAATAAATTGTCTTTCATGTGATTTAGAACGGAGTATGCATTTCTATAACTTCTTTAGACCACAAACATTTCTGTAAGATTTTATGTGATAATGATAAAGTTTGTTCCAGTGATAGCATTATTAAAGCAAAGAAGTACTTGAAAACTTCTTTATTTAAGGCTGTGTTTCTTATTTTCACTTTTAATTACACTAATATATATTTGGATTTTTAATTTTTTGAAATAATTTCAAAATCAGAGAACATTTACAGGAATAGTACAAAAAAACTCCTATTTACCCTTTACCCAGCTTCCCTAAATGTTATCATTTTACTACATTTTCTTTATCATTTTCTCCCTGTGTGTGTGTGTGTGTATGTGTGTGTGTGTGTATAAACATGACCCATTTCTGTGTAAGTGGCAGACATGATAATTAAATATTTCAGGGCATTTTTCCTATAAAAGGAACATTTCATGCATAAATACAATAGAGTTATCAGTTGCACACAACAATCATTTGGTCAGAGAACAAGGTAGTTATTCTGAAGAATATCTCAAATAGGGTTTCTCTGGTGTTTCCTCATTATTTGACTCATGTGATACATTTTTTTTTTACAAGGATATCACAAAAGCAATGCTATGTTTCTCAGCAAATAATATCAGGAGACACACAATTTTGGATTGTCCTATTATGGTAGTGTTAATTTTGATTGCTTTGCTTAAGGTTATGTAGGTAGGTTTTTCCAACTGTAGTTTACTATTGTTTCCCTTTATATTAGAGGGGAGATATTTTAATACAATGTAGATACACTATTTCTCATCAAACTTGCACCCATTCGTTTTAGCATCTATTGATAATACAGTCCCCATGGCTTTTGAGTTTTTTGAGTCTGGCTGGTGGGACAGACACTGTCCATGGTCCTCTGTCCCTCTGTGAACCTTGTGTACTGTTACCACTCATCCTTTTGGAAGGTTTTTCTCCAGACCCTAGTGGTTTCATCACAGGCATGTCCTGATCAGTGCTTAAACAAATACTCAAGTGAGTCTCTCTGAAGACTTCTGGGTTCATTCTCTGCATAGCTCTGTCCTCTCTGATACTCTGTCCCAGGAACTGTGCCCTCCTTAACTTTCCCCGGATTCCCAGCTCAACTCAGGGCATCCACTAGGCTGCAGCTGGGCTCTCACTCCCTGTACCTGGAAACTTCATACACTGGATCAAAATTGTAGCGTTTACCTTATTTCCTCATCTTTCAGGGATTCCTTTTGTTGCCTGGTGTACAATATCTTACTTACCGTTGTCTCATGTATTTTTTTCCACATTTTGGTTGTTTCAGAAGGGAGAGTATATCCACTCTCTATATGCCATCAGTTTATATGCCCTCTGGCGTCAATTGCCTCCAGGAATCCAACGCTTGCCTCCAGGAATCCAACGCTCCAATCCAATCCTCTCTCTCTCCAGATTTCAGGTTAGTTTGTTACCCTGTGATTTCAGATTTCTGATGTTTTCATGAATTTGAAATTTTCCCAGGGGAAAAGACACCCTTTCCAGCTTCCCACATATCCTAACTGAGACCAGAAGCCTCTAGTTTTTTTTAAAAAAATAGAAACATTAATACAGCTTTTAAATGGAAGAGAAAGCATAATGGAGACTTAAAGAAGATGAGCGAGTCCTATTTTCTTGGAGATAAACAGGATATCTAACATTGGCTAAGTCCGTTCTTTTGCTCTCACATCTTAGAAAATTTCTGTAGAGCTGACAGAAGGATAAGTTACAGCAATAAATCAGGCAAAGCACTTAATTAGCACCCTTTGTAAACAACTCAGAGTGACACAGCCTTTCTACAGCATATCATATTAGCCTTTCAATTTAATGAGCTGCTAGAGTATATTAAAATTTGCAGTATGCCAGTTTATTCCTTTTAATTGAATAATTATTTTAAATAATGTCAATTTTATTCTCTTGAATAAAAAACAATAGAAACACTGTTAAGTACTGTTTAAAAAATATAATAGAAGTACGAGTACTTCATAGCCAATAAAAAAGGCAAGGGTAAACCTGTTCATAGGTAGGAAAACAGCAATGCCGATTATGCAATTGTCTCTCCTTTTAATTAAATTCCTAGGAAGGTAAAGGCAAACATAAAAGCAAATTTGTAGCATCTTTGGAAAATTAATGGAAGACCATATGAAATTGGGAAGAAATTTATTTAACTTTAGTGTTAATGTGCTTGAGTTAAATGACTTAAATGCTGTTATTCTATAAAGTTAGATTTATGTTTGAATCTATTTTAATAGTCATTGATAAAAAATAAAACTTACATCATATCCAAGGGAAATTTTTACTTGACCCGTTTAGTATGCTTTTATACACTCAAGGTCAAAATAAAAAGTGAGAAGCATTCAGTTGTGCAAAATTAATGAAAAGTTATTAATAGTTTTCTTCCTATATAATAAATTTGTAAATCATGAAAGTATATATGATACATAATTATATGGGTTATATGTGTCTGCTTTATTTTAACTAAATATACACTTATATAGGGTCATTAGTAGTAAATGTGGTTCTTTTTTGTTTTAATTCCTTTTTATGATCCTCTGGTTATCATGTTCTTGCTGCAAATATATTGTTTTAATCATAGTCAACTGTTTTGCAATGATAATTCATCTCATTTTTTTTAAAGAAAGTGTTGCTATTTGCTAATTTCTCAAAGACATTTAAGTAGATAGTTCACTGCCACCATCCTTTTTCCTTTACTAATTCATGGTGTTTCTGCACTACAGTTAGGGAGCTGAATCAATGTTACTGAGATAGACAGTAATTAAACAGAGTAAGATGAAGCTACAACAAAGGCCTCCAGATCTTTCAAATAGTGTTTCTGACACCCGTTACAGTAAGTTATTGAGCAATATGACGAGGCTTTAAATGGCAAATACCACATTTCACCAGTTTTCCATCTTGATATTTTTATGTGTGATTGGATTTTCTTTCATAATGTGTTCTTATATAGCCTTTTTTTGAGTTTTCTTTCTATTTTTAAAAAACTGATTCATGCTTATTTCAAAATTCAACTAATAAAAGTGAAAAAAAAGAGTGCTTCAGAGTCACATAGACCGTAAGGCAAGGAGACGTAATATTTTGCCTGGTAATTCCTCTGTAAGAAAAGAAAATATTGTGAATAAAGTAACTTGGTTAATTTTGAAGATTCTGAAAAGGGCTAGAGTGTATATCAAATTATTATTAAGTGTAAGGTTTTTCATGAAATGGAAACTATGTCTTTCCTATTTCCTTGTATCTCTCCATATAAGTTTTCACTGACTAGTTATTGGAATGAATTTCTTTGTCCATAATATCATGACACTTCTCCATTGAATGGCATTTGTAATTAATGATAGTACTTGGTTTGTGTTATTGTATGCTTCTAATTTGGAATGCTGATTCAGCTGTGGTCTAGGAGAGTTACCTAGAACAAATGAGTTTACTTACAGAAACATTAGCTTCAGTAGATTCAAAATTCAGATTATGAAATCTATTTCAAAAGATTATGTAAATGAAATGAATTAATGTATTTTAGGGTCTAGCATGATATGTTGAATGGCATGGTTCTCAATAAAAGTTAATTATTTCTCCTGCTTCCCAAACTTTACTCCATAGCATATGCATAGTGTGAAAATCCAGGCTTATTCTTTTAGTAAAGAGAAAAAAAGCCAGGTTCATTCCTCCTCTTCTCAAGTTCCAGGTGATTCAATCTATTCAAGATTCTCCATTGCAATACCTTTGTTTCTCCTACACACTTTCGCTGATATGTCTTTACCTTCAATCAAATCTCTGTCTCTGCTTCCAAGTTCATATTTCCTCCATGAATCATTCTGAGTACCTTGAAATGCCTTTCAGCAGATTTGAGCTCATTGCAGCATGGCTTTTAGATGTGTAATTCATTTTTCTTTGTATAATAATTATTATTTTAAAAATATTTATATTTTGATATTGAGGATTGCATATCAATAATAGCCTTTGTTCAAAGTGTAGGTTAGTGACTGCATTATTTTAATACTTAGCAGTGAATATCCCCATAAGATACTAGGCAGATAAAGCCTTTATTGCTCATCACAAAACCATTTCTTTATCTCCTGCATTATAGGATGCTCTCATTCCTTAAGATCAATAGTTTAAGTTATAGCCATATTTTGTCATCAAATGCAAACTAACTCTTTTGGAAGGGATTCAAGGGGATATGCAGTCAATCCTCCCAGTGTTCCAGACAGAGTGGGACAATAAAGATGTGCTTCCCATCCTCCCTGCCCTCAGAAAATTACACAGCACGTGGGCTTACACTGTGGTTCTTGGCAAGAGGTGTCGTGTGGCGTGCCACAGTTACTGGGGATCAACCACAGGTTGTTTTCTGCCCATGTTCAATAATGTGCAAGTGAATGGCCAAGTTACCTCATACTGGATTTAGAATTATATATGATTTTGATCAGTAGACATGGATTTGATTATAGCAATGTCTTTTATCATAATAAGATAATCTGGCTCTATTTTTAATCTATCCCAGTGCTATGGATATATAATATCTATCACTGAAGGTTTTCATTGTTCGTTCTTTTGTGTTACTTTTCACAGTCTCTAGACATTTTGTCCTATCCCAATGGGGCTCCCAAAGACTACTCTGCAATCAGGTTTTCCAGTGTCTCTATAGTATAACACCTTATATCAGTTTTGTTTCTCGTTTATTTCTCTTTAATTTTTCAATAAATAATGTCTTAGTTTAGGCTACCCAGGAGCAGACCTTGAGATAGAGTTTGAGTAAAATTTATTTTTTGAGAAATGATTCCAGGAAACATCAATAAGGTAGTGGGAAAGAATGATAAGAGAAAGAAGGCAACATAGGTGGACAATTGGAGTTCATCCAGCTGGGGAATTGTGGGAGATAGAGAATGCATCTTAGAGTTATATCAATTAAGTTAGAAGAAACTACTGTATTCAGCCACTCACTCCCATCACTCCTTAGTTGAGCCCTACTTCTAAGGGCAATATGTCTCTGACACTTTCGGTTTGTTGTGATTGAAAGTAATTGTACTCCTATAGCAAGAAAAAAAAATCAAAAAGTCCCTCAGACAGACAGTTTAGATGTTCTACAGGGGCAGCCTCTATTGAAAAGTTGTTAAGTGTGGACAGGATATAGGCAGGGCAACAGTATCTGCCACAGTGTCTATTTGATACTTAGTGATTATGTGGGATATAGAAAACGTTCAGATTATTTAAGTTTTAAATGTCGAACAAGACATGAGCATTAAAGGGTTAACTGATGATATTAAATACTATAAAGAGTTTCTTAAAGAATACATGAATCAGTATAATATAAAAAGTACAGATAAATCATTTAAGTTCAAAGATATGACAATTGTAGGTGGGAAAAGAAAGGAATAAAAATAAGAAAATGCAGTATATTTTTTGATTGGCCAATGTGGTGGAAAACAGATGGAAACCTAAACTTTGCAACTTTCACAGCCTAAATCATTGAGTTTTTAAAAGCAATATACTTACAAACAAGTTATTTTAACTCATACAAACCCTTTCCTCTTGGGATAGTGAGTACTAAATACACCTTGAATTGTGTGTTGTGATGAGTTTATCTAATTTTATTTTGGTGGGGGAAGAGTGTTGTTCCCGTATGTGTCATATATTCTTATCTTTAAGGGCTGACAGAAAAACTGTTTTTACATACTTAAGAGAATTAAAATTCCATAGCAGAAATGGCCAGAATTATGCTAAAAATACTTGAAATAGTCTTCCCTCCTGCTGTTTTTCTTTCCACATGTATGTCTTAGAAGTCTTTGTTTTTCATTAGATGAATCTATTTGAAAATTTAGAAAAATGCAAAAGCCACATACCCATGTAACTTTAAAAAATATTGAGATTTGTTTTCATAGTGTAGGCAGGTTAATTAAAACAGCAATACAGAAATATTATACTTGTTATTCCAAAAGTCCTCCTGACTTTGTGTGAGTAGAGGTTTGTTCAAATGACCTGATTATTGACTACACATAAACACATCAAAGCCTTATTAAAATTTAGCTCTGTGCTTCTGGACATACATTTCAGAATCTGTGGCCTTGGAGATCATGGGAGTACCTTGAAAGAAATCGAAACCAGTCTGACTAGGAGGATTTTAGAAGATTCTCTTGGCAGTTAGAAAACTTAGAAGAGTCTCCAGGCATTTATAAAATTTCCTTTGGGGGCTTCCCTGGTGGCACAGTCGTTGAGAGTCCGCCTGCCGATTCAGGGGACACGGGTTCGTGCGCCGGTCCGGGAAGATCCCACATGCCGCGGAGCGGCTGGGCCCGTGAGCCATGGCCGCTGAGCCTGCGCGTCCGGAGCCTGTGCTCCGCAACGGGAGAGGCCGCAGCAGTGAGAGGCCCGCGTACCGCAAAAAAAAAAAAAAAAATTTCCTTTGATATTATGATGTCTAATAAGACATTTAGGGATTTAAGACTATACATATCCCCAATCCTAGCCCTTTGGTGGATATAATGAATAAGGTTTTCAGGGGGAAAAAGGCAAGATTTCACTCCTATTGCAATTGTATTTTAAGTACCATTTTAAATCCTCTATTTAATACTATAAAACCTCATATCACTTAAAATAAAAGAGGAGGAGGGTAAATATTTTGAAAAAATCAGCCTGCCTCTGTATCATACATCTTACCTTGGTAAGACTTATTTAGCTCTACATTTTTAACCAAGACTCCCTGCCAAATGTCAAGCATCAATAAATCACACAGTTGCCCAGAATTACAATTGAGGTTACATAAAAAAATGAGAGGCAAATTAAATACATAAAGGTAAAATGGTAACAAACACATAGATAACCACTGGGGAGTCTATTAGTGGATTTTGAAAAATCAGTTATATATAATTTGAACTACATTAAATTGCTTATATCGGCCATTTTTGGCTGAAAAGCAATAATTTTATGCATGTATTAGTTTTTTGTTATTGGTGTAGGCAAAGTATCACAAATTTTGGCTTAAAACAATACAAATTTATTATCTTACAGTTTTGGAGGTCAGAAATCTGAAATGGGTCTCACTGGCTAAAAGCAAGATGTCAGAAGGACTGCATTCCTTCTAGAAGGTCTAGAGAAGAATCAATTTCCTTGCCTTTTTCAGCTTTTAGAGACCATCTGTATTCCTTGACTCAAGACTCCTTCCTTCATCTTCAAAGCTAACAGCAAGCCTGTTAATCTTTGACTCTACCTCTTCAGTCTCATTCTTCCACTTACAAGAACCCTTGTGATTACATTGAGCCCACCTGGATAATCTCCCCATTTTAGAGTCAGCTGATTAATAACTGTAATTCTATCTGAAGCCTTAATCCATTAAACAAGATCATTTGGGGTCTCAGCTCTTGGTATTTTTCCTCTAATGGGTTTCTGTAGATTTCCATTACCTTTACCACTGGGGATAGCAAAGTGGTAGTGTTGATTTTCAGTATAACCATTGTTACATTTCCTGAAGGAAGCATTTCTCTGAATCAGTAGAGCCCTAAGTAAAGGGAAAAATAAATCAAAATATTAAACATAGGACATTAGGTTTAATAATGAGAAACATAATTCCTGTTTATATCCCTTAGGTGTTATCTGGACCTACATTCTGGCTGTAGATGAAAGAGCACTATATATTGGTCACTGGTTCAAACCATATAAAACATTACGTAGGAGAGCACCCAGCTTTGTAGAATGTTGTCTCCTAGCTGGCACAGTTATTGAATCTTCAATAGGCCATTCCATTAGTCCATCAGACCAGCTGCTTTGCATGATGTTAATACCATAAATCCAATGTGAGTGAGTCTTTTGCCTTACTTATTTGGTATAAAAGAAGTTTTGCTATGAAATAAGTTTATTAACATGAGGTGCATATTACTGAGGCCCAGTGATTACTCAGGTATATACATGAATATGTGTATTAACCAACTTATATTTTCTCTCTCTCTCCTTTCTACTATTATGTAAGGTTTGTGAGGAATGGTTAATTTCATAATTTTACTATGGTTCCTTTTTAATATGTCAGAAATCTCAGGCTCAGAGGCAATGAGTCACATATCTCAAGTCAAAGAGCTAGTAAATGGAAGAATATATTCTAGCCCTCGTTTTCTAGGTCCAAGTCTAGTTCTCTTTGTGTGACACCAGAGTTGATATCAGGAGAATGGATTAAATTATAACATTAACAATAACTACTGTTTATTAACATATTATGGGTTAATGTAATCAAATTTTATATTTTCATATGCAAGATAGTCCCCACCCTTGTAAATTAATTTGATATTCTTTATCAAAGTATAAATGTAATCTTCACTTTATATAATGTACCTCAACTGAGTACATTTGTTTTTTGCAGTTTTTCTTTTTTTTGGAGAAATTTTCACCCAATTTTATTTCCCAAGTTTATATGGTATTTCCCTCTATCTTTCCCTTTCTGACACTTGTAGGAACCACATCTTCTAATGGTCCAAGTGTGATTAGGCCTTGGTTTTATAAACAGTGCAAGAATATGTTTAACATTGTGGCAAAATTCCAATGGCTGTTTTGGTGAACAATACACAGTACAGTGACTTCAAGCAACATCAACTGAATATATTTGACCTGACAAAATGTGTGATGCAAATTTAAAAAGGGATACTTTAGATGTATTCAATTTAATAACATGGTCTAGTGCATATACGTCACTTTCAGATACCAGTAAGTTATAAATTTTAAGGAAATAAAGCTATTTTTATGAATACAATTTAAAAAACTTCAATGAGGTTGTATTGATAAATATCTGAGAAAGGATTAAACCTATGTCAGAAATATAGTCTGAACTCACATGGAAAGAAAATTATTTTATTTTTTATCTGTAGGTAAATGATGCTGGTAGCTCATTATAGGAAGGATAAAAATTCTTAAAGCTACAGGGCAAAATTGTACATAGGGTTAAAAAACATTTCAAAATTTTATAGGGTTAAAAAAAATCAATACTCTAACTATGGGATTTAAATCCTTGCCTGCCTTATTAGAATCACTTAGAATAAGTTGTAAATGAAAACTATCTAAAATATTTCACTATACTCAGAGCAAGCCGATATGGGAGCTCTGATATTTAAATGGAAATCAATGAAAAGGTAATTGGTGGAGAAATATATATACCTTTTTTAAGATCAGAGCAAAAATCTTCAAAGCTTAGTTATTGAAAGTTTTGCAAGAGGAAAAAATAAAACCCTCTTTAGAAGATGACAACTTAAATGTTGTAATCACATGTAGCTTGACAAGATAGGCACATTTAAACATGTATACATATATGCATTGAAACAAACCAATTTGAAACAAAACTGTATGTGAACCGTTTGATATGCAAAGCACATGCCATAAAAAAGCACTTTACCAGAGATGAGAGTAAAAAAGACCTCATTGAGGAGAGAGGCACTGCTTCAGGGACTGTCCCTTAAAACAAATACTACTCCGTCAAAATTTTATATGTCGGATATAACCCCTGGTTTATCAGGATGAGTCTTGAGACATTGCAAATTTACTGTTCTATTAATTATAGTATTCTATAATATTGAAACTATTTAGTATTTTAACTTATGTGGGGGTCTAAATCTTGTGATTCAACTCCAAAAAAATATTTCCAGAAAAAATGCTACATTAGTATTCTCATCTGAAAAACAGTTAATTGCCCCAAAGTAACTCATATACATATATGGATACATATATTGTTTTTGTTATTCACTTTTGGCTTTCTTATGCATTTCATTAGTAAAGGTATCTTAAATTTGTTAAAAGCAAACCACATTCAAAGATCTTTCAAACATTTTCTCATTTATTTTCACAGCAACTTATGGAGGTAGATAAGTATTATTTTCGCCACATTAAAATGAGTAAAGACAGACTAGGAAAATTTAGGTATGAAGCTTAAGGACTTAAAATTGAAGTGACTGAACAAGCAAATACTTAGAACATCTGATGACATACCAGTGTTCTCGCCATTTCAGCGCCCTGCTCTGCTTTCTGTCTGCTATGAGCATGAACTTCACTTGGACCTTTTGTGTAACTTTGTTTTTGACAGAAAAATGTGGTAGCCCCAGGATGTCACCTGGTGCTATAAACCAAAAGCAAGATTCCATCACAAACCCTGCGTAATTTCAAGAGAAGAAAGCAGGCTACCAATAATATGATTACTGAAGACAGTTTAAGTTTCTCTGTCTCTATCTCCCCATTATTGATGCTATGTGTGTTGTTGTATCTAGGGTATATACCAGTGGGGATTTATGAACAAATGTCTGTGTTGAAAGCCATTTGGAATAGTTATTTTCTGCATTGTAAACCCACCACTGAGACACAGCTAGGTTCGTGTGCTTTATTTAACTATTTTTAGAAATTGCTTTTAAATATAATCTTGTTTTAAATTGTATAAAATATTTACCTGAAACTGGAGTCATACCTTCAAAACATGGTAAATTTAAAAATTCTGCTTCTTTGTTATTTATATCCTACTAAGCCTTATGATAATTTTTTGAATTGTGCTTTAGTTTTCCACTGTTAACCTAATGAAAGTAAATATGTATATAAATTTATATAGTATCCCTTTCCTAATTCGTATTAGCATAAAAATAATAATATAAAAATAGTAGCATAATATACACTTTTTTTTTCATCTTGCTTTCTCATTTCATATCCTTGTGATCTACTCCATATCAATACGAAGAAAGTATTTCCCATTCCTTTTATGGCTGAATAATATCTATTATGTAGATAAACCATACCTCATTGAACCAGTTCCCTACTGACAGACATTTAGATGTCTATGTTTCTAGTATGCTGCCATTATAAAAATGTTTAGTGAATAGGCTTATGCATACAACTTTGTAAAAAAAAAAATTACTAGAAGTATTATTGCTGGCCTAAAGTGTAAAATGTATATGTGATTTTGCTAAATATTGGCAAATTTCTTTCTATAAGATTGTACTGTTTGACATTCCATAGTCTTGGCAATGGAGTATGTTATCAAAAGTTTGGATTGTGCCATTTTGATAGCAAAGACTTGACATTTCAATGTAGTTAATTTTTTGTATTTTATAAGAAAACTGATCATGTTTTCATATGATTGAGAGCTATTTGCTTTCTTTTCTCTGTAGTCATTATGTTTAAATCTCTAACCAATTCTTCAATAGAGTTGTTGGCCTATTTAGTTTCTATTTTAGAAGATATTTAAGTATTAGATGGAGATATAAATTATGAATATTTTTCCAATTAGTCATTTAAAAACAATTTTTATTTATACTGGTTTGATTTGCCATGTTTTGTTTTATTCTTCATATTTTTAAGTAATTAAATGTGTCAATTTTTCCTTTCTTGTTTCTGAATTTGTAATCATAGTTAAAGTTTTTGTCTGTTTTGAGTCATAGAGTTATTTACTCACGTAATTTAACTAGTACTTGTCTATTTTCCTCTTCTTTTTTTTAACGTTTAAGTTTCTCCTACATTTGACTCTATCTTAGTGTTTACCAAGTGATGTTTCTATATAGATATTTTCATTCTTCTACGAATAGTTCTCCCAAAACTTTCTGTTAAAAAGTCAACATATTTCCCAACTTATTTAAGATGACACCATTTTCATGTATTAAATTATTAAATTTTCATTTTTTTTTCAATTTCAGGTTTTCTGTCCTTTCCAATAACTTATCTGATAATTTATATAATAACAGAGTCTTTGAATGAAGGGCAAAGTTGTCCCCTCACTTTCCTGTACCTTTTTCCTCTTCTTTCACTACTGTTTTCTCCGCGGCATGTAGGATCCTCCCAGACCGGGGCATGAACCCGTGTCCCGCGCATCGGCAGGCGGGCTCTCAACCACTGCGCCACCAGGGAGGCCCCTTGATATGATTTTAAAAGATATATTTTTTCATTTTACTTTCTCATTCTGATAGTTCATTATTAGGGCATATAAACACAATAGATTTCTGTATATTAATCTTGTATACTGCCACTTTACTGAATGCATTTATTTTTTCTAATAGTTTTTGGATGGAGACTTTAGGGTTTTCTATATAAATTATCATATCATCTGCAAATAGAGACAGTTTTACCTCTTCCCTTCCAGTTTGGGTGCCTTTATTTATTTATGTCTGATTGCTGTGGCTAGGACTTCCAATACTATGTTAATTAGAAGTGGTGAGAATGAGTATCCTTGTCTTGTTCCTGAATTTAGTGAGAAGCCTTTCAGCTTTTCATCATTAAGTATGATTAGAGTTGGCTATGGATTTTTCATAAGTGGCCTTTATTATATTCAGATATTTTCCATCCATACACACTTTTATTTTCATGGATGGATATTGAATTTTGTCAAATGCTTTTTCTTTGTCTATTGAAGATTTTGTGATTTCTATCCTTCCTTTTGTTCATGCGGTATAGTACATTAATTGACTTGCAAATGTTGAATCTTCCTTGTGACCTTGGAATAAATTGAACTTGACCATGGTTTATGACCCTTTTTATATATTGTTGAATTTGGTTTACTAATATTTTGTTGTGAATTTTTGCATCTGTGTTCATCAAAGATATTGACGTGTAGTTTTCTTTTTTTGTAGTGTCTTTGGTTTTGATATCAGGGTAATGGTGGCCTTGTAGAATAAATTTGGGAGTGGTCCCTCCTCTTCAGTTTTTTTGCAATAGTTTGAGAAGTGTAGGTATTAGCTCATCTTTATATGTTTGGTAGAATTCCTCTGTGAAGCTATCTGGTTCTGAACTTATGTTTTTTGGGAGTTATTTTTTTAATTACAGATTGAATTTCAATATACATCATCAATCTGGTCAAATTGTTTATTTCTTCTTGATTCAGCCTTGGCAGATTGTATGTTTCTAGAAATATGTCCATTTCTTCTAGGTTGTACAATTTGTTGACATATAACTATTTTAATATTCTCTTATGATTTTTTGTATCTGTGGTATTGTTTATTTCTCCTCTTTCATTTCTTATTTTGTTTATTTGGGTCCTCTCTCTTTTCTCCTTGGTGAACCTGACTAGTGGTTTGTCAATTTTATCTTTTCAAAAAAACCCAGTTCTTGGTTTCATTGATCTTTTCTGGGTTATTTTGGCCTCTATTATATTTATTTCCTCTCTGATCTTTATTATTTCCTTTCTTCTGCTGACTCTGGGCTTTGTTCTTTTTCTAATTCTTTTAAGTGGTAGGTTAAGTTGTTTATTTGAGATTTTTCTTGTTTCTTGAGGAAAGCCTGTATTACATAAACTTCCCACTTAGAAATGCTTTTGCTGCATCCCATAGATTTTTGGAGTGTTGGGTTTCTATTCTCATTTGTCTCAAGGTATTTCCTGATTTCCCATTTGATCGCCCCCTAAACTCATTGGTTTTTTAGTAGCACGTTGTTTAGTCTCAACATATTTGTTCTTTTCCTGTTTTTCTCTGTAGAGTCAATTTCTAGTTTCATACCATTGTGGTCAGAAAAAAAAATACTCACTATAATTCTATCCTCTTAAATTTATTGAGACTTGTTTTGTGGCCTAGCATGTGGTCTATCCTGGAGAATGTCCCTTGTGCACTTGAAAAGAATGTGTGTTCTGCTATTTGGGGATGGAATATCCTGTAGATATTGATTAAGTCCTACTGGTTTATCATGTCATTTAAGATCAAGATTGTGTTATTGATTTTCTGTCTGGATGATGTGTCCATTCATGTAAGTGGGGTGTTAAAGTCCCCTATATTATTGTATTATTTTCAATGTCTCCCTTTATGTCTGTTATCATTTACTTTATATATTTAGGTGCTCCTGTGTTGGCCTGCATATATGTTAACAAGGGTAATAATCTCTTCTTGTATTGATCCCTTTATTATTATATAATGCCCATCTTTGTCTTTTGTTGTAGTCTTTGTTTTAAAACCTATTTCATCTGAAACAAGTATTGCTATCCTT
The DNA here is from genome assembly GCF_003031525.2 of Neophocaena asiaeorientalis asiaeorientalis. NCBI lineage: Eukaryota > Metazoa > Chordata > Mammalia > Artiodactyla > Phocoenidae > Neophocaena > Neophocaena asiaeorientalis. Next base: position 159,336 of record NW_020172676.1, on the reverse strand, counting down.
ACCCCTTGCTTTCTTGTCATTTCTGTTTGCATGAAATATCTTTTTCATCCCCTCACTTTCAGTCTATGTGTCTTTAGCCCTGAAGTGAGTCTCTTGTAGGCAGTGTACAGATTGGTCTTGTCTTTTTTATCTATCTTTTGATTGGAGCACTTAGTCCATTGACATTTAAAGTAATTATTGATAGGTATGTACTTACTGCCATTTTAGTACTTGTTTTCCAATTTTTTGGGTAGCTCTTCTCTGTTCATTTCTTTTTCTTTTTGTTTCTTCCTTTATATTTTATTTTAGTAGTATGGTTATGTTCCTTTCTGTTTTTTGTGTATCTGTTGTAGGTTTTTGATTTTTGGTTACTGTGGGGTTGATATATGTTGACCCATAATTATATCTACTTATTTTAAACTGATAGTCATTTAAGTTCAAACACATTCTGAAAGATAAACATTTTTTATTCCCCTCCCCCACATTTTGTGTTTTTAATGTTGTATTTTACATCTTCGTGCTTATCCCTTAACTGTGTATTGTAACTACAGTTGCTTTTATACTTTTTTCATCTTTTAAACTATATACTGGCTTTTAAAAGTGGTCTCTAATGCTTACTATATGGTTGCCTTTCCTAGTGGGATTTTCCCATTCCTGTAGATTCTTCTTTTCCATTTAGAGAATACCCATCAACATTTCCTTTAGGGTAGGTTTAGTACTGATGAATTCTTTTAGTTTTTGCTTGTCTAAGAAGTTCTTTATCTCTCCTTCTATTCTAAATGATAATCTTGCTGAGTAGAGTTTCCTGGATTGCACATTTTTTCCTTTCAGTACTTTGAATATATCATGTCACTCCCTTCTGGCCTGTGATGTTTCTGCAGAGAAATCAGCTGATAGCCTTATGGGGATTCCCTTGTATATGACTCTTTGTTTTTCTCTTGCTGCCTTTAGAATTCTCTCTCTATCTTTAACTTTTGCTATTTTAATTCTGATACGTCTTGTTGTGGATCTGTTTGGGTTCATCTTGTTTGAGATCCTCTGTGCTTCCTGTACTTGGATATGTTTCCTTTTCAGGTTTAGGAAGTTTTTAGCCATAATTTCTTCAAATATATTTTTGATTCCCTTCTCTCTCTCTTTCCTTCTAGAATCCCTATAATATGGATGTTGAGATGCTTAATGTTATGCCAGAGATATCTTAGATTACTTTCATTTTTAAAAATTTGTCTTTCTTCTTTTCTAATTGGTGATTTCCATTATTCTATCTTCCAGTTCATTTATGCATTTTTCTGTATTATTTATTCTGTTATTCATCCTTTCTAGTGTGTTTTTTATTTCAGCTATTGAATTATTCATTTTTGATTGGGTCTTTTTAATATTTTCTAGTCCCTTGCTAAAATGCTCAGAGTTTACGTCAATTCTTTTTCCTAATTCAGTTAACATTTTTATTACCAATGTTTTGAATTCTTTATCTGGTAAATTGTTTATTTCTGTTTCATTATTTTTTCAGGGGTTTTCTCTTGCTCTTTCAGTTGAGAGTCATTCTTCTGCCTTTTCATTTTACTTAACTTTCTGTGCTTCTGCAAATCTAGATGAAACAGTTACCTACTGTGGTCTTGAAGGGGTGTTCTTAAGTGAGAGCATCCATATACAGACTGCATGTGTCCACTGCTTTTGATGGGAGGGGTGGATTTGATGTGGATACTAGTCAAATCTTTCCTTAGAATGTGCTGGTAGCTATCACCTTGGTAAGGGGTGGGGCTGGGGATGGAGGGGTAAAGCCAGCGCTGGGTGTAAAGTGGGACTTCCTTTTTGCTCAGTGGCCGTTAACACCACTGAGTGTGGGTCAAGGGTGGGTTCAGATCCCACATTTGGAGCAGAAACCATGAGGGTCAGGCTTGGGCTGGCTCTGTCTGTTTCAAGTGTGTTTTTTCGCCTCTTCCTGCACTGGTACTTTTGCCCCAGAAAAGGAGAGTGCTGAAGCAAGTGGGGCCCTTGCACATATAGAGATCTGATGTGCTGCCTGGGTAGACATATGTGGCTCTGTTGAAATGCAGCACACAGTGCGTCTATTCTGCAGTTGTGGCTACCTCAGATCCAATGTCATGCGGTGGCATGGTCTGAGGAGAGCTGGAACATTACTCAGTTTGGGCTGGGGTGCCTGGCAAGGTGGTCACAGAAAACCAGGCAGCTGCTATTGCAGATCTCTCACTTCCTTGCCTGGGAGTCTAAACCCCTTTGTCTCTCACAGATGATCACTGTCCCCAGCCTCCAACACTCCTGCCCAGTTGTGGCAATGCTCTGCAGGGGAGGTGGGGCCGGTGTGGTGTTTCTCTGCATATGGGCGCAGGGGTGACCTGTGTATGAGCATCTGCTGTCAGAAATCTAGGTGCTTCTGGACCACTGCTTGAGTAAGTGCCAACAATAGCCACCATAGCCCCACCTGGGCTCCTCCTCAGGACCGGTTACCTCTGTGTCCCAAGGTTGAGACTTTTCCCAGGTCTTGGCTGCCCCAGATCTAGTGTCACATTGTAGCATAGAGTGAGTGGAGCTGAAGCATTTGCTTGGTTCAGGCTAAGGTGTGTAGTAAGATCGTCATGGGAAACCCAGTAGCTACTAGTGCAAACCTCTCTCTGCCCTGCTATGGGGGTAAGCCAGTGTATGTGCATGTGCTCTTTGTGAATGGAGTCCAGGCTTCTCCAGCCTTTCTGTCTGTCCCAGAGGTCCTTCAGCTAGCTAAGGGGGCTTGTCTCCTCCACCTAGGACCCTGAGAATGGGACACCCAGTCCGGTTCAACCTACTCACTCACAGGGTGGTGACCTACTCACTCCCTATTCTTTTGAATCCCCTCCCAGGGACACAATTCCTGACCTGATCACTTTTCATCCCTTCCTACCCAATTACATATCTTTCTTACAGTCTTAGTTACACAGAAGAACCTTCTGCCAGTTTCCAGTTAGTTTTCAGTGAGAATTGTTCCACATATAGATGTATTTTTGATGTGCTGGTGGAAGGAGGGGAGCTTTATGTCCTTTTGCTCTGCCATCTTGATCTCCTTTTCCTCAGGGTCTTAAAACCTGGACCCTAAGAGTATTTGTAGGTGACTCAGAGGCTCTCAGAACTTCTCTTCCCTCTGATTGAAAGTGGCAAATGTTGACTGAAGTAATCAAAAAGCAAAAAAATTAATTGGAAAATACATTACCCAAAATTCAAATATATGTGAAGAGAGAAAAATAAGCTTTAAATTGATTTTTGTAAGTTTGTAGCATTTGTGTGAAATTAATAAACCTTAAAATTTAAAAACATACTAAGTCATAGGAAGATTTGTATTAAAAACAAAATAAGCGTGCAGCTATACTGGGCAGATATCATAAATTAACAACAATAATAAGGCTAAACATGCTAACTTATATATCATGTTTCCTTCATTTTTACTGTAATTTATTAATACAAGTTGGAAATACTGGTTATTGGTGTTTTCTTTTTATTAATAATATTTGAAAATTTGTTAATGCTAAGTTTTAGTAAAGTTTTCTCAAAGATTGAGATTCATGAGATGTTAATTCAAGATACCCTGATAGTTCAAATGTTGAAATTACTAAAATAGGCAACAAAGAACATTCGCATACTGATGGAGCATAAATTTCTTAAAGGCCAACTTAAAATTATCAGCTTTTTAGCTCACTTTCCCTTTACTTTTTTTTTTTTTTTTTTTTTGCGGTACGTGGGCCTCTCACTGTTGTGGCCTCTCCCGTCGTGGAGCACAGGCTCTAGACGTGAAGGCTCAGCGGCCAGGGCTCACGGGCCCAGCCGCTCCACGGCATGTGGGATCTTCCCAGACCGGGGCACGAACCCGCGTCCCCTGCATCGGCAGGCGGACTCTCAACCGCTGCGCCACCAGGGAAGCCCTCCCTTTACTTTTAAAGTGCATATTTACCTTGTTAAACACTGTGTCAGCAAATGGTATTTACTAATATGAGTCACGCTATGGACCTAAAGACTGAATCTGATTGATGGTTCATCTGTAAACAAGACAAGGCTATCAATAATCTTAAGACATGGACATCTTCTATATTGGCTTCTTGTATTACAGTCAGATGTACAGCCTACTAATGGGAGAAAGAGGGCATAAATTATTGGTTAATGTTAGTGTTTGTGAACTACCCAATTTAGAACTATATATTAAAATTGTATGACACTGAGATTAGATGCTCCCTCTGCAGGTTCTGATTAGAGGAACCATCATAGCATTTAACTTATTTTGCCTTATGCAGTTTACCAGTTTGTTTGGTCTGCAGTTTGTTTTTTGATCTGCTTTTAAAATCCATCTACTTTCTGAAAGCTTTCAAGCTAAGGTGTTTTTTAAAGGATGAATCGTCTTTTGATCTACAGCCCCATGTGCCAGGAACATTTGTTTACATGCCACACAAACTTCTTTGAGATATTAACAATGAGAACTCAACATCTATCGTAGCTGTCAAAATAAAGGGGTGAGGTGGGGCAAGAGGGATTGTTGAAAACACAATTTGGAAGAAGAGGAACAGGAATAAACTAACACATCTTTATCTTTTTCTTCCTTGACTCCATCCATGTATCTTCATCTACAAAAGCCGATTCATATTGTTTCCTTTGTTCTCAGTTACTTAGTGTACTTTCCTCTCTCCTGCACTCTTCCTCTCATAAAATACTTCATCTTAACCTTAGCATAAACATCCCTCTCTAGCAATTCAAAATAACAAACTTGATATCTAGCTCCATTCATACCTCCGTTTATCCTATTGAGAGAAAGACGTATCTGTTTATTTTTGAGAATGACCCTAAAGGTCTAGGATTTCATACAGCTAATTCACTAGTACCAAAAACTTTCTGTGAAATTTTAACACAAATACAATTATTCTAATAAATAAGCTATTGTCCTGGGTAGATACCATGAAGCAAAGCACAGAATAGAGTGTTGATTTTTGTTGCATTACTTTTGATTAAAATAAATCATCAGCAATTTTTTTCTGTTAAAAAAATAACTATTTTTTCAAAGAATAATATTTTCCCTTGAGACCAGATTCCAGAAAGGATTCCTTCTTTCCTATCCCATAGAATAAACTTAGAAAATGATTTTTTATTCTATTCTGAATTACCTCTTTATTGAATTTGGCATATTACTGTGTTTTGATCTATCCATTGTGAGTACCAGGATCTCAATACATACTTTAGCTAAATGCAAATATTTAAATTTATCCTACCATTTTCTCACACACACAGATACACACTCATTTACACACATGTGTGTGTTATGTGTGAGTAGCTTTTAAATCTTTTGCAGTCTATACATCATATTGTCTCTTCTGGGATATATACATCATCATACCTGATAAATGAACAAAATATTTGTTGAATGGATATATACATTTATATATCAATTACAGTCATTTCAGTAGAAACCTGATTTATTTGTGATCGTCTCAGTCATTACTGGATAGAACAAAAATAACTTATCCTTTATTTTTGCCTTATACTTTTTTATAAGATATCAAGAGAAATACATGTTAAACAAAATATAGAGCATACATAGTAATTAGATATTTTCTTAATTTTTCTCATATTTCTTAACTAGTACAGTTTTCTTCAAAATGACTTAAAAAGCAAAAAAATTCAAATGCATTTTAATAAATATTTTACGTAACTCTGTGTGAGTGAATAAGACATTAAGAGGGTTTTCTTAAAAAATAACACTGCTCATATTAGCCTTTTCTTCTAATGCTGTCAAAGATGACAACGTCAATTAATATTGCACTTTTGACTCAGAACTTGTCAAACATTTCATTTTATCATCTCTGAACTTGCCCCTAGACATAGAAGAATAGGCAGCAATAATCATTAAACATAAAAGGTGACACATTTTCTTGTAAAGAGCAGAATGGCATAGGGTAATGGGTCGGGGCAAGCACATAAGTGGTTTAAATATATTGACAGTTTACTTTTAAGGAATCAACATTCTTCAGCATTTGCCAGCAAGAACCAGGCACTGTGACAGGAGAACAAACTGGCAGATGGACCCTTCTTTCTTTATACAAACTGGAATAGAATGAAGGAAATAAAGAGAAAAATATGTACAGTTAAAAAGACAGATACTCGACTTTAGAGATTAAATAGATCATGTTTAGCAATTAGGAAAAAGGATATTTGCACAAGGCAAACACTTCCTTAGGGAACCTTCAAGTGGGAATCAGAACCGTAAGGATTCCCTTGTACAAGGCCTTGACAATCAATATCAGTGTTAGTGCTTCTTGTCCGAGGGTAGGTATAGCTAGGGTGAAATTCCCTATCATGGGGAAGACTTCTCCACTATTTGGCCTGTTGGCACTCAGGTTTGTTTGTTTTATGTTATATATTTGGGCTTAAGAAATTTTAAAGAAAATGTAATTCAGGCTTTGAAGACAGAATGTATCCCATCACATTCTGATATTTGCCAGCTGAGATATCTGAGGAACCTCAACCATATAATGGGGATCATGACAGCATTGTAACTGCCCCTCATAGGAAAATATATGAGATGGCATCTGGAATATTCAATAAGTAATTTCTTTAAGTATTTGAATCATTTCTTCTTGCTATCCCTAGTATTCAATTTTGTAATGTATATTTCATGATATTAAGTTTAAAAAAATTCTGTAACATAAACAATTCATACAGCTTGTCACCAGAGCTTCTGATTCTTCCCAGTATGGATATTTTTCTCCAATAGTCTCTTTAGTTGAAGGCAAGGGTAAGGATAATGATCAATATGCCTAAAAAAGAGTAGGTCAAAAAATTGTGCTATGGTTGTAGGCAAGGAAACTGAGTCACTTAGACTTTCACTCTTATATATAAAATATGAGTAACTACTGCTTTACAAACAAAAATAGCCATTTCAGTCACAATGAATAAGCCTTTGTGAGTTCCAATAGAACCTTAGCCCAGTGAATTACAGGTCATTGAATTAATGACATCCATAGTCTACTGTTTAATAAAATGGATGGTAAATAAATGGAAACAGGTAGTTTAGACCCAATTTTTCAAAGTGTCTCATATGTCTAAATTTTCATGTAAAATCTGTCGTCTTTCCTTATTAACTTGTTTCCCTTACTGGTACTGAATCCGTTCCAATCCTTACACACCAGTTATAAGCATCTTTCCTTCAGATGAGCTAACTACATCATTCATTTTGATTTTAAATGACAACAAAAATAAGTTGGCTTATTTTTGTAACATATTGAATATGCTTTTTAAAAAAAACTTAAGTAAAATCTTATAGCAGATTTGAACAGACTCTAAGACTCAACCTAGTTAAGTAACCACAATGTACTCAAAGGATCTTACATGTAAGGAGCACTGTAGTAGGTAAGGGCCTCAGTGTTGTAGCCATCTGAGAAAAATTAAGGATTGTTTAATACTCTTTCATATTTCTGATAAATTATAAATGAACTAATGAGCAAAACCAGTCAGAGATTCACCCAGTATTCACATCAGCTGTTAAGATCTTATGTGAACTTAAACGCCATTTCTGAACAACAGTTCTCACACACAAAAATAATGTATTTGAAAGGCCTTTGCCAAATGGAATGCATTAATAGTATGTTTCTATTGAGTTTTAGCTCAGAAGTAGATTAGTCATAATCTTCAGTAAATAACTTACTAGTGTATTCAGTGCATGTATAATGTTCTTTACTGTCTTATTTTAAAATATTTAAGAATATAATGTTGATATCTGCAGGTATTTTACCTGTCATCCAATCTAGAATTAAAAATCATACCAAAAATGGATATCTGACTGTTGGATTCTCCTCTGCTTTTATAGTTGGCTCCTCTGAAACCACTATCTTACACAAACATATAATAAAAAATATGATATATAAATACATAGTTTGTCATTTTATATATGTTATGGTATATAATATATGATGCATATATCAAATGTATATAAAATATATAATTTCTTTTATCATATATATGAAAAATTGATATGATATAGTATAAGTGATATGAATATATAAAAATTTATATAAATATGTTTTATTATATATGTACATGTTTTATTATATGTTTATCATAGATCATATATGTCATAAAATTATATATATATGTTTTCTTATATATCTATAAACATGTAAACAGTCATTTCATTTGTTTTGTATTTATAAAGAGGCTGTCATATTGAAACAATCTTCTGGAACTTGATATTTAGACACTAGTCACCTATATTCGACAAGTATTTAGTCTTTTATTTTTTCATTTTCTTTTGATTTATTCTGCTGCTACTTTCTCAACTTCTTAGGTTGGAGACCCAGTGTGCTGATTTTCATCCATATTTCTTTCATAGTATAAACATTCAGGACTATAGATTTCATTCAAATCATTATTTTCTTTGTTACAGAAATTCTGATATAATGCTTTTATTATAATTCATTTCTAGATGGTTTGGAATTCTAATTTCTTATTTCATAAGTTACAGTATTTTTAAATTTCCAGATATACATTTTTACATTAAATTTGATAGTCCATTGCTGGATTTATTTTTAAAATGTAATCTGTTAATCTTTGTGTTTTAAAACTCTTGTTTAATCCATTTTTTTCTTGTTGCCCATGAGTAGCTTCTCAGCAGTCTTCCCAGTTAACTTACTTCCTTCTATTTGTGAGAGAATTAAGAAATGAATGCTATATTTTACTGTTTTTATATGTTAAGCATTATCTAAAACAGATTTTTTTCTTAATAGCTAAAATAGTCACTGTTTCAGAGACTATTTTAAAACTAGTTGAAACTCATACTTACAAAACTACATTGACTCCTACATTTTATGAGTAATAGGGCTCAAATTTAGTGGATTTAAGAATTCTTAAGATGTGGTTCTTATCCTCAAGGAGGTTACTATCCAGTTAATGTTCTCAATCCATGCAAATCTCTTAGAAGTCAATCTTTTTTAAAAGAGACCTCAGCAAACTATTATATTGAACATCTGTGAAATCAGTTCTCATACGCATCATCGTCAACATTATCGTCCTCCACAGTATTCTCTGACTTTCTCTGAGCTCACTGGAGTGGGAATGTGCAGTGCTATTTATGCTATTAGAATATTAATCACAAATATAATATTCAACTTATGGATCCTGGATATCTTACTCATACACTCTTTCTGATTCTTTGCTCTTCTTTAATTATATTTCTATCACCCTAATCAGACTTGGGGAATTGAAATTAATACTAACTGTGCTCTCTGCTCAGTGAGTTAAGTGGCTAGCACACTGTAAGTGCAGTAAAGTTAGCTAATTATGTCATGCTTAAAGCACCAGGGAAATTTGTACTGTTTTGAAATCCAAATCTTACCTAGAAGGGATGACTAGAGTGAGGCTGACTCTGAAATTGGCAGGGCAGCAGCAGTGACTGATCTTATCTAGGATGGGGGGTTGTTTGGTTAGTATTGTGCAAGGAAAGTATTTGTTTTTGTCAGTTTTCAGACCTGGTTAGACAGTGGTTTTGTTTTTGTCTTGATCCGTCATGGTCACAGAAGAGCCTTGTCTGATGATGATGTTTTATAAAATTGTTTATGTCCAACAGAAGAACGCCAAGACCTGGTCATGAGTGCCAGACCAGCTCCTTGCAACACCAAGGCCTAGCTGATAGGATGAGGCCAAGTTGTGACTGTCAGTGATGCTTTTGCCTTTATCACCTATCAACTAAAACTTTATACATTCATTCCAAAAGTACTGATTGCTAATTGAGAAGTCTAATACACATTGATCAAAACTGGAAATAAATTCTTAACAAATGCAACTGTTTTATTTCATTGTGTTCATAGTCAAATAATGGATATAAATAATAATGTTCCAAAGCAAATATGATAATGCAACTGTGTTACTTGCAACAAAAGAGAAGTAAATGATCGTATGGTAACTTATAAAAAGGGACCTAATAAAGTCTGGAAAATTACCAAAGGTTTCCCAGAAGTTACACTTGATTTGAAATCTAAAGCATGAAAAAGAGTTAAGTAAACAGAGAAGGGGGTAGAGCATATCTAAAAAGGGAGAGGGAACATATCTTAAAACATTCTGTTTCATGATAGAGTATGCTGCATACAAGGACTGAAATAAAGCTTTTGTAGCATGATTGGAAAGAGTAGAATCTTGATGTGAGATGAAAAAGGAGTCTTAGGTGGGGTCAGGTCATTTAGGGACTTGTAAACCACACTCAGGAATTTCATATTCATTGTAAGAGCAATGAGAAGATACTGACATATTCTAGGTGAGATTCTAGGTTAGCTAATGAGATTAACATTTTTGGAGTTATCATTCCTAATTCATAATCGACTGCAATTAGAATAAAAATTTTAAATATGATGTCCTCAAACCATTGGAGAATGATTCCCTAAATCAAATAAAAAATTATTAGCTTTGGCTCAAGGTGTTAATAAGGGTTCTGTGATTAGGGAAGTGCTGGAAAAAGACTGAAGTTCTCCAAGCACATCATAGTTTATGTATATAAAATAATAGATTCTGTGCATTTCAGGTGAAAAGTTTTTCCTAGAGACTAAGACATACCAAAGACAGTCTAAGAAAAAAATGGATGTACATTATTAGCATCACACCTTTCCTAGGTCCTCTTGGCCTTTTTCTTTCAAGTAAGACTTACCCCATATTCTTTGTGATTGACTTTATGTGGTTTGTCTTGGTCCCTGCAAACAGGAACCATATTTTATTGAGTTCAGAATTCTCAGTAAGAATTGAATGTGCCTTCACTTTGGTGTGCCCTCACTGACTCTTCTAAATATGGAAACGTTTATCCCATTTACTGAGGTTGGTTTTAAAGTTACCTCTTATATGAGAATGTATAGAATATTTCTTGATTGAAATACAGGAGGTTCTGTATATGTATCTTGATTACTGGATGCTTCCCTGTTTTCATTTTGATGACACGTCTTGACTTCCTGTGTGATTTCTGACTTACTTTACTTTAAAGCGGGAACCTGGCTACCCTGAATCCAGGCTGTTCACTTTACTTCTGAATGTGAGTACAGCGTTGAATGTTGATTTGCGCTGCCACGGATGTTATTTTCAACCCTACACTGGCCCTCTTGAGCTTGCTTTACTCATTTCTCTATGATCCACCAACTCAGATTTCTGGCATTATAGCAACTATTTTCTCTATCAAATGTTGTTCTCTTATTTTTAGGTATTAGTCAGCACTTAGTTCAGATCACTTATTATGGACATGGAAACTCCAGACAGTATTATAACGTCGGAGTTTTTAAAAGCACTGGTCTTGGAGTAACTTTGAGATTAGGATTCTGGTTTTTCTACTTTTTCTTGTATTACTTAGATAAGATGATTAGCCTTACTTGACTTTGGTTTTTAAAGTTGGGATAATAAACATAGCAGTAGCAATAGTACTGAGGAACATAGTTATAAAAAGAATAAATTATAAAGATAAAAAATGTAAAACAGGGCTTCCCTGGTGGCGCAGTGGTTGAGAGTCCCCCTGCCGATGCAAGAGACACGGGTTCGTGCCCCGGTCCGGGAGGATCCCACATGCCGCGGAGCGGCTGCACCCGTGAGCCATGGCCGCTGAGCCTGCGTGTCCGGAGCCTGTGCTCCGCAACGGTAGAGACCACAACAGTGAGAGGCCGGCGTACCGCAAAAAAAAAACAAAAAAAAAAAAACGTAAAACAACATGCCATTTTTAACCACCTGTACTGAAAGTACACCATATTCTAGGTAAAAATCAAATTGAAATTCGATTGAACATAGTTTGTCAAATATTACCTTTACTTTGATTCTGTCACTAACAATTCATCGGATTTCAAAACAAATATCTCCCTTGACCAAAAGAAATACTCTATTAGTAGATGTTTTTCTATTCTACCCCATTGAGATAGAAAATATTTTTCACAGTTAATAACTGCTCACTTTAAAAAAATACATATTTTGCAATCCAAATAACATGTCAAGCTACAATTCTTCAGTAATAAAAAATAACATTCTCACATTTATTTTTTTGGAAAATGTAAAAAGCTGAGTATTTCATGTGATTATTTTTAAACCAAACAAACAAACGATGCGTGCATAAGGGCGTCATTTAGACACTCAGTCCAATAAGACTTCTTGTTTAACTACAACTACAAGGCCTACGGAATGTGTGATAGGCTCTAATCCTGCAGATTTCAGTTAAATCCATCAGGCTGTACTTGGGCCCATTCTCCTGTAGGGTGTCTACTGAACTCCCATTTTTGTCTGCTTAGCACTGTAAGATTGCCAAAAACTCTGCTCTGCTTTTTAGTGGCTTTCTGCTTTTTTTTTTTGCGGTATGCGGGCCTCTCACTGCTGTGGCCTCTCCCGTTGTGGAGCACAGGCTCCGGATGCACAGGCCCACTGGCCATGGCTCACGGGCCCAGCCGCTCCGTGGCATATGGGATCCTCCCGGACCGGGGCACGAAACCATGTCCCCTGCAACGGCAGGTGGACTCTCAACCACTGTGCCACCAGGGAATCCCGCTTTCTGCTTATTTGATTATGCCCTTTACATCCACATATTTAAGTCAGGTTCATCATTCAGTAGGAAAACCAGAGAGTCTGTCTCATTTCTCTGTGCCTCGTCCCTCTGTCTCTAGACTGTTGGACCCTCTATTCAAGGTTTTGGCAGCCCTGAACTCCATTTTGTGACTCCAGTAAGCTAAGGCTGGCCAAAAGATCCATGGCCTCTCTGCTTCGCAGTTTTGGCTCCTTATTTGGATTCTCGGCCTCTGGCACTACACCTGTAACAGGCAAATATAGACTTGACGAAAACAATGGCTCTCTAGTCTTAGGTTTCCCTTTCTGTGGGATCTTAACCCTTCAAGCCCTAGTTTCCATAGAGGCACACGAATGCTTTCATTTATAAGTTATCTGTGCAGTTGAGCCTTTAAATAATGCTGGGGTTAGGGACACCCACCTACCACCACGTCAAAATTCACCTATAACTTGTCATCTGCCCTTTGAACTAGAGGTTCCTCCACATCCGCGGATTCAACCAAGCTTAGACCGTGTAGTACCATAGTATTTGCTATTGAAAAAACTCCGCTATTTACTGTTGCAAAAAATATGCTTTAAGTGGACCCAAGCAATGCAAACCAGCGTTGTTCAAGGGTCAACTGTATATTATCCCGCTTTTCTTACATGTTTTCAGTGGAGGGGTCATTCATCACAAGTAACTCCATCTTACCCAGGAGCAGCAGTATGGTTTTCTCCTCGTACATTTTATCCTGCACCTTCTCTTTTCCCCATTTTCTAAGCATACAATATGGAGCAAGAGCTAAAAATTATGTAAGATTATGAGAGCTGTAAATTAACAATTAAAAATATCTAGTAACTCATGATTCTTTCTGGGATGTTCTGGCCTTAAAATTTTATTAGATTTCCACATTTACAATTCTGTTTTCCAAATGTTTTGAAATTGACAATAATGATCTTAGTGCTTTGGTAAGCTACCCGGTCCCAACTTTTCCTCCAGCTTTCACTCTTTTCTCTACGTTGGTTTTTCATATAAATCTACATAGACAATGTAATACAAACAGGAGTATGGGAACATTTTTAAAACATTTTTCTACTCTGGCATTCATGCAAATTGAGTGAAAATCTATTATCAGCTCTTTTTTCTTTTCTGGTAAGAAAACTCTTTTAGTATACATTTCTGAATTAAAATTGTATAGAAAGGTTAAGATTCAAACAAATTAAAATATTTGGTAACGGTCCCAGATTCCTAAAGTAGGTATATAAAGGGAATACTGCCATGGAGATTTTTAACTTTGTACGCATAAGTAAAAAATACTTGTGGTTATTTTAGCATCAATCCTGTCATGTTTTACATATGGCAATAGAATTTGCAAAAGAATATCCACTTTTACCTAAAATATGAATAGCCAAAAAAAAACCCAGCACTATTACTTTGAGAGATAATAATACTAGATTCTGGAAATTGCTCACATAACAATTAGCTAAATTTGCCTTCTGATTTGTGAATAATATTTTATGAAATAAAAGAAAAAAACTGAATTACAATTTGATCTAAGCAAACTGTACACTAAAGTTAATGTTTACCATCTGAAAAAATACCCTTGATTAATGATTAAGTCATATATAAAAATGTTATTTCTGTTATTCCATGGGATTATATGTGAGATTTTCCATAGAATACTTATTACCAGAACAAAATATTAAAAGTGCTTTGACATTCCAGAGTGTGGGTGGAGGAATGAATTTATAAAGTTAAATGATTTATAAATAATAATCAGAATATTTCACTTAGTCAGGCCGTATATTTGACCAAACTTAGTAATATAAAACAGGTATGGGGGGCTTCCCTGGTGGCGCAGTGGTTGACAGTCCGCCTGCCGATGCAGGGGACACGGGTTCGTGCCCCGGTCCGGGAAGATCCCACATGCCACGGAGCGGCTGGGCCCGTGAGCCATGGCCGCTGAGCCTGCGCTTCCGGAGCCTGTGCTCACCAACGCAGGAGGCCACAACAGTGAGAGGCCCGCGTACCGCAAAAAAAAACAAACCAAAACCAAAAAAAAACCAAAGGTATGGGAATATGAATCCTGCTACAATAATTAAAATATCACTAGAAATCACAGGATCAAGAATTTGTTACTTATGAATATAAAGTAAGTTTTGTTTTTTTTTAAATTAATTTATTTTTTTTTTTGCGGTGCGCGGGCCTCTCACTGTTGTGGCCTCTCCCGTTGCGGAGCACAGGCTCCGGACGCGCAGGCTCAGCGGCCATGGCTCACGGGCCCAGCTGCTCCGCGGCATGTGGGATCTTCCCGGACCGCGGCACGAACCCGCGTCCCCTGCATCGGCAGGCGGACTCTCAACCACTGTGCCACCAGGGAAGCCCAAAATAAGTTATTTTTTTTAAAAGAGTGTCAAACTTTTAAGAAAGCTATTAACTGACACCTTTGTTCATAAAGTGGCATTTGTATGGCTTAAGAGAGGGAATACACCTACTCTTAAATCATTTATCAGCACAATATTTTAAATATTCCAGCCTCATTTCTCTTGGTTAAAAAAAATGTATCTAATCCTAAAATGAACATTCTTTTGCATTTCCCATTTATTTGTCCCCTTTAGATGACATTTATAGGCAGCAACTGTGTGCAGTATCTGATTATCCATTTTTAAATGACAAATTTTATGGCATGCAAATTACATTTTAATAAAAATAGCCTATTATGACTAAGAGACTGTATTTATCTGTGATAGAGAATAATCCTTATCTTATTTTGAATCAGATGAATTTTATATCATTTTTACTTGAAATATTCCTCAATGTGTGTATTTGATTTCTTTTTATACTCTAAAGAAGGCTTTTTGAAAATTTAGAATACTGTAAATGCCTCTTATTCTGGTACTTAAAAAATTTAGAAGTTTCTTCTTTCTTTACATTGTACTCAACAAACAGGGAGACGAACCAGAAAAACAGTGTCATTTCTTGACTTCATTATTTTTAATTCCGCCTTACTTCGGGAGAAATATAGGTTGATCCACATAGCCTACATATTTTGCTTCATACAAATACATCAGGTCTTTAAAATGTTCTTTGTGTTTTATTTTTACTGGAAAATATTTCAGTGGTTAATTAGGATATTGATATCACACACCCATTTGAATTAGCTGTATCCTTTGAGGTGTTGAGTAATTTTACAAAAGACAGATACAGTCTGTCTACAAAGATTTTAGAAGATTCTCTTGTCATTCAGAAGAATTGAATGATTCTTGAGAGCTTCATGGAAAAGATTATAATACAATGATCCCTTTTGTGATACCATGCAGCAAAGACTATGAGTAACTCTAAACTAACTATGCATATGACATTTTGATTAAAAGATAAATGTGGAGAATGAAAAACTGTCTCCATTTGCAGTATGTGACAAATTCCTGCCCAATTTAATCCTGACCTAATACCATAAATTCACTTTTCCTTTAATGATCATATGGGAATGAGTTCAGGAAAATCAGATTTCAACTGTGGCAATCCCATTACTTCAAAAAAAATTGTTTTAATTGCTTTTTATTTTAATTTTAAACTGTCACCACTTTTTAAAAACAAGTATTCTGAATTACAAATGATTCTATACATCTAATTAAAAAGGCAAAATACACCAAGTAGGAGGCAACATGTGTGCTAATGTTTAATTGAGCATACTGTACATATGAATTAAATATATAATTCAAAGGAATTTTACTGTGTATACACCATTGTGGCTATCACCAAGATCAATATATAGAAAATTCCCCTGAGGTAAACATTATGAACACCATATATTAGTGCCAGCAGTTAATGAACTCATACAAGTAAAATCATATCATACATAGGCTTTGATTTTTGACATTGTTCACTCAATGTTTTATCTAGTGATATTCACTCATGTTGCACCAGTAGTTTTTTTTTTTTTTTTTGTATTGCTGTGTAGTTTTCCTTTATGTGAATATACAATTTGTTTATACCTTTTATCATTGATGGTTATTTCCAGTTTGGTGTTAAGGTAAATCATTCTGCTCTGAACATTCTTGCATAAGTCCTTGGCTGGAATGGTTTGTCATAGGGTATACCTTAGCTTTAGTTGCTACTGCCAAACATGTTTGAAAAGTGATTGTATCAAGTTATACTTTCATCACCAGTGTAACAATGTAATAGTTGATTCACATCCTCTCTACTACTTGTTACTTTCATTTCTATTAATTGTATCCCATTCATTTGGGTGCAGTGGTATCTCAGGAATTTAATTTTCATTTACCTAATGACTAAATCACTTTTTCATATCCTTATTGGCTAGTTGGATATCCTCTTTTGCTAGGCATTTGTTCAATTTTTTTTGCTGCTTTTATTGTTTATTGGTGTGTTTTTCTTGTTTAAAAAACACAAACAGGGCTTCCCTGGTGGCGCAGTGGTTGAGGGTCCGCCTGCCAATGCAAGAGACACGGGTTCGTGGCCCGGTCTGGGAAGATCCCACATGCCGCGGAGCGGCTGGGCCCGTGAGCCATGGCCGCTGAGCCTGCGCGTCCGGAGCCTATGCTCCACAGCCGGAGAGGCCACAACAGTGAGAGGCCCACGTACCGCAAAAAAAGAAAACAACAAAAAAACCCACAAACATTTCTGTCACAGTCCTTTGATGTATATATGTATATCAAAAATTCTATCTCAGTCTGTGACTTGATTTTTATTTTCTCAAAGATATCTTAGAATGATTTGGTATTCTTAATTTTAGTGACACCTGATTGACCATATTTTTATGGTTACTACTTACTGTGTTTTGCTTAAAATAAATATTCCTCAGTATAAAATAATAAAGCTAATTTCTTATATTCTTTTTCTAGAAGGTTTATTATTTTACTTGTATGTCTAGGTCTATGTTCCATCTGAAATTAGAGTTTTGTTTCTTGAACGTGAGGTAATGGTTATACAGCTGACCCTTGAACAAAGCTGGGGGTTAGGGGCAAGGACCCCCACAAAGTGGAAAATCTGCATACTGCTATCTCTGCCTCAAAAACAAACAAATTGATTAATGATTCACCCAAAAGCAGGAAGCTGGAACTGTTTGGTTAGAATCAGGACTCAAACCCTAGTCCTTTTGATTCTATGTATTGTGACCTCTATTCAAATACAAAATTTTCTCCACACCAGTCAATTTAAAGATCTGTAAAATGAAAGAACAGGTACTAAATTTATTGAAAAATCTGCATGTAAGTGGACCCTTGCTGTTCAAATTCATGTTTAAGGGTCAACTGTATTCATTTTTTTCTACATATTATGGTAGGCAGCCTCTAAGGTGACCTCAATTATTCCTTCCTACTGATATTCATGCCCTTATGTAATTCATTCCCCATGGAATTAGATGGAGCACTGCAGAAGTAATAGGATGTTGCTTCCAAGATTTAGCTATAAAAAGACTGGCCTCTGTCTTTAATGAGTTCACTCACTCTATTTGGGGCTATTGGTGTGTTTGTAGAGCATTTCACCACTGTCATGCTGTCTTTATAACCACGGCTTTATAAAAAGTCTTGGTATCTGTTATTATAAGTCCTCCAACATTGCTTTCTATTTTAAGATTATTTTGATTATTTTAATTCTAATTTCCATGTTAATTTTAAAATTCAGCTTGTCACTTTTCACAAAATTCTGGTGGGATTTTGATTGAGATCACATTGAATCTTTCAACCAATTTAGGAGAAGTAATATTTTTTACAATGTTGAATATTCACAAAAATGAATCATAGAGAGTTACCTTCATTTTTAAAGTTTTTTTTCAACTTTCTATTAGCCATTATTTAAAAATTGCAGGGGTCTTACAAAAATTTCATTAGGTTTGTTCCTTATATTAGCTCTCTTATACTATTATAATGATATTTAACATTTAAAAACATTCACTAGTATATAGCTATACAAATTTTATATTGAGCTTTCATCAGTATTCATGGTAAAAATACTTACTGATTCTAATAATTTCTGTATTTTGCCATTTTGCACATACACAATAATCTCTACACCTATAATATAATTTGTAATTATTAGCAATTTAATTTTTTTACTTACGATCTTTAAACTTCTATTTCTTACAGTGTACATCACAGTGTTACTAATATATGTGCATAAAGATTTATATAAAAATATATTTATGGATGTTGCATGTTGAATCATTCCAAATCCATTCCATACACCTTGCTTGAGAGGCTGGAAAATCAAAAAATGTTATTTCAAAGACTCCAGTGCTGCAGGGGCTTTGGAGGCACTCACAGATTTGCCATTTATGGTGGTAACAGCACCAATAGTTGGCAATATCATGACTCAATTTCTTTATCTCTGAAACAAAGCTTTGGGTGTTGCTATTCTAACCGCAGATTTACCTGTAGGATAAGCAACAAGAATAAGTGTTGAGAGCAATGGGTTACTGAATTTGGCATCATTTTAGTCCTGGTCTCACTAGTAGTTGCTATCAGGGTCAGTTCTCCATTTTTTTTTTTGGAACCAGGTCAATAATTTCAGTTGAGAGTTATTTTCAACAATTTCAGTATTTTGCTGGTACCTATTTTTTGCATCATCATCATTATTATTACTTCAAATTCCTGTAGTAGTTGTTTCTTCTACTCAGCCCTGATTAATAAAGTGTTTTATATAAGAGTCACTCAAATAAATTAATCTAGGATTAGTTATCTGGTATGATTATATTTGAAGTTAATGATGACCCCCAAATCATCGTAATTGAAATTATCCTAGCAATTCTTAATCCTAGTGGGACAAAATTTTCCTAAAATTTAACTAGTGGGCATTTGCCTGCTTAGTGGATTATTATTGGAATGAGGAATGTAGGAATTCTATGAAGTGGGTGCTACAGATTGAATATTTTTTTGCTCCCCTAAAATTTACATGTTGAATTCCTAATGCACAAGGTGATGGTTTTAGAAGATGGGTCTTTTGGGAGGTAATTAGGTCGTGATGGTAGAGTCCTCATGAATGGCATTAGTGCCCTTAAGAGGCCACTTATCCATTCCACCATGTTAAAGATCCCTTGCTCCCTCATGTGAGCTTGCAGGGAAAAGAGAGCCATCTAGGAAGCTGGCCCTCACCAGACACTGAAACTGCTGGTACCTTGGACTTGCCAGCCTCCAGAACTGTAAGAAATAAATTTGTTGTTTATAAGGCACCCAGTCTCTGGGATTTTATTATAGCATCCCAAATGTACTAAAACAGTGAGATAGCTGCTTCTGACTACAGTGAAGAATTTAGATAAAGAAAATAAAAACATTCTGGACTTTAAACTATCAATGAAATTCACAGAGAATTAATGAATTTATATGACTACTATAAAAAAATCTAATAAATTTTGTACCATGGGATCAGTAAAATAATAACAAAGAGTGTCTAAGACAGGGGGTTGCTAAAATGTATTGTAAGCAGACTGTGTTTTCCAAAGGTGACTACAAAGTTATCTTCTATTCCATATGCTCTTTTGAAATGTGACCTTGATCATCCCATCAAAGGAGAAGTTGATTTTTCCATCCCTTTGAAGATAGGTAGGCCTTGAGACTGCTTTGTCCAATAAAGTAATGACAGAAATGATCTTTTGTCAGGTCTAAGCCTCTATAAACAAGAATTATTTTACATTGCTGTCAGTTACTACAACTTAAAGAATTGTACGATAGTTCAAAGGCAATTAAAAACTAAAATCAGATCACACAGAATTGTGTCACCTTGGTATTATAAAGTTTTCCACTGAAGTACAAGTAAGAAGCCCAGGCTATTCTGGTGACCTTGTGACATTCTGGGATGGGGGAGAGAGAGAGAGAGAAACTACCACATGGAAGAGCAGAAACACCACACATTTTAGTGAAGGTACCAACTTGCATAATCCAGCCCAGTCAAGCCTCAGATGATTGATTCTAGCACCAACTGCTATATGACTAACCTTGTATGAGACCCAGTGAGAACAGTGCAGCTGAGCCCGGTGAAGATGCAGAACCACAAAACTACTACCTTTTTTTCTAAGCTGTTAAGTTTTTTGGTGGTTTGTCACCCAGTGATAGAAGAATGAAAATTGTTATGAGGACTGGAGTGTTGATGAACAAAAACCTAAAATATGTGGCATTGGTTCTGGAACTGGATCATAGGAAGTGGCCGGGAAGACCTTGAGGAAACTGGTGTTAGAAGCTGGATAAATAATGAGGAAATTGTTATTGGAGTCTGGATAGAGAGCTGCCTGTGTTATGGAGTAGTAGAAAGGCAAAATGGTTGCCTTTTGTAGCTTGGAAAATAGAAAATGTACTCAATGAACTGGTGATTCTGGCTAAGGGTAATTCCAGGAAGAGTGTTAAAAATGCCAATTGATGTTTTATCTGTATTTGCTAAGAAACATACAGATGAATTCAAGAAGGAACTACCCAGTTGTTGAGCAGACTTTCTAGGACATATAAGGTAGCCTGGATGCTTTCAAGCCAAAGTGTTCTCAAAGTAAGAAATAGCCTCAGAGTAAAAATCAAATTCAGGGAACTTCCAGTAAAATGTAGCCTCAGAGAAGGATTAAATTAAGGATGTTGCTCTAAAATTCTTAGTCAAAACACTGGAAAGGGTTAAGGTGACATCTCTTATGTCATCTCAGCTGGAGAAAAATGACTTTTGAGGAACTTATAGACATGCTTTCTAGACTTTTTCTGCTAGGAAAATTGGCTTCTAAGATCATGAAGCTGTCATGCAATAGTAGTTTAACACTCAGTCCACAGATCTTATTGAGAGGAGTCAATCTTGAAGAAATTTGTGTGACTTTGGTTTTATAGTAGGAACACCAGTAAGATTTATAGGATGATCACAAAGATTTTAAGAGAATTGGGTCAGGAACTGCATCACCAGCTGGGACTAAAAGAGGCAGAGACAATTGAAAATGAAACAGTCCCCTGGGCTCACAAACTTCAAATGTCAGGAAGAAGATTTAGAAAGCTACTCAGCTGCAAACATGAATTGTTGATCAAAACGAAGGTTAACTCAGAGTGCAGAGTTAAAATCAGTTTCTGAGAGCAGAAATGTTCTTAATCAAGGAACTTGTGACATATACCTAAGCAGAGTCTATAATGTATATGAGCCAGTGACTACCATGTGCTTCTGTGCTCCCTATACCTGCCTTACCAACATATGTTGGCTGAATGTGGGAGTTAGATAACTTAGTTACAGATCTTCAAATATAAACTGCCAAACCCCCATATTCTGGTCTTGTCATCTAATTTAATTGAAAATGTTATCCATAGGCTTTCTCTTTTATTCTTTTTTAAAAATAAGGGAATTTGTGGAAGTTTACCCTCCCAAACAAACAAACAAAACAAGAAGAAGAAACCTATGCATTTCCATACTTACTAACAGGAATATTCTATGTTGTTTAATATATGAGTTCCAAGGAATTCCTGGATATCCAATTTGATTTTTTTTAATTGGAGTATAGTTGCCTTACAATATTGTATTAGTTTATACTGTATAGCAAAGTGAATCAGCTATACTTATACATATATCCTCTCTTTTTTGGATTTCCTTCTCATTTCACTTTGATTTTTTAGACAATTTTCTTTTAAAAAATATATGTTCATTAGTGTGTAATCAGAACTTAACGTTTTAGACTTTTTTATACCACATAAGAACCTCATGAGAAAGTATTAGAGATGTCACCTTAAATATTTATGATCTTTCCAACATCTTATCAAAGAATTTTATCACACATTTTTGATCTAAACTTTGCCCTAAGGCTGCATTCTACTAGAAACGCTCTGGATTTGATCTTTACCCTGAGGCTATTTCTTACTGGAGATTATTTTGTTGGCTGAAAATACCATTTAGGGGATCATAACTAAATTTCTGAAGCTGTATCTTGGTTTTATGAAGTTAATTTTTGTTAATATGTTTCCCTCAAATGTAGAGAACATACATGGCTAAACATGACCTTCATTCTTTGGCAATTACAGACTCCAAATTTTAGAATCCATTTTCCTTCCTGAGATCTTCATATCCACTTTTCAACTTGTTATTTGTAAGTGGTCAGGTTAAGCTGAGAACAGTATTTCCTATTATGAATGACTTCTTAAATTATATAAGAGGTATACTCTTACCAAATTATATCAGAACTTCTTTTTCAGGTCTACCCTTTTGAAGGCCTGTCACAGAATATATGATAACATGGAATTCATAAGCTTTTAAATAAGATCTAATTGTTAGCTACATGACTTTGGGGAATACATTAATAACTCAGTACCTCTATATCAGAATAATTTAAATATAAATGGTTTCCTTTTGGAATTTTCATAAGATTAATGATATAATCTGTATAGAGTGGCCAACAGAACTTATGACATAGGAGAGGTTTCAGTAAATGAATTCCCTTCTGTATTCTCCTGGTTCCCTTTTAAAGTTTTGATTAGGAAAGCATCATCTGTGCATGCTACCTGGCTGAAAAATCTGTAGTATATTCCCACAATACCCCAGCCATCATTCAGAGATTTTCACTATATTTTAACCCTTAAGTTCTCCCTACAAATTATGGCCCCTTCTAATACAATACTATGCATCACCCCTTGCTATGGATGATAATTCATTTGTCAATTGCTGTACTGGCTTTTGAGCCAAATGAAGAGGTTTAAAAATTAGATCACAAAAAAAATTAGATCACTTTGCCTCACCCATAAAGATTATGATTCAGTATGGATGGAATGAGGCCAAGATTCTGTATTTTTAAAATATTCCCTAAGTGACTCTGATACATAATCAAGCTTTAGATTAGAAAAAAACTAAAGCTCTTTCCTGGAGTCTGAATAATAACATCACTCTAGAAAAAGCATTAATAGGAGATGAACAGAAAGCAATTGTGATTCATAAATTAATAATAAGATACTATTGGCAAAAATATACATTTGAGATCCTGAGATATAGCTCATTTTTCTTAGGCTGATAGTTTAGTATTATTTTAAGAAAAATAAAAACAGATACCACTGGACTTGAAGACCTGAACATTTATTAAAAGTTATGAAGTATATACTTTATATTCCAGGTCTTTATTTTCCCTGATTTGATTTTCTCTAATTTATTGGTACAATATTCAGCTTTTCCTTTTTTTCCCTTAGATAACAGAGTAACCAGGAAATCTAAGAAAAGACTTAGCAATTCCCAATGAAGTATATTGTGCTAAAGGAACTATATTGCTAATGGAGAGATTATATTAAATAGATTTGTATGTATAACATCTGTTGAAAGATTAACCTTTTAAAAATGACTTCCCCTTTCTTAGTATTTTTACAGTTTAATTGAATCGTATTCTGAGAATAAAGTTTTAATTTGGGTAGTTTCTGCTAACACAAACATTAGTCATTTACTAACAAAACTTTTTTTTTTTGAACTATGAACATAAAAGGTACCTTAAGCTTTTGAGCTCTGAAAATTTTGGTTTTCATGTGTTGTGGGGAAAAAATGTATGATTGTATTGCTGTTACTATTCCTTTGGGTGAAATAAACTGGGAATGGTGGCAAATGCTGTTATGTTGTTCCCAGAACTGCAGGGTTTTGATTTGGAAATCGGATCATGGAGATTGCCTTAAATGAAACTAAGTGGTTATTTGCCAACACAGGCTGGCCAAGCAGCTTGTTCTGTCTCTTCTGTCAATAAGTTATTTTGAGAAATGCTTCTAATTTTCTAATCAAAAATTATAAAAATAAATTAGGAAAGCATAGAGAAACCATTGGAGTTATTGGAAAAAGTGTATAAACTCAGGATAATTAAGAGAATGATCCCATTTTTTTTTCCACTTCAGTTCATTGCATTGTAATCAAAAAGATGATGGATGGATAGACCACTAACTATCAATAGATTTTGATCTATAGATATATTAAGAAGATCTTATAACTTGTGATGGAGATAGAATATGTAAACATAAGTAAGGATTCAATAGTTTATCTAAGAGATGCCCAAAGTGTCAGTGGTCATAGAAAATAATACTTTAACTGGGTGTCAAGGAAACTTTCAAGGAGAATAAGTTATCTGTGGAAGTAAGGAATTGGTAAGATTAAGTCAATTGTAATATCATATTCAAGGTAGGTCAGTGGACTTAAAAAGATGAAGTATGATGATAACCACAATCTTGTTAATTTAGTTCCTTTTATTTTTTTCCATTCATGTATCCATGATTGTTATATAATTAATCATCTATAACCTGTACTATGTGTAGATGATGATCTTTATTCTTTCATCTATAAATAATAATAAAGATACACCAAAAATTTGATCTAATAATTCAATTGCATTTTAAGAAAATATGTAAAAAGATAACCCTCTAGTATTTAGGTAACTATATTTAGGGATGAGATTAACATCTAAGTGAATCTATTGTACGCAATTGCCAGTATATAAAGAAGAATGATCTCCTAACGCCAAGGAGAGGCATTTAATGGCATCACTCAAAGAATCATTGCTGCTCTCATACCAGTTGAAAATTTGTCACATTTCATTTCTCAGCACTAATTAATTTTATTTCAAAAAGATTTACAAATAACATAATTTAACTCAGATGATGTACTGTGAGCATACCAGTTATTGGTGAAGGCAAGGAGTAAATTTGTGGATAATGGATAAGTTCCATCTGTAGGTGTTGAAACCTTTTCAAGATTTTAACAGTCTCATTTTGCATGCAGGTGGGCAATTCTGGTGCATATTTAACACCCTTTTCCTAATTTAGTTGAAGCTTTGGACTTTCTTCAGAAGCATTGTTTTTCCAGGAATATTTAGCTTCATAATCATTTCGTGAATTATGAAGCAACATTCTGTACATTTCACAGCTATCAGGTGAAGCAACATGTGACCACAGACAGCAGTCATCAGTCACAGGTAGGGAAAGGAGGCTGTCACAGAGACGCTAGAGTCAAGGCGTCCTCAATGGTCCTGTGGACTTCAGCCACATTCATTAGCAATTAATTTTCATATCTAGACATGGCAGATGGCAAATTGTTCATCAAACAGTAAATACAAAAATAATTTTAAAAGTCAGTGAACAATAACAGCAGTAGAAATAGTCTTTAGAAAAGTTTTCCAAGCAAACTGTACTCATGATTTTGAAGGTCCCATTTTATCCAAACCAGGCTAACCATAATTTTACACAAAAAATACTGTCGTATTGAACACTACTATGTTGCAGGGACTCTGCCTTTTTTTTATATCATTTCAATTACTTTGCACAAACAGCAAAGTTGATATGATTTTTAATTTACAAACTTGGTTTGCTGCTATGAAGGGAAATTGATTAGTGCCACATGACTTGGATGTTAATTCAGAATGGTGTTTGTTTCATTCTTCAGGCAATATATTGTCTCTTAATAACAGTATATTAGAAAAACAGTGCATCTAGATAAAAGAAATTATTTGGAAAGGAATAAATTACAATTACTTGGCCCATTACTCATTTTATCTGGTTATTTTTCATGAAAGAACACAGTTTAAGGTTTTTATGCTTTATTAAAATCAGTTGTTTTCTACAAATGATAACTTTGAAATGGAATAAGAGTGAATGATTTAAAAATATTGAATCTGCTTTATTCTGGTGCAACATTATTCTAAACATTAAAGGAAATAATCCCCATGTTGTAAACATTTCTGTGGGATTTTTATGTATCACAGAGCACTTCCAAAAATAAATGAGCTTTTCTAAAAGTATATAACATCTTGAAAGGCTAATGCATTTCTTGTTGCTGTTATTTTTTCCCCCACAAAGGAGCTTAGCAGGGGAAATAACTACTTTGGAAGTTAAGTAAGGATCTGGAAAAATAAGTTAGAATAGATTTTCAAGTCAGAAATTCATCACTGAAAATAATAATTTGGAGATGAGGTCAGAAGCCTGAGTTTTTTGGAACTATATCTTAAGAATATAACTCCTACTACAGGAGTTCCTCCTTTTAAAAGACTGGTAAATCAATAGGTAAAAGGAAAGCAGTGCAGGGAAGATGGATGACATGTCTTTGTACCGGTCCCATAAAAGTGTGGCTGGAAGAGGATTTCGTGGGCTGTGTGAAGACAGCCACTTAGCACTGTACCTCCCAATTGTAGAGACTCTGTGAAGGCCTTTATGTATATCACATGTACCAGGGGGTAGTAGACTGATATCCTGGCTCCTGTCCTGAAGGCACACTTCTGTGGGAGGCCCACTCCCATATCACTATGTCTCTTTGTTTGGCTGCACTGTCTTTATCCCTAATCCTAGAAACAAAAGACAGAAATCATGAAACAACATTATAGAATAGAATTTACTCCTGCTGGTTACTAAATTAATGCTACCAGCAAACTGCATCAGTTAAATCCTAGACCCACCAGTTAAAAACTTGGATCTATGGATACCCATTTTGTTTCTCTAAACCTAAGTTATTTTATCTGTAAAATGAATGTTACAATAAGCCGTCAGTAAAATGAATGTTACAATAAGCTGTGATAAAATTTATTTGTAAGAATTAAATAAAATTAATGATACAAAGTATTTAACAGAATATAGGATACCCAACAAATGTAACATAAATGTCTGTTTCAATATAATTATTTCTGACTTGAGTTTTCTTTTTACTACATGGCTACCTGGTATAGAATACAAATTTATAGAACCATTTTGGACCCTGGAATTCTGACTAGGTACAATCTAGATGTGTCCACTAAGTTTAGATATAATTCTCTTAAGTGATGTAGACAAGTTCTTTAAATCATAACTTTATTAATAGCAAAGGATTAGCTGAGATTGACTAAATCAGTTCTCTAAAATAAGAACTACATGCATTTTTACCACACTCTTCACTTCATTTGATCATATTTGTATGCTACAAATTCTAAAGTCTATGGAACTTGATTTTTTCCTTGATAACTCACTAAAACAATTTTAACTGTGAGAAGGGCTTCTTTTATAGAAACCAAACCTACTTTCTTAAACCCTCTGTTGACCCTCTTTCCAATGCTATAGTTTGTTCTTCCCTTAAACTTCTCTGAATCAGTCCCCTTTTACAGACCTTTATTTCTGGCTTGGATTGTTATTTTTCACTTAACAGTTCACACTGAATAGTTTTTATCAATTATGTTATTAAAGTATGTCCCCCTCCTCATATTCAGTAAAATGCTGGCTACTTTCTTTATAGTTCTCACTGTATCTAAAATGTCTCTTTTCTTAATCTGTGAAATCTATTTCCTGTGTGTGTGTATACGTGTGGAAGGATTTTCCCCTGTGACTTTACCATGAAACTAATATTCTTTCATTATGATTGCACTAATTTTATTTTCCCATTAGGCAGACAAACCTGGACACTTTGATTGAAACATTTTATCAGATACTAAAATGGAGACAATGTGATGGTGGTTTAATTTTTAACCATTCGATGTTCAGTATAATTTAGAGGACCAAAATTGCAGTTTAAAGGGGGAATTTTTATTATAGCACTTGAGAAATTAGTGATTATTATCAATATTGTTTTGTTCTTGGGTGATTCTAAATTCACATTCATGATCACATTATCAGTTTCCACCAGATAGTGTTGAGAAAAACTCAACATTAATCATAAATATTAAGGGGTCTGTATAACATGAATGTGGATATAGAACAAGAAGAAATGTTGAGGCACATTAACATAAGCTGTCTTTGAAAGTTAAATAGAATAGGGTACTGTTATTAAAAATACTTATTTTTCATCCCCTTGCTCATTTATTTTCCTCCTTTTTGCCAAACTTAATGCTACATTTCCTGCACATTATAATTGAAAAATAAAGTAGCAACTTAATTTGGAGGAGAAAAGTAATGTCACTTAGTCATAATACATTCATCATCAAAATTCCTGTGTAGCAGAATAAACTCTTGAAGTCTACTGTGGGTAGCACATGAAAAGGCATGGCTTCTCTGCTTTATTAAGTCTATTACCAAAGGAAATTACACAATTGTTCACTCGAGTGTTAACAAAATTCTAAATAGTTCATATAGGTAAAACACAGATTTTTAATCTGCACTATAGGTACAGAGCTGCTGTAGATTCATCTCAACACATTATAATCTATAAAAAGGATTATCCAGGAAACATTTTAAACGAAAGGAAGATTTGGCAAATATAAAGATATATTGCATGGATGAATTATATACTGAATTACAACTCTTACAGTAATTTAAATTATGTATATCTATAATTCATTCAAATACATATAGCTAATACTGCAATTTCAAATTTATCTGTATACATGCATACAGATATACACATAAAGATATTGATAAATATTTCAAATTACAATACATTGAAATCTGGGGAATTTATTATGAATGTTAGCTGCATCATTGAGGAATGACAGCACAGACTAAGTGATTTTGCTCATGATATCATAGCAGCCAGAGGTAAAGTTTGAACACAAATCCAGTCTCGTACTCTAAATCCTATGTTCTTTCACCACGGAGTGGCACCTGTGTAATAGAATTAAAGACCTTGAAAGGGTCCTTAGAGATCATCTGAGTTAGACTCGTGCCTTCATGCAAATCTAGCTACTCATAACTGATAGGTCACAGGTATCTTCTTGAATCTTCCTTATGCTTCACCTCCCAATAGAAATCTTTCCTTCAGTTCCAATTCATTTACTTATTTATGGCTCCCAATGGTTATGAAGTATTGATACAATGAGACAGAAACAGAGACACAGAAAACAAACACTCCTAAGTTTATATTTTCTAATCAGCTTAATTCCTTTCATTAATTTTCCTGGGTCTAACCCTTTTACAGGACAGTCAAAATGTTAAAAATTATTAGTGTGTTTTTTTCTGATCATTAACTATTATACTTTTTTTTAACGTTATTCAAATTCTTACAGCAATTTTTAATCAAATATAATCTCTAGCTTATAGGTTGTCTTGTTACACCTTTTTCATCATGAGTGAGCATTATAATTTTTTTTAAATAAGGTTATCATGTTTTCTCTAATAAATTGAATTCTGTTTTATGGGATAGTAAGTTTTTGGCTTGCCTTCCCAAATATTTTGCATATTTATTTTGGCAGTGCAATGACAAAATTAAAACAAGAAATTCTCAGGAAAAATTGTTTTATGAAACTAATCAATACCTGTCTAGTTAAATTATGAAAACTATGGGTAAGATCCAAGTGATTTTTCACCTATTTAATATTTTTAAGCATTTTATTTCATTGGCATTTTTAGTGAAAACACTAAATGGAAAAATTTGTAAGATTTTGCTGAACTGAATTTTATTTTCCTCCTCATTTATTCAAGAGATTATAATGACAATATTTGAGAGATTTATTCTTTATATATTCACATAAACTTTTCAGACGCTCAGTTACATTTTGTGTTGCTAACTAAATTTTTTCCTCCTATTATTTGCTAATTGCAAAGAAAAAAAAGGTTACAGTGACGATATCTGGCTGTCATCAACTTAATCATTATGTGAGTGAAATTGGCTTTCTTAATGATGAGACAACCTTAAATTCTTCATCTGCTGTTATGATAAAAAATGAAGCACACAGACTCATGTATGTTTTCTATGTTTTAAACACAGATCTAAATTCCAAATTACAGAAAATAGAAAGGATAGAGGAACAAAGTAAACTATGCAAGGAGAAATACCCTCAGACAACACTAAAATGTGGAACACTTTAAACAATAACTGCCTGGACACTTCAAAAAGTTCCCATAGAAAAATGGTGACCACATCATTCATGAACTATAAATATCAATGAAGGGAACGTGTATACCATCACCTATTTTCCATGCCTACAACATAACTATCCAGACTTCAAAGTACATGTAGTGAATGGGGAAATAAAGCACAGAGTAAGTTTCTAAACCTATTTAAACACTTTCAAAGAATGAGTTTAGGATTGAGCATAATAGAGGAGGCTATCAAGGTCCTCCTGGGGAAGACCCACAAATCATATTAATGAGGGTTCACACCGGGAGAAAGTCCAGTCTGAATTAGAATTTAAGTAACAGGTCTGAACTCTGGAGGATCACAGCACTGGCTATTGGACGGACAAAATAAAAGGACTTGGAAAATGTGCAGGAACAAATACAGCAGTTTGGGGGGGTATCATTTCTGGGGGGCAGAAAACCACATTGTATGGGTAGCTGTCCTTTGGGGGTGTGGTGGTAACAGAAAGGAAGTAAGCCCTACAGAAACTGTGTCACAGAAAAAGAAAGCTTGCTGACTAACCTCCCCACAAGTTTCATTTATGTAAAAACACAATTTAATGAGAAAAAATGAAAGTTTAAACTACAAAGCAGAGTAGACAACGGGATGTTAAAAGACTTACTGGGGATAGCAACAATCATTCAGTGTTAAGTTGGGTGAAGACATTTTTTACTTCTGTCTCTTTATCCACGGTTCTGTGTTATGAGTTTTATATTGTGCTGTCACAAAAAAATGAAGCCAGAAGTTTGAACTCTTCTTAGGGTCTCTTTCACTAATAAAAATTCTCTACAGCAACTCTTCAAATCAAGGGGTCTTTATTTTCCCCATGTATTTTCCCAGGGTTTTTATACAACTTCTTTAAAATTTAAACAACCTCTCTTTTGGAGGGGAAACTCTCCTAACATAGTTAGAATAGTAGATAAGGAGGTAAAAGTCAAGTGTCTATACCCATTTCGAATCAAATGATTGTTGTTATACCTTCCGTGAGTCTTTTAATATCCTATTGTCAACTTTATAGTTTAAACTTGCCTTCTTTATCTTTTTTCCCATTAAATTTTGTTTTTGAAGATGTTATGTTTAGTACCTTAGTGGTGATGGTATCATGAGTTCATGCATATGTCCAAACTCATCAAGATGTATACATTAAATGTGTGTGGTTTTTTGTTTGTCAATTATAGCCCAATAAAGGCTTACATAACAACCACCCTGTATGGTAATTGAGGATTGATTCTGTTGGCCACACTAGATGGTAAACTTCTTGATAAGTAGAAGAAGTTTTAATTCTTTCAAAACCTTTGAAGCAATTTGTAAGTATACTATACTGTGGAAGACACAATACCCAATATCCTTACATATGGCTTCATAAGAATTTTTATTTAGAGAAAAGGGAAGGGCTGTAACAGATCTTTTAATTCTTTAAAATAACATTTGGGGGTGGTGAATATAATTTATTCTGGATTTTTGTGCAGCCGAACATTCATTAATTATGCTTTGTGCTTCATCAGAATGGAATGATTATGGGTTCTTAAAATTATTCTAGAGGAATAGTTAAAAATGGGCTAAAAGTTTATGCCAAAATCTTCTTCAAAGAGATTTACAATCAGTATTTAAATTAGTGCTTATCAAGTTTTTAAGTGTCAGAATTTTATAACATTTAAATTTTAGTAATTATTTTTAAATGTACTGAATGTTACCTTATGGTAACTTTGTTAGAAAATATGGTTGGTAATATATAATCATAGATAACCTTCAGATTTGTAAAGCTACATTTCATTACTTCATCCATATTTTTGCTTAGTTGACAAAACCTTATTTGGGCCTAAACGTTCTCATTCCTATATTATGCTAAGCAAGGTTTTCTTGGTAACCATTTGAATTGTGAATTTCTGAATTTGAGTATTTGAAATGCAAAGATCTCTTCATTTTATTTAATTCTCTACCCAAACTTTTAAACAGTTTGGGAACTAACTGGAAAAATACAGCTTATTTCTTATAAAAGGGAATTATGAGATTTTGGGGTCATTTCTAAGATAACATGTAATAAAGTCCTTGAAAACTTTATTTGAATTGATTAGGTTATGGAGGCAGCAAACCTGCTTAGAAATCTCCTTGTCTCTGACTCAGTGATTTATGCTGAATATACATATTTCAAATCAAGGCAATTTAAAACAATAGGTTGAAGCTCACAGTATTTTTTCTTGAAAGCATTTAAGAATCAAAGTTTCCTTTTTATCTCTAAAACAGCATTTTCCTGTTTTGTGTGTGTGTATCTGTGTTATCTCTTGCATCTTAGACCCTTGACCATTTTTTCTTTTTCCTTAACATCCTTTAGATATTGCCCTAATAGGAACCTTTTAATGGTCAACTCTCAGTATTTGCTTATGCAAAAATGTCTTTTTCTTCTTTCTTGAAAGATATTTGTGAAGCTGTCATTTCTGCCAAGCTACCATTAAGAGCTTCTCTTAATCTTTAATATTACAAAATGTCACTACAATGTGTTGAGGTATGGATTTATTATGTTTTAAACCATGGTTGAGAATGTTGAGTTTCCTAAATTGAAGGTTCATTTCTTTCAACAATTGTTAACATTTATCCCTTCAAACATTGTCTCTTCTCTGTTTTAAATATTACCTTTTTTCAGAAGTCAAATACGCCTTCAGACCTCTCACTGTATTTTTGATGTTTCATAACCTCTCATATTTGACATCTTTTTTATCATTCTGACATCCAAAAAAACAATCTTTTGTTGCTGATCTTTTCTTCTCTGTCTGCTTTGTTGTTTAACATTCATTGAGCTTCTAGTTTATAGTCCCTTTTTTGTTTCTTTGAAGATATTAAGTGTTCTTACTTTATGTCCCATAATTGCTAATTTTAGTACCTGTTGACTTGCTGTTTCTGAAATTCATTTTTTTCCTACTGATTTTTACTTACAGTGGTTTGTTTCCACATGAATTTATGTCTGTGTCTGTATGAGAAAAAGGGTGGGAGGGAAGGGGAGAGGATAGGAATTCATAGTTTTTACATTTTATAGGAATTTAATAAGGCCTGGATTGAAAGTCATTCTTACTTAGGTGATTTGCATTTGTTTCCATAAATATACACCTTAAGAAAGGAAGATCAATTTAGAGCAAGTCCTTGGCTTGAAGTGGGGAAGGAAGGGGTTTTTCAGATCTGACAGGTCATATGAATCATAGCTAGGTACCCATTTGAAGGCTGATTTATAGATTCTGAGAGAGAGTCTGGTATTCCCACCTCAAGTATGATGGCCAAAATGGGCACATTTCTTCACCTTCCACCCCCTTTTGGTGGATCTTCTCCTAGTTTATGTTTTGCTGGAATTGGCTTTCTGGGAGGACCCAGCTTTATGCAAATTCCCTTGGTTCTGTCTTCCTGTTTTGATTGGGGCTTAGGCTTGCCTCCTCTTCCCTGTGTCCTATTAAAGAGGAAAATCTAGGCAAGTGGAATTTAATACGGGTTCCCTGGGCAGCCACCCACTACACTTGTTCAATTTCTCCTCTACTTGAGTGTAATTTTTGGCTTCTGCATATTTCTCTAACTTTTTGTTGTTGTTGTTGTACAGGATAACTAGATGACAGATTGCCAAACACTGAAGGCTCCATTGTGGTTTTACATTTATATGATTCTAGAAGACCTTTTCAGCTGAAATTGGTGAACAAAACGAATAGTAATTAAAGCAGCTGATTCAGTATTTATGTTCACTAACTTAACAGCTGAAATTATATTTGTCATCCATTCCTGCTTTTTAAACTATTTTTGAAAGAATATATTTTTATTGCATTTTATTGTTTTCATACCCAAGGATAAAGCACATATGATAATCATTATTCTGAGAGGGGCTAACATTTAAATGTGGTGGTTGTGGATTTTTCCATTTATATTTTTATCATTAAGAAACATACTTTGCCCTCAAGTAAAGTCCACTTCCCTTGATATGGGAACTTTGCCATTTATAATCAGACTCTGGAAACTTCAGTTGCCTCAGAGGTAATTGTTTAATGAGACTAATCCATGATCCTTTGACAATGTGTAATTCAAATTACTTTAAACACTTTTTAAGTTAATGGTACAATTGTGCAAACATAAGGAATGCTACTATGCAATTTTCATGAAAAATAATTTGCCTTTTTTTTCTTCATTTGTTTTCTTTGCTTTTGAGTAAAACTGAGGAAGAATTCTGTAGAATTTTTCAGGGTTTGTCACATATGTTTCCCATATTTTTAAGGTATTTCTCACCGCTCTTGCCCTCAAATACCTGACAAAATTAATGCTAATTATTTTTGTCATTTTTTTGCTGCAAACAAGAGTAATTATTGAAATTCCAAATGATAGGAATTTGGGTATGTTAAAATAAATACTATAATTACCTTCGGGAATGTGAATTGATCTTTTTGTAATAGATACATTATTTAGAGGCCCAAAGAGAATACAATAAAGTAGCTAAAGAATAGAAAAAAAAGTCAGATCTTTGTCTCCAATACCAGGTCTTTTTCTACTTAAGAAAGGCTGCTTCTCTAAATTCAGTGATGTCAGTTATACATAAAATAATCAATGCTGCTAAACTGGAAAAGTAGGGTTTTTTTTCCTGTCTAGTATATTGTATTTTTAGCTGTGTCTCATTTAAGGGGGATAGGCATAAAAGTGAAAAAAGGAAAACTTTAGCATTGTCTTCTAAGACATTTTTCCCCAAGTCAGATCTATATTGAAGAAATACTTTGCCTTATATTATAAAATAGCCATTTTTATCTTTAAAATCTTTACAAACTTCATAGATGTATTCTTTCAGATATTTCTATATATTACATGCAATTTAATTTCCAAAATAGTTTTGAATTTTAAGCATGAGGTGATCTTAATTATTTAATGTAAGTAAACTCTTAAATCTTAAATAATTTAGTATAACATTGTTCAAAGGAGTTACTCTCTTTGAGTCTCAATCTTCTCATTTGTAAAATGGTAAAATATCTAATTGAAAAGTACCTATTAACATTCCTGAAAATAATTGTAGTCTTTATTTTTAACCTGCCTGAATTCCTATCATTTAAAATTTCGACAGTTAGTCTTGCAGTCAGTAAAATAACACGCAAAAATAATAAGTTAATCAGTAGTTTTGGGCAAAGGGTGGTGGGAGAGGCCTTAGGGAAATGTGTGTAAAATATGTCCTAAAAATCATACAGCACAGGAAGATTCTAACTACATACAGCTTACTCTAATCATTGAAGTTTAATCAAAAATAAATCATGAACTTCAATTTCCACTTTATTTACTTAATTTTTTTTCTTGGATTATTTGATAAGAAACATTTTAGAGAGAAATTGAACAGAGATATGACTACAGTTGTTTACTTTTTGTTGATCACATAATGTACAGCTTTTTGAACTGTTTTCTGAAATTGCAAAAATAAAAGCAGTTTTCTATTACTTACTGGTTCAGATGAGATTTTTAGCCTGTACAATCTTGCAAAATTTTCTTATAACCAGATGAGGAAAATTTAAAAGTTTGATCAGTTACAAAATTCTCATTGCAGAAACTACGCTTTCACTTAGGGAATGAAATGGCAAATTTAATTATGTGAAACCTGTCTTTCTTTTTCTATATTCAATTTGCACATTAACATAAATTGTCTCCTATACTTTCACAATTCTCATAAAATCCTTGATGATTTGAGCATATCCACCTTGTTTTGAAAATGAAGTGGCCAGGCACTTTAATATCGATGGGTTTGCTTCATATCCCACAGTGTCCCATTTTCACAGCATTAGATTACAATTCAACATATGAGTCTAACCACACAGTGATTACAGTTAACATTTAAACTGAATCTTCTAGGGACTTCCCTGGTGGTCCAGTGGTTAAGACTTCTTCCACTGCAGGGGGCCTGTGTTCGATTCCTGGTCGTGGAACTAAGATCCCACATGCCACGGGGCCAAAAAATGAAGGAAAAAAAAAAAAAAACCCCAAAACCCCCCCAAATCTTAAACTGAATCTTCTCATGTTAGTAGGGGGAAAAAGAGAAGTCAGGTAATCTCCAAACTAAAAACTGGCAGCAGTGTTATCTGTCATTAAAGTCTCAAATCCATCTCACTGGTAGTCACAATGTTTACCATGACAAAGGAGTGTACTCAGCAGTTGTCTGTGTTTTCATAGTACTGATGCTTAATTCATTGCGTCCAAATCTTTTTATGTAACATAAAAATGTGAACTATGGAAATACAAGCCAAGAATCCTAGAATTCAGCAAAGAAGCAGAAGGTGTTTCTACGATATAGAGATAGATGGTAGATGAGAGTTACTGAAAGGAGGATGAGAATAATTAAGTTTCACAGCTCCTGAGGGACTTGGAAAGGCACAAAAGGAAAATCTTTTTCTCTTTTAATTCCTCTGAATATTTAAAAGCAGGTATATCCAATTTTAGAAATTTACCTTTGTCAGCTAATTTGAAACCACCCAGACTCTTTGGTATGATGTACTTGCTATTTGTGAAGAAGTTTGGTGGATTGCAATTTTTCATTGTTGGTATAATTGTTGTTTTGAAGTCATTGTGTTTTTTTGTGGAATTTTACCCTTTGCTGAGGAAAGTACTCCTGGATTAAATCATTAGTCTTTATCTTGCTTTATCATTAGAGAAAAACAGACAAAAATTAAATTTAGGAATATCTGAAATCCAAGCTCCTTATTGTTGGATATCTATATAATACATATATTTGTATCTATATCTGTATCCATATATATATCCATATTCCTATCTAATATATCTATATAGTGCATGGGTGCCCAGTATGACACTGAAAATTGTTACCTTGCCTGGCATCTACCCTGACCTTCTCACTCAGAATTACCTATTTTGTGATATTTTCCTTACATCATGAGGTAGTAAGAAGCAGTCACTCATGTGATTAAATTTTGGACTCCAGGTCCAGATTACCTGAATATGAAAACTGAATCTTCCACTGACAAGTTTAAACCCTCTGTACCTTGTTATTCTCATCAGTGGCAGAAACAGTATAAATATATATATATATATATATATATATATATATATTTTTTATATATATATATATATATACACACTGTCAGGTATATATATATACAGTTTTATATATGGTTAGAAATAATTCTTAAATATAGATAATAACACATATATCACTGCAAAATCAGGAAGAAATATTCAAGAATATTGTGGTATTAGAAGTCAAGGCCAACACCAATCCTGCTCAATGATTATTGAAACTTAGTTCATTTGAAAAAAGTATGTTATTAATGGGAGTACAAGACCCTTCATGGGGCTGAATACCAGCTTACGCCAGCCAATCACACCAGTAGGCCTGTGTAGTTCAAGGAATGCTTTTGTGTTCAATATGTGGCAGTTTTAGTGAGTTCTTTTTAGATGTTTTGTTGAACACAGGGTTATTTAAAAATTGAAAGGCATTTCATTTAGAGAATTTATTATGTACCAATATTTTGAAACAGATTTAAGCATATTTTGTTAAAGGGTAGAAAAGAAAAAGGAAAACTAACACATTAAAGATTGCAATTTCATTACGTTCAATTTATTAGGCCATATTTCCATTTTGTTCTAAAAAGTAATACGCCCTTAATGAAGGGATTTAGACAAAATGCATTTGGTAATGTGTACCATCATAAGCCTAATTTTCATGAGGTAATATATTCATGTTTATTCTGAAGTTTGCTATCTCCTATATTTGACTTCTGAAGTTTCATGCTATCTCCTATATTTGACTTTTAATAAACTACATATATCAAGCTCTAAAGAAGTTATTTATGACCTATAAACTAAAACTAATTTGTTAATCTTTCTAGCCTCAAAATCTCCTTTATGACAAGTATCTCATTTATATGGTGAGTACACATTACCAATAGCATCATATTCTAACAATAATATATTATTAAAGTTACATAGGATTTTAGTCAGAATTAAATATTTTGCATACAATAAAATATAATACATTAACCATAAGTAAAATATTTTGTATGTGTATGAATTCAAAGAAATAAAATAACATCTATTAAGAAATGAAGTCCAGACAGCCGTTCTTAGGGTTGCTATCAAAATAATACAATCCTGGGAGTTAGTATAGCTGGGGTTAGGGAGGGAAGGATGAAAGAGACTATATGATGAGTATCTGAG
Source organism: Neophocaena asiaeorientalis asiaeorientalis (assembly GCF_003031525.2). Lineage (NCBI taxonomy): Eukaryota > Metazoa > Chordata > Mammalia > Artiodactyla > Phocoenidae > Neophocaena > Neophocaena asiaeorientalis. The sequence goes on along the minus strand of NW_020172676.1, from coordinate 120,974 downwards.
GCTCATAATATTTGATGTTAAGAAAAGTACTCAAAAATCAAAAGGGGAATTAGGAAATATATCAAATTTGTGGTTAAAACCAAGAGTTTCCCCTAATAAAATCTTATAAGTTACCATTTCTCTAAGCTCACTATTTCAGTCAGTTTTTAAAATCTGGTTTTAAACTCTATGAGAAATTATTCACTATTAAATTCACTTACACTTAATTTGGACATTATATGCTAATGATCACTTAAGTGTTGAGAGATTCTTTCTCTCTCTCTCTTTCATTTTCTTTTCCTACACTGAAAATCTAAATACAGTACCAAAGTCTTGACTATGGCAATCATTTTGGATAAAGATGCATCTAACCTGAAAATGAATAACTAAAACTTAATTACCTGGGAATAACTGAATTCATCCTATGTAATGGGAAAATATTCTTTGTTTACTAAACACATACGTCCAGAGAAAAAATATATGTGAAATCTAATAGTTCTGCTTAGGGTTTTCATAATATCTTTGAGTCTTTCTTACTAAGCAGCAGATTAAATCCTTTAGCCAAATTATACCTGAGAGAACTGCCTAGTCTACTAATATCTGATCAGGTTTGGTCTTGCTTTCCCACTTTTATGTAAGTGATGCTGCTTTTTTTCACAAACTACTCTAATTATTATTATTTTTAACATCTTTATTGGAGTATAATTTCTTTACAATGGTGTGTTAGTTTCTGCTTTATAACAAAGTAAATCAGCTATACATATACATATATCCCCGTATCTCCTCCCTCTTGCATCTTCCTCCCACCCTTCCTATCTCACCCCTCTAGGTGGTCACAAAGCACCAAGCTGATCTCCCTGTGCTATGTGGCTGCTTCCCACTAGCTATCTATTTTACTCTAATTATTATATTTGTCTCAGCGTGCTAAACTGGTCTGAGCAAGAATGCTCCTCTAGTTCCCCATACCATCTACTGACTCATGGTTATGTTCCTAGAATTCTTATATTAGTGGATTATTTAGGCTTGGGGTATTTGGCAAGAATTTCTCTAATCTTATGCAAAATTAATGCCATTAAGATTTCAGAATGCTCCTAATTCATTAAAGACACAATTACCAGTCACCTTCTATACAACACTGTTAGTCTGTAGTATAATAACCATAGAGTTCCTGCTTTCAAGGAGTTCACTACCTAGTGATCTTTCAGAATGTGCTGTCTGCTGGCTGTTTTGCAAGCAGAGGATGAAGATAGATAAGATAGAAGCTGAGCCTAATTGATGAAGGATTAGAAGGGCTGTAGTGAGGACTTTCCAGGCAAAATGTATGAATGCATAAACACATGAGATTTCATGATGTTTCAGAGAAGGTGAAGTTTGACAGCATTGTTAAAGAGAATCATATGTAAGGATATATATATCAAGCAGGAACGTAGAGGTGATTCAGGAAAGTTCTATTTGTGTTGACCTCATCTGGACAGATGAAGAGAAATAAATCAGGCAGCTGCCTGTGCAAGTGGCATTATCCAAAAAGTACTGTGTTAAACAGAGGCTAGTTACATAAATAGACAGTAAGCAAACAATAATAAATGTGTACATATAATGAAAACTGTGGTAAACAAAATAAACAAAACTAATAGAGGATAATAGTCTGGAAAGAGATTGAAATGATCAAAAGGAATAGAATTCAAAGAATCGGGTCTGGGGTTGTGGGAATGAGGACATAGTCGTGGAGAACAAGAAGTAAAACTGCTCTCAGGTAAGAGTGGTTGATACACTCTAGGAACCGCTAGAATGTTGCTAGAGGCTTGTAGGATGGTGAGTAATAAGGAAAGTGGCATGAGTTGGAATTGGTTACCAAGATTGGGACTGGAAAAAACAGGGCTTTGAAAGTTCTGGGTAAGGAGCTGGATATGATTGTTAAGTGCAATATATGAAAACATTTTCAAACTTATTAGCTACCAGGGGCTACCAGAGTATAACTAAATGAGATCCAATGTTTTGTCCTAAGAAAGTAACAAATAGGGTTTCCCTTGTGGCGCAGTGGTTGAGAGTCCGCCTGCCGATGCAGGGGACACGGGTTCGTGGCTCGCTCCGGGAAGATCCCACATGCCGCGGAGCGGCTGGGCCCGTGAGCCATGGCCGCTGAGCCTGCGCGTCCGGAGCCTGTGCTCCGCAACGGGAGAGGCCACAGCAGTGAGAGGCCCGCATACCGCAAAAAAAAAAAAAAAAAAAAAAAAAGTAACAAATAGTATTATTCAGTGTCATTAATACTGTGAGATAAAACGTGCATTCTCAGCCAGTTAGTGTACATGTAACTGGTAAAGTATTTTGAAGGGAAAATTGGTTGTAGTTATCAAGTGTACATTCTTTTCAGTCGGTTTAAAAAATTTATGGAAACTAAGAATAATTGTTACAGCTTATCTATTTCACCTATTAGTATAATTGAAAAGTATTTTTTAATGTATTCACCTGTGTGGAAATATGTCTAACTCATTTCTCTTTACTATTTAGATTATTTCCATATGTATAGACTAAATATATTCATTATTTAACTTTGTTTAAAAAAGTATGTATTTCTGCATCTTCAAGTTATATAAATAGTATCCTCAGAAAGCAGTCACAGTAAGCTTGAAATGTGTCCTGCTTCTATCAATACACCTACTGAATTAGTGTCTTTACAGTAGTGACCTGACAAGAGCAATGTTAGGACACTTCTCGTTTGTTAATTACTTTATATTTCTTATAATTTATTTCTCCTTGTGTTTTTCTAACTTTTCTTCAGACATTAGAGTTTATGATATAATAAACTGTTTTTTTATTATAACTAAATTAATCAGATTAGAGGAATGAGATTTGACTGATGTGTTATAAGATCTAAGGGTTTATTTGGCTGGCAGTGTCAGTAAAACATACTGACACACAGATGAAAGGCAGAACTATTTGTTACTTACAGCTCTAAACCAGAGAAGGCTGCCAGACACAATACATAGTGGGTAGATCCAGGGACAGGGTAAAAGGTAAACTTGAGCTTTAGAAATCAGCTTATATATGGGTAGAGGGTGGGTTGATAAGGTTTCCTGGGCTCCCTGTTAAATGGCTAATTTGAAAATTTGGCAGGCTCCTGGGCATAGGGGCTGTCCCTGGGGCAATTAGGGCTGGTGAGTAATGGCTCCCTGAGTATAAAAGCCTGTTAAGGTAAGTGTTTGGGGTGTGGATTTTGCTGTTCAAGAAAGGAAACTGACTAGCTTTCAGCCATGGCCCAAAAATTGCATAAGATGATGAAAAAACATACACAGAAACAGAGAAAACAAAAGATAATGTTATCTGTGGAGTTTAACCCAAGTGCAGACTATTCGTTCTTGAGGAAATGAGATTCTAGTTTCTGTCTTTCCTTTTGGAATCAGTGATGAATGACCCGTCTAAACTACAAGCCTCTCTAAGTAAAGGTTCTGTGGTGAAATATAGTCATCATTCATTACAAAACACTATAACTATTAAGCCTAAAGGAATTATGTCCAGCAGTTCTACGGCTTATCCTGAGGTTGTATGGCAGCATAGATTGGTTCAACGGGGGGAGGAAAATGGTGAATGAAGTTTAATAAAACACCAACTGGAGACTATATGAACAAAAGGTGGCCTTTACTGATACTCATAGTATTCTCATAGTATTCTCTCTTACTAATGCTTTATTTCAGAAGGAAAGGATTTAGAAGGTTACTGAACATTCTTCATGAAAAAGAGTATTCCTATTACTTTTAGAAGAGACCAGCCATTTTTGGCTATTCCACTCAAGCCATGTCTATTTGTTTTGCAATGATATAGTTTAATAAGTCTCTTAGAGGTAACAAGTTTTTACCTGCTTATTTTGGAAGAACTCCATAAACAACGAATTAGACTTGATTCTGATATACAGAAGACAGGGTAATATGCTAAACTACACCTTAAAGAGACATTAAGCAAAAATCTACACAGAGGGACTTTCTACAGAACAAATGACCTGATTTCTGTATCGAGTTAAGTGTAAGGAAAAAATAATAGATGGTAGAAAAGTATAGACTAAAGTAAATATAAGATATATGTCAATCAGTCATGTGTGAAGTTATTTAGATCCTTATTAAAATGAACTGTAAAAAATCAAAAGGACTTCCTTTGGAACTGGACACTTGAGCACACTAAATAGATATTTGATGGTAAGTTGCGCATGCATGTGTGTGTGTGTTGAAACCATTGCTTTGTGGTCATGTTGAAAAACAGTCCTTATCTTTTGGTGATATAAACTGAAATATTTGAAGATGTGGTACAAGTAGATCAGGATTGGCTTTTAAGTTGATAGTTACTGTATCAGTGATGGGGTTTCATTATGCCATTAGGTTTACATGATATATGCTTTTGAAATTCTCCATAGTAAAAGTCTTTATTGTATTTCTAGTGTAAAAGATCAGCATAGATGGGTAAAACTTTGTCAATTAAATGAGAGGAACAAGTGACTAGTAAAGCATTGATAAAGTGAACCAAACGTAGCTGTCTAGGTAGAAGCTGGCCCCAAACCTCAAATGTAGCCTTAATGTAGAGTCAGGGAGACTCTAAATGGCAAGAGAAATGTGTTTCCTTTCCATGGAATATTTTATTTTATAAATAAAATATTTTATAATTTGCTTCACTTTAGAAGGACAAAGCATCTTGTGCAGTTTTTTTCAGGACTTGAACAGAATCACTAGTTACCCAAGAAAACAAAAAGTATGTAGGAGACTTCCTAGCACCCGTGAAATTACTCTATCTTTTTGTACAGCTCTGAAGATTGGCATAATGTTTACTTAGGCTCTTCAGATGCTAGCTAGATATTCTGACTGTATTTCTCTTGTCATGTGATAATTTAAAATTTTTAAATAAACAATTCTATTAAAATAATGCAAAGCTAGAAATAGTAGGTTATACAAAACAATTGAAAAGATAAATATATTAAATTGTTTCAGTTAAAGTTAAAATTCTGGTCTAGCCTGTCATCAACTAAAAGTTACTGCATTTTACTACTACTCATTGTATTTGGAAGACTTCTGACAGCCTTCAGTGTTACCTGCACACGCTGACAGCACACTGCTTTGCTTGGTGTCATTAAATTAACAGAATCAAAAATAGTATCTATCTTTAGTACAAATCAATACTTTAACTATCCTCCTCTAGTTGTAATTTTTGAATCCATAACTCCAGTTTGACTTTGATGGCAGGTCCTTGGTAACTTATAAAAAAACTTTAAAACTTTTATAGTGTTGGTATATACACTTTATTGAATTTTCACCTTATTACAATACCATATTCACATCCATTTTTATATTAACAAAAATATAAGCCTGTAATTAATTTTCAGAAGTTAAGATGTCTGTTTCAAAGAAAACTAAAATGAACAATTGTCATTATGAGGAACAATAAGGATAAATTATTCTTATTTGGGATAGGGTTAAAATTCTGCCTTCTACTTTTGTTGATAGGGTAAAATGCCTCCAAAATAATAACAGAGGAGAGTAAACCCCACCTGATTTCTAGGAAAAAAATAAGAGGCTAAAAATATAAGATGTATGGTAGAAAATTGCCAGGGAAAGCTGTCACAAATCCTTACAGACCAATATGGATAAAATTGCATGAGCTCTTCCGGCTTCAAAGTACCTTGAAATCTCCAACAGCCAATTTAAAAACTACCTTCGGGCTTCCCTGGTGGCGCAGTGGTGGAGAGTCCGCTTGCCGATGCAGGGGACACGGGTTCGTGGCTCAATCCGGGAAGATCCCACATGCCGCGGAGTGGCTGGGCCCGTGAGCCATGGCCGCTGAGCCTGCGCGTCCGGAGCCTGTGCTCTGCAATGGGAGAGGCCACAACAGTGAGAGGCCCGCGTACCACACACACACAAAAAAAACTACCTTCATACAATCACCTTCTTTATTTATAGTAAAGACTGATGTATTGTATAACTCTTATGGACTTGACATCAAATCATTCAAAATCCTGTTAACTGTTATAAGGGCACATACAAACTAAAAGGTTAATTCTCCCTGTTGAAAATAAGGAAAGAGATTTCAGCCCCCTTCCTTTTCTAAGAGCTTTACATTAGAAAACATAATTTCTTTCTCTGTATCATTGAAATGTATGTAAATCTTTTTAGAGCTAAATAAGCCTCTTGCCATTTTTTTGTTTTGTTTTTATATTTTTGCATTCTCAGACCATGCTGTTTTATTGCCCAAAATACATATATACACAGGTACAGAGTTTGCAACTCTTATAGCAGTTCCTTTTTACTTCAAAGAATAAAATTTCTTCTAAAATCCAAAAGATGCATAGATTAAAATACTTCTGTAATACTTTAAACATTCAATGAAATTCTTTCAAAATTATCTTATGTACCAGTGGTATGATGGCCAAGATGCAGAACAGCAAGTGAAAATAATGTGCAACTCTTGTAAATAAAACTCTGTGTGAAGGGCACTCTAATATTATAACCTTTTAAAATTACAAGTGAGGGGTGCTTTTAAGGTAAGCGCCAAGACTATTTCTGTTTAAGGACTGAGGGTAATACATTACCAGAATCCTTGACAGAATACCGTACACCATCAACTATCTTTTTTGCCACAGTTATTTGTAAAGAGTCTAAAATATTCCTCCTTACCATACTGTCACCAGCCTAAAGAAATCTGTCACGTAACAGAATTTATTCTGCATGTATTTAGAATCTAAATAGTTTGGGTTTGGGCTAACCATATGTAAAGTGTGTGAGATTTTAAATGTAGACTTTTGACTTATTTTGGCTGCCTACGTGTGAGTGCTGTTTCCTGGTTCTAGATAAATACAAACCATCTGGTATTAAGAGATGAATAATATCAAGATTAAAGATGTGTTTTCAGTAGTATTTGCATAAAATTTTCATAATTCATATTCTGAACATAACTGTGAATATGACATGGCATGGTCAGACTGAGAAAGTCTTTGAATGGGGCATTTTATAAGTACTTTTTTTGAAACATAAATGTTTCCCTTTTAAAAGTATATGACAGGAACTTAGTAGTGAGGAGGTTAAACTAATTTTGTATTTTAAGTAACAGGATCTAAAACCAGATTGACTTATAACGTACTTTGTTAGTGAAAGCAGAGTCAATGTGATAAGAATATTAGGTAACTTTTTCCCCGATGTTTTGTAATTTTTGTAATTTTTTAAGTCAGCATTTTCTTTTTTCTACTACAAACTTCCAACTTTTGGGGGAAGCATGGTGAATGGCTTAAAATTGGAATAGTAAATAAATTACTCATACTCAATAAATATTATTGCTCTATACATTTTTCAGTTTCAAAAATTTTGATGACAGTGACTGTCAACTTCATGGGACATTCTGGAGGCTGCTTTCTTGTTTTTTTTCCATTTGAGTTGTTCCTTGGTGATTTCCTGGATTTTAGTGTTTTTTATTTTCCTGGTTTTATTGAGATATAAATGACATAGGGCACCATAGAAGTTTGAGGTGTTCAGCATAATGATTTGATGCACATCTATTATGAAATGATTACCACAAGAAGTTTAGTTAACAACCACCATCTCATACAGATACAAAAAGATAAAGAATAAAAAGGTTTTTCCCTGTGATGAGAATGCTTAGGATATATTCTTAACAACTTAGATATATGCTATAAAGCAGCATTAACTATAGTCAACTAGTCAACTTGTTGTATATTACATCCCCAGTACTTACTCATTTTGTAACTGGAAGTTTGTACCTTTTGACAATTTTCCTCCTATTACCCTTTCCCCTTCTCCCCACCTCTGGTAACCACAGATCTGATTTCTTTTTCTATAAGATTATTTTTCTTTTTTAAAAAATATTCCACATATCACTTAGGTCATACAGTATTTGTCGTTATCTCACTTATTTCACTTAACATTATGCCCTCAATTTGCACCTCATGTTTATGCAAATGGCAAGATTTCCTCCTTTTTAATGACCGAATAGTATTCCAATATGTGTGTGTATATATATATATATATATATATATATACACAAAACTTCTTTATCCATTCATCTTTTAGTGAACACTTAGTTTCTATCCATGTTTTAATTTTTGTAAATAATGCTGCTATGAATATGGGGGTGCAGGTATCTCTTTGACTTAGTGTTTTTGTTTCCTTTGGATATATACCAGAAGTGGAATTGCTGGATCATATGGTAGTTCTATTTTCAGTTTGTGGTGGTGAGGGGAACCTCCATACTCTTGTCCTAACTGGCTGTACCAATTTACAATCCCACCAACAGTGCACATGAATTCCCTTTTCTCCACATCCTTGCTAGCATTTATTCTCTTGTCTTTTTTTTTTTTTATGATAGCCTTACTGACAGATGTGAGGTGATACCTCATTGTGGTTTTGATTTGCATTTCCCTAATGACTAGTGATGTTGAGCACCTTTTCAAGTACCTGTTGGCCATTCATTTTTGTTCTTTAGGAAAATGTGTATTCAGTCCCTCTACCTATTTTTAACTGAATTGTTTATTTTTTTGCTATTGAGTTATATGAGTTCTTTATGTATGTCAGATATTATCCCTTATCAGATACATGTGGTTTGCAATTTTTTTTCCATTCCATAGTTTGTCTTTCCATTTTGTTGATTCTTTGCTGTGCAGAAACTATTTACTTTGATGTAGTCCCACTTGTTTATTTTTTATTTTGTTGCTTGTGCTTTAGGTGTCATATTATGAAGGTGGCTTTCTTGATTGTTTGTAATAGCTTCTGTTGTTTCATTTAGAACCTTATACTACATGCTACAACAATACTTAACAGAGTTATATAGATACTGACAAGAGTATTCTATAAATTCTTTTTTCGCATGTTCCTTTTAAATTAAATATTTATAAAAAGATGTTATCTACTTTGTTAGTAAGTCTTTACATATTGCCACAATACTCAAGAGAGATAAAGAGATGCTGTTTTGCATGTTATTTTAAAAACATTTTTAATACTCCTAAAAAGATTCTCTTTCATGTTGGGGGGAGTAATTTATATTTCATTAGTTTTATAAAGATTCCTATGGGGGTAACAATTATACAGCACATCTTTCTAATTTATTGCAGGGACTTGGCTGGCCAGCTCTATAACCTACCTCTATTGCTTTGTAACAATTATAGATTTTAATGTTTCATGTTTGTTGCTCAAACTCCAGTCCCATACCTTTCCTTCTTGTTAAATGAAAAAAAATCTGGAATAGTTCTGATACATAGTCAGGTAAATACTTTATTACTTTGTACAGAAAAGTAATCATCTTCAACTTGTTTAATTCTTGGGATGTTTTTGTTCATAGTGGAAATGGGGTTATCATTCAAATATTTTAAGAGCAATTTTTTTGGATAAAATAATAAATTTTTGAAAACATGGCTTTTCAAAGACAAAGATTTATTTAACAAAACTACACTATCACTTGCATTGTAAGAACTTCTATTACAAGTCATGTTTTGTAATGACAACAATTTCGAGGAGTACGAGAACATAAATAAAAGCTATATAGGGCTTCCCTGGTGGTGCAGTAGTTGAGAGTCCACCTGCCGATGCAGGGGACACAGGTTCATGCCCCGGTTCGGGAGCATCCCACATGCCACAGAGCAGCTGGGCCCGTGAGCCATGGCTGCTGAGCCTGCGCATCTGGAGCCTGTGCTCCGCAGCTGGAGAGGCCACAACAGTGAGAGGCCCACTTACCGAAAAAAAAAAAAAAAAAAGCTATATATTGTAATTCTAATATAAATGTCATTGAAATGTTACTACAGATAAGTTTGTAATCAGAGGTGTATGTAGGCATTTCACCTTCTTTTATGGACACTGTATCAATTCAATGAATTCTTTTTTAATGAAATAATTATGCAAAATAAATTGTATAGGATAATGAATATATAAAACAGATGGTCCTGCCTGTCATCTTATATTTTATGTCTTTAAATGGCTTCATGCACTATCAATCCATTTAAAGCACAGAGAGGGGTAACCATTAAACAGTTTTCCATTCTTCTTCACTAATGATACTTAAAGGTATTTAATAACATTTGCTAATTATGTAATGCCAATCCTTCAAAAATAATGTATCAGTTGGGAGTATTTCTACTTCATTCCTTTTGTTTCCAGACAGCATTTATTGAACTGGAATGATCATAATTGGCAAGTACAAATCATTGGCAAACGCGTTGTTAGGGAATTTCTTTAAATGTCAAAAAATTTACCTTCTGCCTGGGGAAATCAAGGAAGTCAGTGGAACTTGTGTTAAAATTGAAGTAGTTAAAATTTTCTGTAATCTTGCTTTTGCCACATTGTGCAAAGCATGATAGCCTTGTCAGAATGATAAAACTTTGTGTTATTCTATTTGTTATTCCTTTGATCACAGTGATGTTTTAAATATAGCAGTGTGTATATGTCAAGGACATAGCACAGGGAAGTCTGCCCAATGTTATGCGGCTGCCGGGATGGGAGGGGAGTTTGTGGGAGAATGGATACATGTAATATGTATGGCTGAGTTGCTTTGTTGTGCACCTGAAACTATCACAACTGTTAATCAGCTATACTCCAATATAAATTAAAAAGTTTTAAAAAAGTGATGTTTTACTAGACAAACAAAATTTCTAAATGAAAACCTTAAATGTTATGAATAAAGAGGCCAATAATAAAAACATAAAATAATTGAGGATATCAAGTTGCCTTTAAATAATCAAAATAATAAATATAATATTATGTATTTTACTTTGTACCTATTCTGTATTTTTCTACTTAAAAATCAGAAAACAACTTTAAAAATATCCACAATAGAGTAACAATCAAATCTTTGCAATAAACCCTTTAAATATATTTTGTCAAAATGTGCCCAAGAATTTCTCATTTTCACAGAATAGAATTTGATTTAATGATAGTTCACCCTAGTAAAACAATTATGTTTTTTTGACTTTGAGAAAATATTCTTTTTTTTATTAATGTATTAACTAACAAATAAAAGGATTCCTACCATTGAGTTAATTAACACATTTCTCACCTCATATATTTACCTTTTTTGTTATTGTTGAGAACACTTAAGTCTACTCTCTTAGCAAATTTCAATTATACAATACAGTATTATCAACTATAGTCATGTTATACATTAGATCCTCAGAACTTATTTCTCTTATAACTTAAAGTTTGTATCCTTTTACCAACCTCTCCTTATTTCCCCCTCCCCCAGCCCCTGGCAACCACTAATATGCTCTCTGATTCTATAAGTTCAGTTTTTCAGATTCCATATATATGTGAGAACATACAGTATTTGTCTCTCTCTGTCTGGCTTATTTCACTTAGCATAATTCCCTCCAGTTTTACCCATATTGCAAACAGTAGGATTTCCTTCTTTTGTAAGGATGAATAATATTCCATTATATATATGTTTTGTGTGTGTGTGTGTATATATATATGTGTGTGTATCACATAAAACAATTATTTTTGGTGAGAGCAACTCTCTGGACAAAATTACCGCCTTCTCTTTTTGAATATTAGTATTTTGTCAAATGTTAAAACACATTAGTACCTGTTACCATGGCAAGTTAAAGCAGCACTGAGTAAGGTCCTAGGTTCCTCTTGAATATTCTCATCTGCTTCATATATTAAGATATCCCTCATTTGCAGATTCATTCTTCAGCATTATTTTTGTAGAAATAGTAGTAATCAGTTACCTACTACTCTTTCCATAGTAATACAATTTTAAAGGAATGGCTATCTAAAATTAAAATGTAAATATGTAAATACACAAACATAAAAAGTATACACCATAGAGGACCACATAATTGTTTTACTTTCCTAGGCTTACGAGTTCATTTAATTCAGGTTAGCACAACATTTTTCATTACCAGTGAAACATACAATAACTGATTAAAATGATATAAATTGTTTGAGGTATTTTAATTAGAACTTAGTTTTAGAGGCATATGCCACACTTGATGTGGAATTCTGTATAGACACATGTACAGGTAGGCCCACTCATGCACAATTGCCTCACCATTTAAAATCTCCTTCCATTAATGTGAATTAAAAAAATAATAAAATCACCTTAATTGTTATGATTTCAGAGATATTTAAAAAAGTGGATTAGTTTTCTATCATTCTGTAGCTCATTGTACTAAACAAAGCAACTTAAAACAACATAATTGTCTCAGGTTTCTCACACAGCTTTTTTTTTTTTTTAACATCCTTATTGGATTATAATTGCTTTACAATGGTGTGTTAGTTTCTGCTGTGTAACAAAGTGAAACAGCTATACATATACATAGATCCCCATATCTCCTCCCTCTTGCATCTACCTCCAACCCTCCCTATCCCACCCCTCTAGCTGGTCACAAAGCACCTAGCTGATCTCCCTGTGCTATGCAGCTGCTTCCCACTAGCTATCTTTTTTACATTTGGTAGTGTATATATGTCCATGCGACTCTCACTTCGTCCCAGTTTACCCTTCCTTGTTCCCATGTCCTCAAGTCCATTCTCTATATCTGCGTCATTATTCCTGTCCTGCCCCTAGGTTCATCAGAACCATTTTTTTTCTTTTTTTTAGATTTCATATATATGTGTCAGCATACGGTATTTGTTTTTCATTTTCTGACATACTTCACTCTGTATGACAGACTCTATGTCCATCCACCTCACTACAAATAACTCAATTTTGTTTCCTTTTATGGATGAATAATATTCCACTGTATATATGTGACACATCTTCTTTATCCATTCATCAGTCAATGGACACTTAGGTTGCTTCCATGTCCTAACTATTGTAAATAGTGCTGCAATGAACATTGTGGTACATGACTCTTTTTGAATTATGGTTTTCTCAGTGTATATGCCCAGTAGTGGGATTGCTGGGTCATATGGTAGTTCTATTTGTAGTTTTTAAGGAACCTCCATACTGTTCTCCATAGTGGCTGTATCAATTTACATTCCTAGCAAAAGTGCAAGAGGGCTCCCTTTTCTCCACACCCTCTCCAGCATTTATTGTTTGTACAGTTTTTGATGATGGCCATTCTGACTGATGTGAGGTGATACCTCATTGTAGTTTTGATTTGCATTTCTCTAATGATTAGTGATGTTGAACATCCTTTCACGTGTTTGTTCACAATCTGTATATCTTTTTTGGAGAAATGTCTATTTAGGGCTTCTGCCCATTTTTGGATTGGGTTGTTTTTTTTTCTTTTTTTGATATTATGCTGCATGAGCTGCTTGTAAATTTTGGAGATAAATCCTTTGTCAGTTGCTTCACTTGCAAATATTTTCTCCCATTCTGAGAGTTGTCTTTTCGTCTTAAGTTTTCCTTTGTTGTGCAAAATCTTTTAAGTTTCATTAGGTCCCATTTGTTTATTTATTTTTTATTTCCATTTCTCTAGGAGGTGAGTCAAAAAGGATCTTTCTGTGATTTATGTCATCGCGTGTTCTGCCTATGTTTTCCACTAAGAGTTTTATAGTGTCTGGCTTTACATTTAGGTCTTTAATCCATTTTGAGTTTATTTTTGTGTATGCTGTTAGGGAGTGTTCTAATTTCATTCTTTTACATGTAGCTGCCATTTTCCCAGCACCAGTTATTGAAAAGGCTGTCTTTTCTCCATTGTATATTCTTCCCTACTTTATCAAAAATAAGGTGACCAAATGTGCATAGGTTTATCTCTGGGCTTTCTATCCTATTCCATTGATCTATATTTCTTCTTTTGTGCCAGTACCATACTGTCTTGATTACTGTAGCTTTGTAGAACAGTCTGAAGTCTAGGAGCCTGATTCCTCCACCTCTGTTTTCCTTTCTCAAGATTGTTTTGGCTCTTCGGGGTCTTTTGTGTTTACATACAAGTTGTGAAATTTTTTGTTCTAGTTCTGGTGAAAAATGCCATTGGTAGTTTGATAGGGATTGCATTGAATCTGTAGATTGCTTTGGGTAGTAGAGTCATTTTCACAGTGTTGATTCTTCCAGTCCAAGAACATGGTATATCTCTCCATCTGTTTGTGTCATCTTTAGTTTCTTTCATCAGTGTCTTATAGTTTTCTTCATACAGGTCTTCTGTCACCTTAGGTAGGTTTATTCCTAGTTACTTTATTCTTTTTGTTGAAATGGTAAATGGGAGTGTTTCCATAATTTCATTTTCAGATTTTTCGTCATTAGTGTATAGGAATGCAAGAGATTTCTGTGCATGAATTTTGTATCCTGCTACTTTACCAAATTCATTAATTAGCTCTAGTAGTTTTCTGGTACAGTCTTTAGGAATCTCTACATATAGTATCATGTCATGTGCAAACAGTGACAGTTTTACTTCTTCTTTTCTGAATTGGATTCCTTTTATTTCTTTTCTTCTGTCATTGCTGTAGCTAAAACTTCCAAATCAATGTTGAATAATAGTGCTGAGAGTGAGCAACCTTGTCTTGTTCCTGATCTTAGTGGAAATGGTTTCAGTTTTTCACCATTGAGAATTATGTTAGCTGTGGGTTTGTCATATATGGCCTTCATTATGTTGAGGTAAGTTCCCTCTATGCTAACTTTCTGGAGAGTTTTTATAATAAATGGTTGTTGCATTTAGTCTAAAGCTTTTTCTGCATTTATTGAGATGATCATATGGTTTTTATCCTTCAATTTGTTACAGACAATTGTGTATCACGTTGATTGATTTGCATATATTGAAGAATCCTTGCAAACCCCACTTGATCATGGTGTATGATCCTTTTAATGTGCTGTTCGATTCTGTTTGCTACTGATTTGTTGAGGATTTTTGCATCTATGTTCATCAGTGATATTGGCCTGTAGTTTTCTTTCTTTATGACATCTTTGTCTGTTTTTGGTCTCAGGGTGATGGTGGTCTCATAGAATGAGTTTGGGAGTGTTCCTCCCTCTGCTATATTTGGAAGAGTTTGAGAAGGATAAGTGTTAACTGTTCTCTCAATATTTGATAGAATTCGCCTGTGAAGCCATCTGGTCCTGGGCTTTTGTTTGTTGGAAGATTTTTAATCACAGCCTCAATTTCGGTGATTGTGATTGGTCTGTTTATATTTTTTATTTCTTCCTGGTTCCATCTTGGAAGGTTGTGCTTTTCTAACTTGTCCATTTCTTCCAGGTTGTCCATTGTATTGGCATAGAGTTGCTTGTAGTAATCTCTCATGATCTTTTGTATTTCTGCAGTGTCAGTTGTTACTTCTCCTTTTTCATTTCTAATTCTATTGACTTGAGTCTTCGCCCGTTTTTTCTTGAGGAGTCTGGATAATGGTTTATCAATTTTGTTTATCTTCACAAAGAACCAGCTTTTCGTTTTATTGATCTTTGCTCTTGTTTCTTTCATTTCTTTTTCACTTTTTTCTGATCTTATCTTTATGATTTCTTTCCTTCTGCTAACTTTGGGGGTTTTTTGTTCTTCTTTCTCTAATTGCCTTAAGTGTAATGCTAGATTGTTTATTTGAGGTGTTTCTTGTTTCCTGAGGTAGGATTGTATTGCTATAAACTTCCTTCTTAGAACTGCTTTTGCTGCATCCCATAGGTTTTGGGTCGTCATGTTTTCATTGTCATTTGTTTCTAGGTATTTTTTGCTTTCCTCTTTGAGTTCCTCAGTGATCTCTTGGTTATTAAGTATTGTATTGTTTAGCCTCCATGTGTTTGTATTTTTTACAGATTTTTCCTGTAATTGATTCCTAGTCTCATAGCGTTGTGGTCAGAAAAGATAGTTGTTACAATTTCAATTTTCTTAAATTTTCCAGGGCTTGATTTGTGACCCAAGATATGATCTGTACTGGAGAATGTTCCATGAGCACTTGAGAAGAAAGTGTATTCTGTTGTTTATGGATGGAAATCCTATCAATATCAAATCCATCTTGTTTAATTATCATTTAAAGCTTATCCTTATTTATTTTCAATTTGGATGATCTGTCCATTGGTGAAAGTGGGGTTTTAAAGCCCCGTGTTATGATTGTGTTACTGTTGATTTCCCCTTTTATGACTGTTAATATTTGCCTTATGTATTGAGGTGCTCCTATGTTGGGTGCATAAATATGTACAATTATTATATTTTCTTCTTGGATTGATCCCTTGATCATTATGTAGTGTCCTTCTTTGTCCTTTGTAATAGTCTTTATTTTAAAGTATATTTTGTCTGATATGAGAATTGCTACTCCAAGTTTCTGTTGATTTCCATTTGGATGGAATATCTTTTTCCATTGCCTCACCTCAGTCTGTATGTGTCCCTAGGTGTGAAGTGGGTCTCTTGTACACAGCATGTCTACAGGTCTTGTTTCAGTATTCTTTCAGCCAGTCTGTGTCTTTTGGTTGGAGGATTTAATCCATTTACATTTAAGGTAATTATCAATATGTTGTTCCTATTACCATTTTCTTAATTGTTTTGGGTTTTTTATTGTAGGTCTTTTCCTTCTGTTGTGTTTCCTGCCTAGAGAAGTTCCTTTACGTTTGCTGTAAAGCTGGTTTGGTGATGCTGACATCTCTTAGCTTTAGATTGTCTGTAAAGGTTTTAATTTCTCCATCGAATCTGAATGAGATCTTTGCTGGGTAGAGTAATCTTGGGTGTAGGTTTTTCCATTGCATCACTTTAAATATATCCTGCCACTCCCTTGTGGCTTTCAGACTTCTGCTGAAAGATCAGCTGTCAACCTTCTCTTGTATGTTTTTTGTTGTTTTTCCCTTGCAGTTTTAATATATTTTCTTTGTATTTAATTTTTGATAGTTTGATTAATATGTGTCCTGGCGTGTTTCTCCTTGGATTTATATTGTGTAGGACTCTCTGTGCTTCCTGGACGTGATAGACTATTTCCTTTCCCATATTAGGGAAATTTTCAACTATAATCTGTTCAAATATTTTTTCAGTCCCTTTCTTTTTCTCTTCTTCGGGGACCCCTATAATTCGAATATTGGTGTGTTTAATGTTGTACCAGATGTCCCTGAAACTGTCCTCAATTCTTTTCATTGTGTTTTCTTTATTCTGCTCTGCAGTGGTTATTTCCACTATTTCATCTTCCAGGTCACTTCTCCATTCTTCTGCCTCAATTTTTCTGTTATTGATTCCTTCTAGCAAATTTTTAAATTCACTTATTGTGTTGCTCATGATTGTTTGCTCTTTAGTTCTTCTAGGTCCTTGTAAAGTTTTTTGTATTTTCTCCATTCTATTTCCAAGATATTGAATCATCTTTACTATCATTACTCTGAATTATTTTTCAGGTAGACTGCCTATTTCCTCTTCATTTGTTTGGTCTGATGGGTTTTACCTTGCTCCTTCATCTACTGTGTGTTTCTCTGTCTTCTCATTTTGCTTAACTTTCTGTGTTTGGGGTGTCTCCTTTTCATAGGCTGCAGGTTCATAGTTCCTGTTGTTTTTGGTGTCTGCCCCCAGTGGCTAAGTTTGGTTCAGTGGGTTGTGTAGCCTTCCTGGTGGAGGGGAGTAGTGCCTGTGTTCTGGTGGATGAGGCTGGATCTTGTCTTTCTGGTGGGAAGGACTGCATGCGGTGTTGTGTTTTGCAGTGATTTTTTTATGATTTTAGGCAGCCTCTCTGCTAATGGGTCGGGTTGTGTTCCTGTCTTGCTAGTTGTTTGGCATAGGGTGTCAAGCACAGTAGCTTGCTGGTCGTTGAGTTGAGCTGGGTCTTAGCATTGAGATGGAGATCTCTGGGTATGCTTTTGCCGTTTGATATTACGTGGAGCTGGGAGATCTCTGGTGGACCAGTGTCCTGAACTTGGCTGTTCCACCTCAGATGCACAGGCCTGACACCTGGCCTGAGCACCATGACCCTGTCAGTCCCATGGCTCAGAAGAAAATGGAGAAAAAAAGAAAGAAAGAAAATATAAGATAAAGTAAAAAAGTTATTAAAATAAAAATAATTATTAAAAGTAAAAAAAATTAAAAAGTAAAATTAATAAAGAAAGAAATAAGAGAGCAACCAAACCAAAAACAAATCCACCAATGATAACAAGTGCTATAAATTATACTAAAAAGGAAAACAAACA
This sequence comes from Neophocaena asiaeorientalis asiaeorientalis, assembly GCF_003031525.2. Taxonomy (NCBI): domain Eukaryota; kingdom Metazoa; phylum Chordata; class Mammalia; order Artiodactyla; family Phocoenidae; genus Neophocaena; species Neophocaena asiaeorientalis. Next base: position 103,010 of record NW_020172676.1, on the reverse strand, counting down.
AAAAACAAACAAACAAAATAAACAGACAGGCATAACCTTAGGACAAATGGTAAAAGCAAGCTCTACAAACAAGGTCACACAAAGAAGCATACACATACATACTGACAAAAGAGAAAAAGGAAAAAAATGTATATATCATTGCTCCCGAATTCCACTGCCTCAATTTTGTGATGATTCATTGTCTATTCAGGTATTCCAGAGGTGCAGAGTACATCAAGTGATTCTGGAGATTTAATCTTCTCTGAGGCTGCTGGGATAAATATGCCTTTCTCTTCTTTGTTCACACAGTCTCTGGGGTTCAGCTTTCAGCTTTGGATTTGGCCCTGCCTCTGTGTGTAGGTTGCCTGAGAGCATCTGTTCTTTGCTCAGACAGGACGGGGTTAAAGGAGCTGCTGATTAAGGGGCTCTGGCTCATCAGGCCGTGTTGAGGGAGGGTTACAGAATGCAGGGCGAGCCTGTGGCAACAGAGGCTGGTGTGACATTGCAACAGCCTGAGGCGCACTGTGTATTCTCCTGGGGAAGTTGTCCCTGGATCACGGGACCCTGGCAGTGGTGGGCTGCACAGGTTCCCGGGAGGGGAGGTGTGGGTAGTGACCTGTGATTGCACACAGGCTTCTTGGTGGCTGCAGCAGCAGCCTTAGCGTTTCATGCCCGTGTCTGGTGTCCGCACTGATAGCTGCGACTCATGCCCATCTCTGGAGCTCGTTTAGGTGGTGCTCTGAGTCCCCTCTGCTTGCGCAACCCGAAACAATGGTCTCTTACCTCTTAGGTCCAGACTTTTTCTTGCACTCCCTCCCGGCTAGACGTGGTGCACTAGCCCCCTTCAGGCTGTGTTCACGCCACCAACCCCAGTCCTCTCCCTGCTAGCCGACCTCTGAAGCCTGAGCCTCAGCTCCCAGCCCCCGCCCGCCCCGGCGGGTGAGCAGACAAGCCTCTCGGGCTGGTGAGTGCTGGTCGGCACGGATCCTCTGTGCAGGAATCTCTCCTATTTGCCCTCTGAACACCTGTTGCTGCGCTCTCCTCCATGGCTCTGAAGTTGCCCCCTGCCCACCCCCTCTCTCCGTCAGTGAAGGGGCTTCCTAGTGTGTGGAAACCTTTCCTCTCTCACAGCTCCCTCCCAGAGGTGCAGGTCCCTTCCCTATTCTTTTGCCTCAGTTTTTTCTTTTTTCTTTTGCCCTATCCAGGTACGTGGGGGAGTTTCTTGCTTTTTGAGAAGTCTGAGGTTTTCTGCCAGCATTCAGTAGGTGTTCTGTAGGAGTTGTTCCACATGTAGATGTATTTCTGATGTATTTTTTGGGAGGAAGTTGATCTCCATGTCTTACTCTTCCGCCATCTTGAAGGTCTCTCTCAGGCACAGCTTTATTGCATCCTCTGGTCAGGACCTCTGGAAGCAACCCTGAAGTTGTCTGTAGGGCTGTATTCCATTTTGGAGGCCAAGATCCTTTTTCAGGTTCACATCGTTGTTGGTAGAATGGAGTTCCTTTCAGTTGTTAAAAAAAAAAAAGAAAGAGAAAAAAAACAGTGTTTCCCTTTTGTTGGTGGCTGTCAACTGGAAGTCCTTCTCTCTTCTCAGGGATACTCACAGATCCTTGTCACATGATCCTCTCCCTCGGGGGACATTCTCACAACAGAGCAGCTCCCTTCTTCAAGCCCAGGAGGATATGTCAGTTGGCTAAGATAGAGTTTTATGTAATGGAACATAATCAGTGGAGTGACTGGCTGTCCTATCACTTTTACCATATTCTATTGGCTAGAAGTGATTGACTGGTAATCCTTAAGCCAAGGGACAGGTATTATAGAAAGGTGTGACACACTGGAGTTGACATTTTATTGTGTCCTCCAGATGAATGAAGGGATATGTTTATTATGTACTTAGTATGCATTAATTATTTGAAATGAATTATTTCATAGATATACACCTGATGAATAATGGCTTCTGTTCTGCATCATTAGTATGGTCACAGTTTTTGTAAATTTTCCTTTTTTCTCATCCAGATAATTGTCAGTTTCCTTATAAATTAAATGCTACTCAAAGAGCATTTATGGTAGAGGAAAATCAAACTTCGATTTTGCTCTACAGTATTTAATAATGATGGGAAAGTTAATGAATGTAAAAATGCATTTAAAAGATTTGTCATGACCTTGTTAAAAATATTTGTTTTCTTTTATACTCCATTTATAATTATTATCAAATATTGGTTATTTTCCCTGTGTTGTACAATATATCCCTGTAGCTTCTTTTATACATAATAGTTTGTACCTCTTTTTTTAAAATTTAATTTTTATTTTATATTGGAATATATTTGATTTACAGTGTTGTGTTAGTTTCAGGTGTACGGCAAAGTGATTCAGTTATATGTATACATATATCCTTTCTTTTTCAGATTCTTTTCCCATATAGGTTATTACAGAATATTGAGTAGACTTCTTGTGCTATACAATAGGTCATTGTTTATTATCTATTTTATATGTAGTAGTATTGTATTTGTTAATCCCCAACTCCTAATTTATCCCTCCCCACCATGTTTCCACTTTGGTAACCATAAGTTTGTTTTTGAAGTCTGTGAGTCTACTTCTGTTTTGTAAATAAGTTGATTTGTATCATCTTTTTAGATTCCACATATAAGTGATTTTATATGGCATCTGTTTTTCTCTGACTTCATTTAGTATGATAATCTCTACATCCATCCATGTTGCTGCAAATGACATTATTTCATTCTTTTTAATGGCTGAGTAGTATTCCATTGCATATATACTATATCTTCTTTATCCATTCATCTGTCGATGGACATTTAGGTTGCTTCCATGTCTTGGCTATTGTAGACAGTGCTACAATGAACATTGGGGTGCATGTATCTTTTCAAAGTATGGTTTTCTCCAGATATATGCCCAGGAGTGGGATTTCTGAATCATATGATAGTTCTATTTTTACTTTTTTAAGGAACCTCCATACTGTCCTCCATAGTGGTTGTACCAATATACATTCCAACCAACAGTGCAAGAGGGTTCCCTTTTCTCCACACCATCTCCAGCATTTATTGTTTGTAGACATTTGATGGTGGCCATTCTGACCGATGTGAGGTGATACCTCATTGTATGTTTGATTTGCATTTCTCTGATAATTAGTGATGTTGAGCATCTTTTCATGTACTTTTTGGCCATCTGTGTGTCTTTTTTGAAGAACTGTCTACTTAGACCTTCTGCCCATTTTTTTGATTGGGTTGTTTGTTTTTTTGATATTGAGCTGCATGAGCTCTTTGTATATTTTGGAGATTAATCCCTTGTCAGATGCTTCATTTGCAAATATTTTCTCCCATTCTGTGGGTTGTCTTTTCATTTTGTTTATGGTTTCCTTTGCTGTACAAAAGCTTTTAAGTTTCATTAGGTCCCATTTGTTTACTTTTGCTTTTATTTTCATAATTCTAGGATGTGAATCCGAAAAGATATTACTGCAATTTATGTCAAAGAGTGTTCTGCCTATGTTTCCTCTAAGAATTTTATAGTATTCATTCTTACATTTAGATCTTTAATCCATTTTGAGTTTGTTTTTGTGTATGGTGTTGAATGTTCTAACTTTATTCTTTTACATGTAGCTGTCTAGTTTTCTCAGCACCACTTATTGAAGAGAATGTCTTTTCTCCATTGTATAGTCTTGCCTCCTTTGTTGTAGATTAATTGCCCATATGTATGTGGGTTTATTTCTGGGCTTTTTATCCTATTCCATTGTTCTATATGTCTGTTTTTGTGCCAGTATCACACTTGTTTAGCTTTGTAGTATAGTCTGAAATGAGGGCTCCTGATTCCTCCAGCTCTGTTTTTCTTTCTCAGGATGGCTTGGGCTATTCAGGGTCTTTTGTGTCTCCATAAAAATTAAAAAAATTTTTGTTCTAATTCTGTGAAAAATGCCATTGGTAATTTGATAGGGCTGCATTGAATCTGTACATTGACTTGGGTAGTATAGTCATTTTGACAATATTGATTCTTCCAATCCAAGAACATAGTATATCTTTCCCTCTGTTTGTGTCTTCTACAATTTCTTTCATCAGTATCTTATTGTTTTCTGAGTACAGGTCTTTTGCCTACTTAGGTAGGTTTATTCCTAGGTATTTTATTCTTTTTTTGTTGTTGTTGTTGTTGTTTTTTGCTGTACGCGGGCCTCTCACTGTTGTGGCCTCTCCCGTTGTGGAGCACAGGCTCCGGACGCGCAGGCCCAGTGGCCATGGCCCACGGGCCCAGCCACTCCGCGGCATGTGGGATCTTCCCGGACCGGGGCACGAACCCGTGTCCCCTGCATCGGCAGAAGGACTCTCAACCACTGCGCCACCAGGGAAACCCCCTAGGTATTTTATTCTTTTTGATGCCATGGTAAATGGGATTGTTTTCTTAATTTCTCTTTTTGCTCTTTCATTGTTAGTGTGTAGAAGTGCAACAGATTTCTATGTATTAATTTTGTGTCCTTCAGCTTTACTGAATTCGTTGATGAGCCTTAGTAGTTTCCTGTTAACATCTTTAGGATTTTCTATGTATAGTACCATGTCATTTGCAAACAGTGACAGTTTTACTTCTTCTTTTCCAATTTGGATTCCTCTTACTTCTTTTTCTTCTCTGATTGCCATGGCTAGGACTTCTAAACTATATTGAATAAAAGTGGTGAGAGTGCACATCCTTGTCTTGTTCCTGATCTTAGAGGAAATGATTTTAGCTTTTCACCATTGAGTATGATATTATCTGTGGGTTTGTTATATATGGCCTTTATTGTGTTGAGTTAGTTTTCCTCTATGCCCAGTTTCTGGAGAGTTTTTATCATAAATAGGTGTTGAATTTTATCAAAAGCTTTTTCTGCATCACTTTAAATGATCATATGGCTTTTATTCTTCAGTTTGTTAATGTGGTGTATCATACTTTTGATTTGTGGATATTGAGGAATCCTTGTATTGGATAATACAAGGATTAGATAAATCCCACTTGATAATGGTGTATGATACTTTTAATGTATTGTGTGATAAAAATATTAATATTGTTCCACAGAGGAGAAACGTCAAGAAAAATTTATGCCTTTAAAAATACTATACTTTGTCAAAGTTATGTGTTTATTAAATAAATTTGAATTTATTTTAAATATACTTGAATATTCCTGTTTAAAGTAAAATTTGAAAATAACTTTAATCCTCTCTAAGCAAGACAAAGAAAGAATTTACTTCTATCTTTATCTTTTAAAAGATGTAAGTTGATGAAATTTGTTTTATTGCAAGATATCTGATGGCTTTTCAATATATGAGCAGTTTTACATGCAATCCTCTATGGATCCCGAATTAGTAATGATTGCTTACTGTGGTCTGAAAGTCTGTGTTACCCCAGATTTTATTAGTTGAAACCTAATCCTCCACATGTTGGTGTTTGGAAGTAGGGCCTTTGGGAAATGACTAGTTTATAGGACAGAGTCCTCCTGAATGGGATTCATGCCCTTATAAAAAATGCCTGGGAGAGATCCTGTCCCTCTTCCACCAACTGATGTTCCAATGAAAAGACAGCAGCCAGTGAGGAAGCAGGGTCTCACCAGATATGGAATCTGCCTGCGTAATGATCTTGGACTTCCCAGTCTTTATTTATGTGAGAAATAAATGTTAGTTGTTTGTAAGCCACAGAGTCCCTGGTATTTTTGTGACAGCAGCCCCAAAGGATGAAGACATTTCTTGAAACTATTTGATGTATATTAATTCATGAATATATAGATGGTAGTTCCCTAAGATATCAGAGTAATTACACATAAATCCTGCTTGGAAAGGAGGATACCATGAATTTGTCATATAGTTGCATTTATTGATTCATTTTATGTGGGATAAGGAAGAGACTCTTATGAGGAAACTTGTAGAAAACAATACAGAGATATCTCTTTGATTAAAGCAGACTTAAAATCACACTTCAGTATAAGGAGCAGGAAAATTATTGTCCTTAATTGATTTTGTTCTTTGATTACTTTTCTAAAATATTATGCACTCTTCAAACTATATAGCTTTATCTTAATTATGTACAATGTTTCTAAATTCCTGTTTTAAACCAAACAAGAATATAGTTGCAAAGCATCCTTAACTCACTCACAATAAATTTTATTGTATATACCATCGGAAGAGAGGTATATTCTGACATGAGAAACCTAGTTGAAATCCTCCAACCACCCATTAGTAGCACATAGTAACTGTAGATAACACATATAGAAAAGAATAACCTATTAAATGTTTAAAGTGACAAAGGACACTGAAGAGGAAAAGAAGTTGAATTATTTCTAATTTATGTTACTTGTAGCAGTTCTTGATACGATGGTGAGAGATATACAAGACTATAATGAGATTTTTATTTTACTATAATTTTTGTTTAAGCTTTAGAATCTTTTGTGAATCAATAATGGAATTTTGGTTGTAGTATTAAGTATTAGCATGCTTTCCGTGAAAGCAAGTTATTATAAATTTAACTGAAGTGTAATTGTCCAAAATTGAGCAGCTTTCTTGTCACCAAAGATAAAACCTTAGATTCAAAGAGTTTAAGAGTAAGAAGAAAATTCTGATTGTTTCAGATTTTATAAATATATTTATATGATTTCTTTTAAATTCTGTATTCTAATATCCAGATATGTATGTCATTTTGTGTAAAAATTGAAATGAAAAGTAATAACATTTTATTCAAATCATTTTGTGCATTATAAGAAAGAGGAAAGTTATAAAATAATAAGAAAAAACATAGTTTGATTAAAATATTGGGAAGAAAGCAACTTTAAAATGTTGACTTAAACGTTATTTGACAATTATAAGTAGCTTTCATTTTAAAATTTGACTACTTAAATTTGACCACTAAAAGGAGTTCTTTGTCAGAGAACTTAAAAAATTAAAAGGTTTTGCCAAAGGAATATTCTAAGAATTGTGTTATTCACCTTTTCTTCTATAATACAAGATTTGTTTTTACTCCTTTTATGTTTGCTTGAACTCTAGGTAAAGGAAAATAGCTTTATTCTGACAAAAATACCAGTGTTGAATTTTTCAGTAGATAACTACACTGGTGTAATTAACTGTAATGTGTAAAAAATTACTCCATTCATCACAGATTCATTAGTATAGTTTTACACATATTTAATGGGTTTCTTTACAGTATTATCTTAGAAGATGATAAAAGAATGCCAAAACCATTTAAAAACATCTATGTAGTTATACTATTTAGAAGCTTTGAAATACAGAAATGTAAATAAAGAAAAGATTGGTATCTTTAACAGTCAGTAACTGCCAATTCAAGTTTTTTGGGGTATATTTAAAAGATAATAAATTTTAGAAACAGAAAACTTTATCTAGAAAAATAAAAAGAGACCACCACTCAGAAATTATAATAAATATTTTAGTGAACATATTTCTAGATCTTTTTCAATAAATAATATAAATTTATATAAATTAGATATAAAATGTTCTTAGGCAACCATATATAATGGAAATCCTTTCCAGATAGGCTGTGTTTATTTTGCATCAATTAATATAGATTCATGTCATTCTTTCTTTTTTCTAGATAGTCTTCTTTGGTATGGAGATACATAATTTATTTTATCAATATATTATTGATTTATTTTTAGGTCCCTTCCAAGATTCTACTCTAAAACACTACTGCAGAGTGCATCTTTACATACAAAATACTACTTAAGCTTCAGATTTTTACCTGTAGCCAAAGAAAATATGCAGACTAGTATAAGCATCAGAAAACTGGAAGGCAAATAGATTGAAACATAAATTACCGCACTTCCCCTTAAGGAGTGTTTCTGTGTTGTTCTGGCATGTGATAAAGGTAATAAAAAAAAGTAAACATATAAGTTTTTCTGCAGGTTCTGTGAATACTGAAGGGTGAAATTATAGAGAAGGACTGGAATTTCTTTTAAAATGACATTGTGGGAAGCAAGCCCTTGTAACTTGTTAATTAAAGGATCATCTTAGCTTTGTGGGGGGGAGTAAGTGTTTTTTGTTTGTTTTGTTTACATTACTGGCTAGTGGAGCTGGAGCATAGAGATGCTCACAGGTGCTGAAATAAGTGTGTAGAGTTGGTATAGAATGGCCATAAGACAAAGCGGAAGCGATGCTCCTGGTGGAGCTGTCAGTGGAAGTGTTTGGGGAAAGTAATTGAATATCGTTGTCTCCTGGACTTGTTCTCTATTTACTTCTGTTTTTAATGTTATACTCTAGTTCTCCATGTTTCTACTGTAGCTTTTAGGAAATTTCCTCAACTTTAGTTTCCTTTTTTTTTTTTGCTGATTTTTTAAAAAGTCTGTTCTATGAATTTATTTTTCAAAAGCTCTTTTTTAGGTTGAACATATTCCACCTCTTTGCTCTTTGTAAAAATTGACTGGCTCTTTGTTAAAAAAAGCAAAAGCTTTGAATATTCAGGTTTGTTTTTAATAAGTATATGCTGCAGCTTTAACACACACCGTGTTTTTAGAAAGTTAACAGTCAGTCAGAGATAAAAATGTAGTTCATATCACAGAAGATTCAAACGTTGTGAGTTTAACTTCCTCCCCTCATTCAAGAGTTAAATTCTCTAGTTGAAAAGCAAAGTGATTGAAAACCAATATAATATTCTGGTTCTGAATATTCTTGAGGAACCTTGGTTCAAGAGTGGTGGAGAAAAGTGAAGACAGAGAAAACTGACATTTTTTCTCATTCCCCAAAGATATTTTGTAAACCCAGCAGCTACAGATAATTTAAAGTTTAATATTTTTGACTATAGATTTTAAAATGTAATTACTTGTTTTTCTCTGTTCTCCCTTGGAATTGTTTTGGCAATCGACATTTTCTTCAGTACTACAAGTTTTGTATTACCCTTTAGGGCAGCTATGTGGAATTGTTACAGGTTTTGTAATTAGCTGTGGTTGTAAAAGTCAGATATTCAGAAGTCAGAACTCACTGTCAGAGTGCACATCTGATGAAAGTACAAATGCATGGAGAGAACAAATCTGTTGCTGTAGCAACCAGTCCTCATTCTCTACCAAAAGAAGAAGAACAAACAGGAAACAGTAAAATCTCTCAAGTTTCGAGTTAAAAAGGTAGCTATTCCATATGGAATTATGGATACAATCTTTAAATTCAACATTTTAACCAATAATAAGTGACAGCAATGGTTGTATTTTTAAACCAACCCATCAGAAAAAGGACATAGAAAGTAACTTCTAGGCTTCTGAAATTATATGTTTTAGGGCAATAGAGATTTGCTTACTTTCAACAACAGGTTTATTTTGCTTTAATTCCATTAAAATGTATTGAGAAAGTACATGAAATCATTTTTCTCTGAGGGTATCTGTTGCCTCCTTGGAGGTTCAAAAGCAGTCTCCACTGATGTATATTGATACATTTTCTTCAACCTCAAAAGACATTTCATGAGCATCTTTGTGAGGACTAGAGAGAAATAGACCTTTCTCGAGTTACAGATAAGACTCCTGGCTTCCAGTAATCCAATAAATCTAAGGAAGAAACCATACATACAAACAAATAAAAATGTTCAAAAAGCAGAATCAAATATGATAAAACTACAGAGACAGTAAAATAAGTAAGCTTTATGTCAAACTGCATTTCAGAGGGTAGCACCTAAAAAGTACATACAGTCATGGTTGGGTGTCCACAGAGGATTGGTGCCAGGACACCCGTGGATACCATATCTCAAAGATGCTCAAGTGCCTTATATAAGATGGCATAGTACAGTCAGTCCTCTGTATCCGTGGGTTCTGCATCCTTTGATTCAACCAACCCTCTTCCATCTACAGTTGGTTGAATCTGTGGATGCAGAACTGTGGGTACAGAGGGCTGACTGTATTTGGAATGAAGTTCCGGGGAACCACTGTATGAAATCTTCCTTCAGGCAAGATTGGTTTAGAGGTAGCTGATTTCTCTCTTCTGATTAAACTAGGAAATGTCCAGAACAATATGAAAGTTTAGTGTACGTCTAATGAAGAAGTAATGGCCTGATGGAAGGAGAAAATAAGTATTTCCAAGCATATTATCTGGTTTGACAAAGGGCTTGGAAGTGAGAAAGGAAAAATTATCTGGGTGGTTATTTGAACAAGTATATTTGTTAAAAGTTGAGAGGCTGGAAAAGACAGGTGGGATCACAGAAGTCCTTCAGTTGAAAGCTCTTCAATAAGCAGTTGTGAAACTATTAAAATACCTTGTTTTCTTTAGAAAAATAGCTTTTCTAATTTTCCAAGTATCTTAGCAGGATCTGTATCATTGCTACCTATATAGAGAACATTATTAATCCGAAATTGTTTTGAAAATTCACAAATCATTAGAAAATGACTTCTAAATTGATGTGGTAGAGTTTTAATACAGAGAAAAAGTTAAAATATAAAAATTTCTACAGTGTGTGTTTGTTACCTGTTAGCACTGCCTCAGTATCTTTTATCTAGGAATACCTGACAGAATAGCATTTAATGTTTAAATGTTATTTTGTTTGTGTACCTTAATAACTTATGAAAATAGGAGGGTGCTATACTGGATATTTAGTCATATGGAAAAAAATTTAAGTGATAATTTCAAACATGCGTATTTATGTGGATTTCTTTAACACACATACATGGTACCCATTATGGTGATCACAGTTAACACCTCTTGCTGTCAGCCTATTTCTCTTTATATTAATCTGTTGTGTAATAATCTTTCCACATGTTTCTTCTGTCAGAGCTTGTTGACTTCCTATGAATGGGAACTCAATTCCTTCTGGAACATCCCATCGCATATTTCCAAATTTTACTGTAACACACATTTAGTCCTCAACTATTCTGAATCTTTTATAAAACATTGACTTCTACCATAAGCATGACTTGAATGGACATTTTTTGTAAGTCAGCCTATAATCAGCTTTGTTATTTAAGGCTGGATAGATCATTTTTATATCGATTCATTTCCCATAAAATTTTACTTTGCACACTATCCTGTAATATTATGATCTAATTCCTTCCTGTCTTCTGCAAGTCTTCACTCACCAAGTGATTTCTAATTTATTTTCATCCATTATTTCTTCTTGATTTTTGAATCATGTCTGGGAACAGTTCTATGTATACATAGACTAATGACAATGATAGAAGAAAACAATTTATGTGACATTTATTGTGGTCTAGGCACATTATTATAATTATATAAACTGATATATAAAGGACCCTGTAAGAGAGGTAATCTTATTGTCCCCATTTTACAGATAAGAAAACAGATGTATAACTGGGGGGTTTACACAATTTCCATATTGCATAGTGTCACACAACTAGTAAGTGGCAGAACCACGATTCAAAATCAGACATTTTTGTCTACAGAGTCCTTTCTTTCACCACAATTGTATGTTACCTCTCATGTGTGAAGTCTCTTTCAAATAACAAAAAAAAAGCCAAGTCATAGTTTCCACAAATAGAAATTAATGTTTTTCAAATAGTAGTTTATGACAAATAGTAATAGTAGCAAATAGTTCAAAAAGTGCAGTTAAAGGTACTAAAATATAAAGCATTTTCCTTTCAACTGTGAGCTCTCTTTAACTGCCATGTTGTATTTTATTTGGTATTTGATGTCATTTTAAGTAAAGAAAAATTAAACTTTTAAGACATCATTAATTTTTAGTGTTCATTTTTATATTGTGCAATGACAGTTTCAGTGCAAATATGAGTAATTTGTATGTGACATAACTAAAATTATATGATTTTTTTTAGCTCATCATAGCTGTACCTATTTCACTGTTACTATAAAAATGAAAGTGCACAAGAATAACATAGCTTTTTATTTCACTTTTGCTACAAGTTAGCATATTTTATTAAGACTCTACTTTTGTCTTACTGATGAGTAAGGAAGGACTGGAAGAAAGAGTAACTCTGGGATGCCCAATCTTTATTTTTCATTCTGTCATCATTCTTCAGTCTAAGTGGTTATTTAGTTAATACAGGGGAATTGCAAGTAAGAAAGAATGTAAGTTCCATTGGCTGTTTGTGTCTGTTAGAATGCCTTTGCCTTCTGTGTTTAAAGCAAGTGCTGGTTGGAACAGGAAGCATGGCCTCTTGAGGCTGTCATTGTGCTTACTCAGTTGTGGAGGTAAAACGCTTCCTTTATTCTTGTTTTGATCTTCCTGTACCCCACACGTCACTGTTGTACCGCAGTTGTGTTCATTCTTGTAGGGCATTGGGATTGCTATATGTGAATGAGGTAGCAAGGATGAGCAGACAAATGCACTGTACGTTATCTCTTCTGCTTATAAACTTGTTCCATTTTCTTACCTGATTTCATTTTCGAAACACACATTCAAAGATAACATTGTCAATAATTGCAAAAGGTGACAGCAGAGAATTAAACTGAATGTGAATCCCAAAGAATGCGAGCCCTATAAGACTGTACCAGTCATGCCTAGATCCTCTGTTTACTCAGGTTAATTTAACTTTCTTAGTTCTTGCATATTGTACCTATTACAATTTTTATATATAGCTTTTGAATCATGGTATACACATAGACTTGTACATTTAATTATTAATAGTGCTTATATTTTGAGGTGATAGAGATGCCAGGATCTTTATGTTTATATGTATGATCATATCCATTTATGTGTCCATATATATACACACCCCTACACATATACATATATATATTCACATACTATAGCATTATATCATACATATATGGGCTTGATCATTTGCTTATTGTGATTGAGGAGCATGGTAAACCCACTTCTAAAACACTTCGTTATATGGTCTCAAAAGCAGATTTTAAACAACAAGAGAAATACTGTGTCAATGTTTCAAAACAGTCTTGCAATTTAAGTAAGGTAATATCTATTTGACAATTGCCTGCACATCATTAAGATCCAGCTTACATATAGCCTCAAAAACATTTATGCTGCTTATCCTATTATTCAGGTACTTTTGTTTTTTCCTGGAACAAATAGTTACTTGACCATGTTCAAATGCACTATTTATGGCAAAATTTTAATTATTCATTTATCTCTTTCTAAATTTAGACTGTATACTCAATGAGGCAGGTTCTGCTTCATATTTATGGTTCAATTTTTAGAAGCTAATGTGCTTGCTATTCCAAAAAGGTGATCAGTGCAATTTAATATTGAATTAATGAGTTTTCTAAACGTGAACCCTAATTTTTAGATTTTTTTCTTAAATACTATGATAGATATCTGCACATTCAACTGTATGTGGTTGGGTTTCAAGAAGTGTTAGTGAAAAATTTTGCAGAAAAACAGCAGCCAAAAAGTATTCAGAAGATTTCTGCTCTGTTGGAAATAGGTAGAGTTAGACATCTGTACCTCCTCAGGCCAATGTAAGGAACATCTGTGAAGCACATATTAAATTGTTTTCTAGGGGAACCAACCAACAAACAAAATCTACCATATTTTAAGCCAGAGAGAAATGGTGTAGAGCCAGAAGAGAAAAAATAAATAAATTTACAGAGTCAGAGAATTCTAGAAATTAAGTTGTGATGTATTAGTCTATCAACACCATTGATGTCATGGTGATCTTTTTTGGCTACCAGAATTTACCAAAGTGTATTGCTTACCAAGATCCAAGTGCAGGTTGGACAATTCAACAGAATTGCAAAGTTTGCCAATTTTTCATCTTAAACTTTAATCAGTTAAACACAATTTTGAATAGAAAAATCCAAAAGTATATAAAGTCTCCTGTGTAAAATAGGAATGATTCAGAAAGGGCTATGAAAAATTAATTTTTTTTAACCTGTCATCAAAAACCTGGCCATCTCTGTTCTGACAAGGAGGATGAGATCAGCAAAGGCAACACTGACTGAAGAAAGAAATGGGGTGGATGGTACTTGAAATTAGATCTCTTATTGTTTTTTAATCTTTACTTTCTATATGACTTATTTCCAACAAACCCCACCCCAGCTATAAGCACCATAACCCTCTCTGTTCTACTTTTGTTTTAAAAAAAAAAGTTTAACCTCTCCAATTTCTCTCTCTTAAACTTCATTCCAACATGGGCTAGAACATTCATCATAAACCTTTTAACTCATTTAGTTATTTTATTTCCACTATTCTTACTAGTCAGGTGGTAATTATCTTTTATAATTTTAGTTGATTATATAATAATTTTAGGTTTAGAGAAATATTGTAAAGGTAGAACAGAGAACTAATTCCCATATACCATTCACTCAAGTTTCCCCTAATATTAACAGAGCCATGGTATTGAGAGATTTGTCAAAACTAGGAAATTAACACTGGTACATTACTATTATCTAAAATTACAGAATTCATATTTCACTAGTTTCCACTAATGTCATTTTTCTGTTCTAGAATCCAATCCAGGATATTACATTTCAGATAGTCATCATTTCCTTAGTCTTCTCTGTGACAGTTTTTAATGCTTGTTTTTCATGATCTCGAGAGTTTTGAAGAGTGTACTGGTCAGGTACTCAGTTTGGGTTTGTTTGATGTTTTTCTCATGATAAGGCTGGAGGTAAGGCATTTTGGAAAAAATCCTACAGAGATGACTTGTACGTCTTATTTCCTCATATGACTTATTATTGTGACATTAAACTTGATCACTTGGTTTAGCTCTTCCAAGTTTCTCTACTGTAAGGTTCCTATTTTTGCTTTTACTCACTGTATTCTGTGGAAGCAAGTCACTAAATCCAGACAGTTATTAAAGGGGAAAAGAATTAAGTTCCATCTCCTAGAGAGTAATTTTCTTCAAAAATAATAATTTTTCTGTAAGAAAGATTTGTCATGTCTGCCCCATTTATTTATTTATTCAATAATTTATATAAGCATGAAATTACATACAGGTATCTTATACTTTGGGTTACATTCTATTATTCCATGACTTTTTGCTCAACTTTTCCAGCTTTGGCCATTGAGAACTATTTCAGGTTGGCTCCTGCTTCCCTTTGACCTGCCTCCCAAACTTTCTTTGACACTACAAAATGTGGGTTCATAATGGTCTTGTCTTCCTCAAGTCTAGGAATCAGCCAGGTTCTGAAGGGCTTTCATGCCTTTTATTGAAGAATGGCTTCAGAAACCCAAATCTGGGCTCTCAGTGTGGTTGATGCTACTGGGCTATCACTGCTTCTAGGCCCTCTCTGCAGGCAGTGCTCAAATTATATGCATAGCTCCTAACCCGTGTATACACACATATCTATACTATCTGTATCTCTCTATGTATATTAAGCTAAATATGACTTTATACTGCGATCTCAGATTCTAATCCAGCACCAGCGGGTTCACTGTGGCTTATTTATAACTTCCTTATCTGATAGTGAGATACCTGTCCCTCATTAGCTACAACTTCTTGATTTTGTTCAGCCCTAATATACTCATAACATAGTTTTAGAATTGAAAATCCATACCCCTAGGAGAAGTAAGGTTATGAAATAGAGTAATGTTTATGTACAGTTACTTTTTTCTTTGGTCTCATAGTTTCCACTCCAAATACCATCCTGCAAAGTTACTCAGGTCAGCTCTTTTTTTCCCCCACCACCTTCAGTGAAGTTGCTATACATTTGCAATAAAATTATATTCATTTGCCCTAATGTGCATTCTATTCTTGGACTCTCAAATTTAGTTGATCTTGTTTTTTTTATTTGCATATATTAAATTTAACTCTTTGTGATATACAGTTTCTAAGGGTTTTGATAAATGCATACCATCAAGTATCTACTACTCCAGTAACATACAGAACAGTTACATCTCCCTAAAATCTTCTCTGCACAGCCCTTTTGTAGTCGCCACTGTGTCCTCTACCCCCAAACACAGGCAACCGTTGATCTATTTTCTGTCAACATACCTGCCTTTTCTTCTTGGATCTGGCTTCTTTCACTTAGTAAAATCTACTTAAGATTTATTCATGTCATTGAACCAATTAGCAGTTTTTCCCTCTTACTGTTTATGTAATTTTGTGATATACAGTTTCTAAGGGTTTTGATAAATGCATACCATCAAGTATCTACTACTCCAGTAACATACAGAACAGTTACATCTCCCTAAAATCTTCTCTGCACAGCCCTTTTGTAGTCGCCACTGTGTCCTCTACCCCCAAACACAGGCAACCGTTGATCTATTTTCTGTCAACATACCTGCCTTTTCTTCTTGGATCTGGCTTCTTTCACTTAGTAAAATCTACTTAAGATTTATTCATGTCATTGAACCAATTAGCAGTTTTTCCCTCTTACTGTTTAGTAGTATTCCACTATTGTTGGTGTATAGTAATGCCAGAGATTTCTGTGCATTAATTTTGTATCCTGTAGCATTACAAACTTCATTGATTAGTTCTAGTAGTTTTCTAGTAGCGTCTTTAGGATTTTCTATGTACAGTATCATGTCATCGGCAAATAGTGACAGTTTTACTTCTTTTCTGATTTGAATTCCTTTTATTTCTTTTTCTTCTCTGATTACTGTGGCTAGGACTTCCAAAACTATGTTGAATAAGAGAGGTAAGAGTGGACATCCTTGTCTTGTTCCTGATCCTAGTGGAAATGCTTTCATTTTTTCACCATTAAGTATGATGCTTGCTGTGGGTTTGTCATATATGGCCTTTATTATGTTGCAGTAGGTTACCCCTACACCAATTTTCTGGAGAGTTTTTATCATAAATGGGTATTGAAATTTGTCAAAAGCTTTTTCTGCATCTTTTGAGATGATCATATGGTTTTTATTCCTTAATTTGTTAATGTGGTGTATTACATTGATTGATTTGCATGTATTGAAGAATCCTTTTATCCCTGGGATAAATCCCACTTGAGCATGATGTATGATCCTTTTAATGTGCTGTTGGACTCTGGTTGCTAGTATTTTGTTCAGAATTTTTGCATCTATGTTCATCAGCGATATTGGTCTATAATTTTTGAGATATCTTTTTCTGATTTTGGTATCATGGTGATGGTGACTTTGTATAATGAATTTGGGAGTACTTCTCCCCATGCAATTTTTTGGAAGAATTTGAGAAAGATTGGTGTTAGCTCTCCTCTAAATATTTCATGTTTTTTTTTCTTGATGAGTCTGGCTAAGGGTTTATCAATTTTGTTTGTCTTCTCAAAGAACCAGCATTTAGATTTTTTGATCTTCGCTATTGTTTTCTTCATTTCTATTTCATTTATTTCTGCTGATTTTTATGGTTTCTCTCCTTCTACTGACTTTGGGTTTTCTTTGTTCTTCTTTCTCTAGTTGTTTTAAGTGTAGGGTTAGATTGTTTATTTGAGACTTTTCTTGTTTCTTGAGGTGAGATTGAATTGCTATAAACTTCCCTCTTAGAACTGCTTTTGCTGTGTTCCATATGTTTTGGGTTGTCATGTTTTCATTGTCATTTGTTTCTATGTATTTTTTAATTTCTTCTTTGATTTCTTCAGTGATCTGTTGGTTATTTAGTAGTGCACTGTTTAGCCTCCATGTATTTGTGTTTTTTACAGTTTTTTTCCTGTAATTGATTTCCAATCTCATAGTGTTGTGGTCAGAAAAGATGCTTGATATGATTTCAGTTTTCTTAAATTTTCTGAGACTTGATTTGTGACCCAAGATGTGATCTATTCTGGAGAATGTTCCATGTGCACTTGAGAAGAAAGTGCATTCTACCAGTTTTGGATGGATGTTCTCTACATATCAGTTAGATCTATCTGGTCTATTGTGTCATTTAATGCTTATGTTTCCTTATTTATTTTCATTTTGGATGATCTGTCCATTGGTATAAGTCGGGTGTTAACGTTCCCTGCTATTACTGTGTTACTGTCGGTTTCTCCTTTCATGGTTGTTAGCATTTGCCTTATGTATTGAAGTGCCCCTATGTTGGGTGCATAAACATTTATAATTGTTATATCTTCTTCTTGGATTGGTCCCTTGATCATTATGTACTGTCTCTCCTTATCTCTTGTAACACTCTTTATTTTAACGTCTACTTTATCTGATATGAATATTGCTACTCCAGCTTTCTTTTGATTTCCATTTGCATGGAGTATCTTTTTCCATCCTTTTTCAGTCTGTATGTGTCCTTAAGTGAAGTTTGTCTCTTGTAAACAGCATATATATGGGTCTTGTTTTTGTAACCATTCAGCCATTCTGTGTCTTTTGGTTGTGGCATTTAATCCATTTACGTTCAAGGTTATTATTGATATGTATGTTACTATTACCATTTTCTTAATTGTTTTAAGTTTGCTTTTCTGGGTCTTTTTTTCTCTTGTGTTTCCCACTTAGAGAAGTTTCTTTAGCCTTTGTCATAAAGGTGGTTTGGTGGTGCTGAATTCTCTTAGCTTTTGTTTGTCTGAAACGCTTTTGCCTCTCCATTGAATCTGAATGAGATCCTTGCTGGGTAGAGTAATCTTGGTTGTAGGTTTTTCTCTTTCATCACTTTAAGTATATCCTGCCACTCTCTTCTGGCCTGTAGAGTTTCCACTGAAAATTCAGCTGATAACCTTATGGGGATTCCTTTGTATATTATTGTTTTGTTTTTCCCTTGCTGCTTTTAATATTTTTTGTTTGAATAATTTTTGTTAGTTTGGTTAATATGTGTCTTAGAGTGTTTCTCCTTGGAATTATCCTGTATGGACTCTGTGCTTCCTGTACTTGAGTGACCATTTCCTTTCCCATGTTAGGGAAGTTTTCCACTATAATCTCTTCATTTTCTCAGACCCTTTCTTTTTCTCTACGTCTTCTAGGACCCCTATAATTCAAATGTTGGTGTGTTTCGTGTTGTCCCAGAGTTCTCTGATATTGTCTTCAATTATTTTCATTCTTTTTTCTTTATTTGTCTCCTCAGCAGTTATTTACACCATTTTGTCTTCCAGCTCACTTATTTGTTCTTCTACCTCTGTTATTCTGCTTTTGATTCCTTCTAGTGTATTTTTCATTTCAGTTATTGTGTTGTTCATCTCTGTTTGTTTGTTTTTAGTTCTTCTAGATCTTTGTTAAACATTTCTTGTATTTTCTCAATCCATGCTCCATTCTATTTCTGAGATTCTGGATCATCTTTACTACCATTACTCTGAATTCTTTTTCAGGTACATTGCCTATATCCTTTTCATTTATTTGGTTTTGTAGGTTTTTACCTTGCTCCTTCATGTGTAACATTTTTTTTTTTGCCCTCTTTTTTTTTTTTTTTTTTTTTTTTTTTTTTTTTGAGTGGGATTGTGTTCCTGTTTTACTTGTTTGGCCTGAGGCTTCCAACACTGGAGTTTGTAGGCTATTGTGTAGAGCTATGTCTTGGTGTTGAGATGAGGAGCTCTGTGCAACCTTACTCTACTGAATATTCCCTGGGCTCTGAGGTTCTGTTAGTCCAGTGGTTCGGACTCAGAGCTCCAGCTCCTTTTATACCTGTCTGTAGCTGTCTTGGCTTGCTTAACATTGAAGTACTATAGGGGGCCATGTGCAGAGGCCTCACTCCTAACAAGTTGCATTAGGGTTCCCAGCACAGGACTTCCCCATCTGACACTTCAGCTGCAGGCCATGTGCAAAAGCATCCCACAAGACACCATGATTCAAGATGGTGGAATCAGGCTGAGTGCAGAGAGGCTTCACCCAGCACTGGATCTCTACACTTACAATTTTTTAAAGAGGGTAAATCTCAAGTGTTCTTACCAAAGGAAAAAAAAAAAAAAGAAATGCAAGATTCTGGATATAGAAATAAATTTAAAAAGTGGATAGAATTGTTTGATAGTTTGTCTTGGCACATTTTATTCGGCAGTTGTCATAGACACAAATATTTAGGAATATACTTAGTGATTTACAAACCCATAATTTATAAATTTTTAATATGTTTATGATTACTTTCTCAAGGGTCTTAATTTAAACTCTTCTCTCATTTATTTATTCAAAAATATGTATTAACACAGTATTACATGCCACTTTCTAAGCCCTTTTCAGGTATATAGCAGAGAAGTCTCAGAGAATATAGAACTAGAAAAGAATAATATTGTCATTTGGCCTAATTTGTCATTTGTTTGTAGAAGTGAATAGAATTAGACAAAGGTAAGCTATTTCTATAATCTTGTCCTCTGGCTCATTCTAAAGTAAAGTCTCAGTAAAGTCTAGTCTAATTCTGCCTTGCCTGCAGACATTTATTAAAAGCTAGATATAGATTTAAAACTTTTTTATGAATTTGGTATATCCTCACCCCTCTGTCATATTTTGAGACACCTTACACGAAGCCTTGTGAGAATTTCCAGTGGCTGGATTCAAATATCTATCAGAATAAGATGAAAAAGAATCCTGCAAACAGGGTTATGACACAAACCATCTGTGGATCAAGAGTAATGTATAAAGTCCTCTTTTGAGTTTTATGCCATGTTCATAAAGGGGTAAATTCCCACTCTAAATATTTTAGCCTATCCTTATTGCCATAATAAAATAACTTTAAAAAATTAAAATTCATTTTAACAATTATTTTAATGAACAAACCTTATGGTGATGACGTGAGGTATGAAAGCTGAATCTTTCATAGCATGCAGTTTTAGAGTGTGGACTTTCTGAGTAAATGTTAGGGGATCATCTTTGGAGTAGAAATTCCTTTAAAAGGCCACCAATGGTCCCTAGTGAATAGGGACCTAGTGGTTTGAACATGGAAGAATTAATTGATACAGATATGTTTTGTAAAGAAGATATAACTACATTTCACAATCTAGAGACCATATAACCTATGCGAAAAAACCTGATTATTTTGGGGCAACTTGTTCTTCCTGAACCTCTAATATTGACTTTTTAATCCCCAAATGCACAGACATGTATTTAGTAATCATAGCTGATAAATTTTTATAGCTAAGTGACATGTTTTACCTATTTATTGACTCTTTCAGAATAACATGTAAACTTCTCAAACATAATAATCGTGTCTTGTATATCATTTTGTATCCACTGCCTTGCACAGTATCTGAACTTTAATTGTCATTCAATAAGTATGCCATAGGTCAGTACTTTTCAGAATCCAATTTGTTCTCTTTAAAAATTGTCATTTGGCTCCTTTCCTATTTTACCTTACTCAGAATATGTAACTGCTAAATATTTGCATTTGAAATGTGTCCAACATCCCAAATGCCATTTGTATGAACCTGGAAATGGGAAGTCACTTAACATGGCCAGATGCTCTCCTGGTGTCTCCTCACCTACAGCTAATAAAGTAGTTGACCAATTGCAACAGAAGCTGAAATTTAACAGATATGGACACAGCAGGATGGACCAGCTGAACATCTGCACTGGTTTAAGTTACTCTTAATGATTAACAGATATTTACATCTTCACTACGAATGCATTTGTCTATCAGAGAAAGTAGAAATAATGAGTCAACTAGCTCCTTCTATTTTCACAAAGTTAAAAAATATATCCTGTTGTAGTCATTGGAATTTTCTGCTAACATCAGCTCATTTTGTCATTTGCTTTCCTAACACTGTTGCCATGAATTTCTTTGAAATACTTGTGTGCCAAGCATTGCTCTGCATAATTCATATAGAGGCATACCTTGGAGGTACTGTGGGTTCACTTCCAGACCACCACAATAAAGTGAATATCACAATAAAACAAGTCACATAATTTTTTTAGCTTCCCAGTGCATATTAAAGTCAGATAAACACTATACTGTAGTCTGTCATGTGTGCAATAATAGCATATGTCTGAAAAAACAATGTACATACCTTAGTTAAAAATGCTTTATTGCTTAAAAAAAATAAAAAGGCTAACCATCATCTAAGCCTTCAGAATCTTTTTGCTGACAGAGAGTCTTGCCTCAATGTTGATAATTGCTGATTGTTCAGGGTGATAGTTCCTGAAGGTTGAGTGACTGTGGCAGTTTCTTAAAAGATGACAATGAAGTTCGCCACATCAATTGACTCTTACTTTCATGAACAGTTTTTCTGTAGCATGCAATGTTGTTTGATAGTGTTTTCACTCAAAGTAGAACTTCTTTCAAAATTGGAGTCAATCCTCATAAATCCTGCCACTGTCTTAGCAACTAAGTTTGTGTAATATTCTAAATCCTTTGTTGTAATTTCAACAATCTTCACAGCATGTTCACCAGCAGTATTTTCCATCTCAAGAAACCACTTTCTTTGCTCATCTATCAGAAGCAACTCCTCATATGTTCAAATTTTATCATGAGATTGCAACAATTCAGTTACATCTTCAGGGTCCACTTCTAATTTTAGTGATCTTGCTGTTTCTGACACATATGCAGTTATTTCCTCCACTGAAGTCTCTTACCCCTCAAAGTCATCCATGAGCATTGAATCAAGTTCTTTCAAACTCTTGTTAATGTTGATATTCTGATCTCTTCCCATGAACCTTGAATGTTCTTAATGGCATGTAGAATGGTGAATCCTTTCTGAAGGTTTTCAATTGATTTTTCCCAGATCCATCAAAGGAATCACTATCTATGGCAGATATAGCATTATGAATTGTATTTCTTAAAGAATAAGACTTGAAATTCAAAATTACTCCTTGATCCATGGCTGCAGAATGAGTATTATATTAGCAGGCATGAAAAAAAAATGAATTTTGTGGTACATCTCCATCAGAACTCTTGGGTGACGAGGTGCATTGTCAATGAACAGTAATATTTTGAAAGGGATCTTTTTTCCAAGCAGCAGGTATCAACTGTGGGCTTAAAATATTCAGTAAACCATGTTGTCAACAGATAAGTTGTCATCCAGGCTTTGTTGTTCTATTATAGAGCACGACAGGGTAGATTTAGCATGATTCTTAAGGTCCCTAAGATTTTCAGAATGGCAAATGAGCATTGGCTTCAACTCAAGTCACCAGCTGCATTAGCCCCTAACAAAAGAATCAACCTGTCCTTTGAGGGTTTGGAGCCAGATGTTGTCTTCTCCCTAGCTATGAAAGGCCTAGGTGGCATCTTCTTCCAAAAATAGAATATTTTGTCCACAATGCAAATCTGTTATTTAGCATAGCCACCTTCATTATCTTAGGTGGATCTTCTGGATAATCTGCCACAGCTTCTACATCAGAACTTGCTACTTCACCTTGCACTCTTAAGTTATAAAGATGGCTTCTTTCCTTAAACCTATGTACCAACCTCTGCTAGCTTTAAACTTTTCTTTTGCAGCTTCCTCAACTCTCTCAGCTTTTAAAGAATAGAAGAGAGTTAGGGCCTTTCTCTGGAGTAGACTTTGACTTAAGGGATTGCTGTGGCTGGTTTGATCTTCTATTCAGACCATAGAAACTTTCTCCATAAAAGCTGTTTCACTTTCTTATTATTCTTATGGTCACTGGAGTAGCACTTTTTTTTTTTTTTTACATCTTTATTAGAGCATAGTTGCTTTACAATGGTGTGTTAGTTTCTGCTTTATAACAAAGTGAATCAGTTATACATATGTTCCCTTATCTCTTCCCTCTTGTGTCTCCCTTCCTCCCACCCTCCCTATCCCACCCATCCAGGCGATCACAAAGCACCAAGCTGATTGGAGTAGCACTTTTAATTTCCTGCAAGAACTTTCCCTTTGCATTCACAACTTGGCTAACTCTTTAGTGCAAGAGGCATAGCTTTTGGCCTGTCTTGGCTTTCAACATTCCTTCCTCACAAAGTTTAATCATTTCTAGCTTTTGATTTAAAGTGAGAGGCACTTCCTTTCACTTGAACATTTAGAGGCCATTGTAGGGTTGATAATTAGCCAAATTTCAGTACTGTTGTGTCTCAGAGAATAGAGATACCCCAAGAGAGGCAGTAGAACAGCTGACTGGTGGAGCAGGCAGAACACACTCAACATTTATTAAGTTTGCTGTTTTATGTGGGCATGGTTTGTAGAGCTCGGAAACAACTAAAATAGTAATATCAAGTATCACTGATGACAGATCAAAATAACAATATAATAATAATGAAAAAGTTTGAAATAATTCAAGAATTTCCAAAATGTGACAGAGGCATGAAGTGAACAAATGTTGGAAAAATGGCGCCAGTAGACTTGCTTGATGCAGGGTTGCCACAGACTTTTAATTTGTAAAAAATACGCAATGTCTGCAAAGTGCAATAAAATGAAGCACAATAAAACATGGTATGTCTGTATATCAACTCATTTTCCTTCAAAATTATTGTATGGATTAAGTACTGTTTTAATCCTAGTTTTACAGATGGAGAAAGTGAGACAGAAAAGGTTGAGAGAACTTGCCCAGGGTCACACAGATGGAGAATTAGAGGAACTCAGCAATCTGGCTCCAGAGTACATACTCTGAATCACTGTGCCCCTGGGTTCTCTATCATATTTTCTTAAGTGCTCTTTCATGCCCATCATAGTACATATACAAGAAAATTCATAGCAGCTTTTCTAAAGCCCACAACAACTTTAATTTCCATCAGCACTACAATGGATAAATAAATTGTGGTATACTAATATATCATTCATATATATTAATGAAAAAGAATGAATTAATGATACACTTAAAATAGATAAATTCATTAGTATTGTGAGCAAAAGAAGGCTGAAAACAGAGTACATACTGTGAGATTCTGTTTATACAGAGTTAAAATGAGCCTCTCTAACTGATGATGATTGAAGCCATACTGTTTTCCTATTTGGGTATGAGGGATTGACTTGAATGCATCACATGCATACTGAAAAAAAAAATCTGATGTAATGAGAAGTTCTGTATTTTGATCTAGGTGGTAGGGAAACATTCACCAAAATACATATTTAAAATGTTTCATTTCATATGTCTTCTTGTATTTATTTGTATAATTCTATTAGCACAACATTGTAAGTCACCTATACTTTAATAAAATTTTTAAAAAAGATAATTAGCCATCTCTTGTAATTCATTTACTGAGCAACTCTTCTGTCATCATCTTTACACTGGTTGAGTAATTATTGAAATATCTCCTAAAAGTTTAGGGTATATATCTAAATATAGTAATCATTCCCTTATAAAAGTACAAGTGCATTTTAATCTTTTCTGACATTTTCTCATTACCAACCAATCAATTCTTGTATGTTAGAAGAGTACAGGGTTCCACTCACCACCTCCTCAGCTTCTAAGAGATAAAATTGTTAACATTCAAATGAACAATGCAATTTCTGTTCTCTTTGGAGCAAAATGTAAATTAGAATTACTCTGCATTATTGCATTTTTTTTCCTTCAAAGTACTCATTTGCCTTTTCCTCTCTTATCAAAATTTCATTTTAAAGATTTTTTTTTTGGTTTGCTTTGTTTTATCACTTAACCTGCTATCTTTGAATGAATTCTTTCCAGTTTTTCCAATACTCAGTTCTCCATCAAGAAAATGTCAGCCTTTTGTTAGAAACTGTTGTTGAGAAGAATTAATATTTATCATCTGTATAGTCTTCTAATCACTTTCAGTATAACTCTTTCTCTTCCAATGTCACATTCTTCCAATGAGACAAGCATCGAAAACACTGCCTATCCGCCTATTCTATTCAACATTTTAGTTTGAAGTTGGAAATTTCTTTGGCCATGTCAATCTTTCATGGTTAAATTAGCAACAGTGAACATGAGTTGTTAGATTTTCCCAGCATTTCTAATCAGAACATACTCAGGGAGAATTGTTCAGTTGGCTCTGCCTTAGACTACTTCCATAGTTTTCTCAGCTTAAAGTCTGCAACTCAAAATTCATATTTTTTTCTTTCTGAGTTTTGTAACTTATTTTTTTCCACCATCTAGAATAAGCAAGAAATCTTTATTTGTCCCTAATAGAATGCCACTGCTTTAGCAGAAAGTCTAAATTTATCCTCTTACTTGTTAAACAATTACTGATAATGGATAAAGTTTTTATGGGTTTTGTTTTTCATTATTTACCTCTTTGTAGTGTTTTGTAACTCTCTCAACCTTCTCAAAAACATCCTTGCCAGTTCAACTATCCTTTTGAATTATTTTTTCATCTCTAATAATTCAGAGATATAAAGATTTCTGAAGTTCTTTCTCTTTAGACGTTGTTACATAAAGGCCAAGTCATTGGGAAAATACCTTGAATTGATAGCACAAACATAGAATGTCTTTTGGAGCTCCCTGAAAAGTTTTCCCTAGTGTGTGCCTATTGTGGGTCTCATAATCATTAGAATCCACTGTAGTAATTCATGAACCTGTCTTTGCCATACCTGCTCACCACTAGATTCTTTGTCCTTAAATCATTTTCTTCCTATTTCTTAAATTGTTTTAGCAAAACTAGAAAATTTGCTGCAAAACCATAGCCTATTTCAAATACTTCTCTAACATACTTATAGTTAAACTTGGTGTGCTGATAGATTACTTCTGTTGAAAAAATAGGTAATACAGGTTTACATACACACAAAAAATGTTAGTGTGTATATAGGCAATCTACAAGTACATAATAACTTATGAAATAATGTTTATGAATTCTAAGTCTTTAGGACGAATGCTATGTTTGTTTAGAAGGATGTCTTGATTAGTGCTTAAGGTAGAAGGTGGGACACCCAACACTACTAGGGAGAAATTCATCTGCATTATGGAGGTGAAAGAAATTGGAGATCCGGAGTGCAAACAGGAGGCTGAAGGGAGGAGTAGAGATTAAGGAAATATAGAGCAAGGGAACCAATTAAGATATTTTCATGTCACAGATATTTATTAAGAACCAGCTGTGATTCAGGCATTATTCTAGTTACTGTGAACACAAGATTGAACTAGAAACCCATTTCTAATTCTCAGTGGCCTGACATCTTGTAGGCAATAAAAGACATCAAATAAGTAATTGAACAGAACAAATTCAGAAAGTAACAGGTACAGCGAAGAAAATAGGGCAATGCTGTGGGGAGCGAAAGTAGGAAGCTCTTTAGAATAGGGTGTCCTGAGGTATCTCTCCATGGAGCTACCCTGTGAAGCACTAGGAAGAGTGTTAGAGGACAGGGAATAGCTCTGTGAGGCATGCAAGCCTCTAGACCAAGACCCTCCAGCCCAGTGTTTCAGTGACTCCAATGAACTCATAAATGTTTCATTTAAGTAATTTTTAAATATGGAAATAAAAGCATGTATCTAGATTTCATGGTGAGATCCAGACGGTGAGGGGAGCACAGAATACGTGGAACTCACAGCTTCAGAGGCACAGAAAGCTCTGGAGTTGCTGCCTAATGGGGCATTTGGCTCCAGAGGTGCTCTATCCATATGTAGTACTTCTTTCTCAGTTAATTACGTATGTTAACACACTTATAGTGGTAGCTAAATAATGAAGGAGAAAGTAAAGAAAGTCCAAAATAATGTGTGTATAAGAATGTATATCTTGGGACTTCCCTGGAAGTCCAGTGTTTAAGACTCTGCACTCCCAATGCAGGGGGCATAGGTTTGATACCTGGTCTGGGAACTAAGATCCTGCATGTGATGAGGACCAAAAAAAAAAAAAAAAAAAAGTGTATATCTTAATCTAGCAACACAAAATATGTATGTTCTCCAAAGCACTAAAAACCTTACTATACTAATGATAACATATAAAATATTCCAAACAGTAATAAATGTGTGAGTATGCATGTGTATATTTATATTTATATATGCCCCTATCTTTTATCTTCAGCTAAATAAAAAGAAATTGAAGCAGTGGCAGATAGAAAAATTAATCCCCCAAACAGAATGGAATACAGGAGGGATACTGGCCTTGGTATCTGAGTCACTGCACCATTTGCTACCTCTAGAAGAGCTGTGAAATTAGTTAAGCTCCCTATGATAGCTTCATCATATCTAAAATGAATCTAAGTCACATAGAGTTTGGGTGAAGAATATATGAAACTGTATAGCAGCAATTGTAACAGTGATAAAGAGAGCCACTATAGTAATGTCATTACTGAGAACATATAGTTTGGACTTAAACTATTTGTGTCTAAGTTCCAGCTTTGCCACTTAGTAGTATTACTGCTAATGCTTGGAGGAAGCCATGTCACTTCTCCAAAATTCACAGTTTTCAGAATTAACAAGGAGTGATCATAATAGTTCATATACTTATATATATAGCATATATTCATTATTTCTATAAAAGCATAAATTGGAGCCACTTTTATTTTCAAGGTGATTATTAGTTTATTGGTTATTGTTACTACTTTCCCTTATGCCACTTCTTTTTTGAACATTTAATTTTAAATCATCAGTGAGAGAGTAAGGAATTTAAATATATTTACTTGGTGGTTTTGGATAGCTGTTATAAGTTTCTTATCAAAGTTTGTTACTTGTGGACAAATGAGTTTCAAGGACTTTGTGAAGATTTTAACTTAAAAAAAATATGCTTCTTCATATGAAGTGAGTTGGCTCTATTATACCCTCCTCTATTCTCACAATTTTAGGAAATAATAAGGTCCCAGAAGCAGCCACAAATAGTACTATTTCTGTAGTTCAAATGTTGACATTCTCAACCTAACCGTGTCTTTCATCTGTTTTAAATGGAGAGGTTAGATGTCTGGTTTATTTTACCAGCTGTATTTAGAGTAATTAGAAGGGAAGCTGTTTAGGACCAGGACCTCTGGAAAGACCATGCATCTCTGTTAGATACCTTCCTCTTCTCTGCCCTTATCAGGCCTGTTCATTCCCACTCTAGTCCAGTGGCCTCCACAATCTGAATTTATAGGAAAAAGATCCTTCTTTTAGCAACACCATATCCTCTTGGGAAATCATCTGGTAACATGCCTTGCAGTTTTGAGTTTGCACAGAGAATACAGGAGCACATCTGAGGTTCTCTTGTAGTGCAGTATTTTGTTCTTACAACTCTCACATTGACCCTGAAACTACTCCAAAGGTTGCTTAAATGTAGGACATCTGTAGCATAGGAAATTCAGTATTCTATCATATTTTATCACTATTATCAAGGAGAGCTCACATCCCAGTATATATTCCAGCTAGTAGGTTACAGGGTGACTCTTGCTCACCAGTACCATAGTGAATCTCCCAGTGTGTAATGGCTAGTATCAAAATGGGCAGGTAATAATTTTGTCTTTGTTTAGTTTTCTCATTTGAGCCTATGGTAGCATATGACTGAATTCACAGAGAAGATGCAGCTCAAGACATCAGTGAAATCTGTTAATGAATATTAAATTTAATATATAGCTATTAGTGTGGAATTCTGATATACATTACACATGTAAACACTTCTACCTTAGTTGTTGTAATATAAGCAAAATGGTAAGATGGTCTAAATCCATGAAATCATCTGTGTAAATTTAATGTCCATAGTACAAATCTGAAGTAATAGCCCTGAATATAAACATGGAAGACACATGTATTATTTGCTCCCTCCAAGAAGAGAATGTATAACGAGCAGTGTCAGTAGCTCTGCATTATGAAAAGGTGAAAAGATACTGCTCTTACAGACATTTAGAACTGCTAGTTACTAGCCTTGGCAAAAATAGGGGGCTCAAGCTATGAGTTTTGAATTTGAATTAAGATATCCTTGAGTATCCTACATAAACAAGGCAGGAAATAACTAAACTATAAAATCCCATTTTCTTGCATTAACAAAGCCTGTTTAAGAGCACACACAGAAAATGCAGGAGTCCACATATCAGTGTGTGAGGAAAAACTTTTGAGCTGACAATAATCCTTGAAGAAAGGAGCCAGCCAGCCAGTCTATGATATCACAGTTCTCACAATAAAGAGTCAATCATAGGCGGTGGGGTGGGGGGGGGGACCTTCAAGATGGCAGAGAAGTAAGACGTGTAGATCACCTTCCTCCCAACAAATACATCAGAAATACATCTACATGCGGAAAAACTCCTACAGAACACCTACTGAACACTGGCAGAAAACCTCAGACCTCCCAAAAGGCGAGAAACTCCCCACGTACCTGGGTAGGGCAGAAGAAAAAAAGAAAAAAAAAGGGACAAAATAATAGGGACAGGACCTGCACCTGTGGGAGGGAGCTGTGAAGGAGGAAAAGTTTCCACACACTAGGAAGCCCCTTCACTGATGGAGACGGGATGTGGGTGGGGGGGGAGCTTTGGAGCCACGGAGGAGAGTACAGCAACAGGGGTGCAGAGGGCAAAGCAAAGAGATTCCTGCACAGAGGATCGGTGCCCACCGGCACTCACCAGCCCTAGAGGCTTTTCTGCTCACCTGCCGGGGTGGGGTGGGGACTGGGAGCTGAGGCTCAGGCCTCGTAGGTCAGACCCCAGGGAGAGGACTGGGGTTGGCTGCGTGAACACAGCCTGAAGGGGGCTAGTGCACCACAGCTAGCCAGAAGGGAGTCCAGGAAAAAGTCTGGACCTGCCAAAGAGGCGAGAGACAATTGTTTCAGGGTGCACGAGAAGGCAGAGCACCACCCACCACCCACAGAAGGCAGAGCACTGTGTAAATGAGCTGCAGAGATGGGCTTATGGGCATGACCCACGGCTATCAGCTAAACCTCAGAGATGGGCCTGAAATGCTAATGCTGCCGCTGCAGCCACCAAGAATCCTATGTGCAAGCACAGGTCACTATCCTGGGTCCCGTGATCCAAGGACAACTTCCCTGGGAGAACACATGGTGCGCCTCAGGCTGTTGCAACGTCACGGTGGCTTCTGCCACTGCAGGCTCCCCCCGCATTCCAATTAGGACTACCGTACCCCTCCCTCCCCCTGGCCTGAGTGAGCGAGAGCACCCTAATCAGCTGCTGCTTTAACCCCCTCCTCTCTGGGCGGGGAACAGGCGCCTGAGGGCGACCTACATGCAGAGGTGGGGCAAAAAACAAAGGTGAACACCAGGAGCTATGGGAACAGAGAATAGAATGGGAAATCTCTCCCAGCAGCCTCAGGAGCAGTGGATTAAATCACCACAATCAACTTGATGTACCCTGCATCTGAGGGATACCTGAATAGAATACAAATCATCCCAAAATTGAGGAGGTGGACTTTGGGAGCAACTGTAGACTTGGGGATTGCTGTCTGCGACTGCTTTGTTTCTGATTTTTATTTTTAACTTAGTTTAGATTTTAGTGCTTGTTATCATTGGTGGCTTTGTTTATTGGTTTGGTTGCTCTCTTCTTTTATTTAATATTATGTTTTAAAATTTAAAAAAATTCTTTTTTTCTCCCTTTTCTTCTGAGCCGTGTGGCTGACAGAGTCTTGGTGCTCTGGCCTGGTGTCAGGCCTGAGCCTCTCAGGTGGGAGAGCTGAGTTCAGGATGTTGGGACACCTGAGAACTCCCAGCCCCACATAATATCAACCAGAAAGAACTCTCCTCAAGATCTACATCTCAATGCTAAGACCCAGCTCCACGCAATGGCCAGCAAATTCCAGTGCTGGACGTCCCATGCCAAACAAATAGCAAGACAGGAAAACAATGACACCCATTAGCAGAGTGGCTGCCTAAAATCATACTAAGTTCACAGACACCCCGAAACACATGACCACACACGGCCCTGCCCACTAGAAAGACAAGATCTGGCCCCAGCAACCAGAAAACAGGCACCTGTCCCCTCCAACAGGAAGCCTACACAAGCCACTGAACCAACCTCACCCATTGGGGGCAGACACCAAAAACAATGGAACTGTGAACCTAAAAGCATGTGAACAGGAGACCCCAAACACAGTAAGTTAAACAAAATGAGAAGACAGAGAAATATGCAGCAGATGTAGGAACAAGGTAAAAACTCACCAGACCAAAAAAATGAAGAGGAAATAGGCAGTCAACCTGAAAAAGAATTCAGAGTAATGATAGTAAACATGATCCAAAATCTTGGAAATAGAATGGAGAAAATACAAGAAATATTTAACAAGGACCTAGAAGAAATAAAGAGCAAACAATGATGAACAGCACATTGAATGAAATTAAACATTCTCTAGAAGGAATCACTAGCTGAATAACTGAGGCAGAAGAATGGCTAAATGACCTGGAAGATAAAATAGTGGAAATAACTACCACAGAGCAGAATAAAGAAAAAAAAAAAAGAATTAAAGACAGTCTCAGAGACTTCTGGGACAACATTAAATGCACCAACATTCAAATTATAGGGGTCCCAGAAGAAGAGAAAAAGAAAGGGACTGAAAAAATATTTGAAGAGATTATAGTTGAAAGCTTCCCTAATATGGGAAAGGAAATCATCAATTGAGTCCAGGAAGCACAGAGAGTCCCATACAGGATAAATCCAAGGAGAAACATGCCAAGACATATATTAATCAAACTATCAAAAATTAAATACAAAGAAAAAATATTAAAAGCAGCAAGGGAAAAGCAACAAATTACATACAAGGGAATCCCCATAAGGTTGACAGCTGAACTTTCAGCAGAAACTCTGAAAGCCAGAAGGGAGTGGGAGGACATATTTAAAGTGATGAAATGGAAAAAGCTACAACCAAGATCACTCTACCCAGCAAGGATCTCATTCAGATTTGACGGAGAAATTAAAACATTTACAAACAAGCAAAAGCTAAGAGAATTCAGCACCACCAAAGCAGCTTTACAACAAATGCTATAGGAATTTTTCTATGCAGGAAACAGAAGAGAAGGAAAATACCTACAAAAACAAACCCAAAACAATTAAGAAAATGGACATAGGAACATAAATATCAATAATTACCTTAAATGTAAATGGATTAAGTGCTCCAACCAAAAGACATGGACTGGCTGAATGGATACAAAAGCAACACCCATATATATATTGTCTACAAGAGATGCACTTCAGACCTAGGGACACATACAGAATGAAAGTGTTGGGATGCAAAAAGATATTCCATGCAAATGGAAACCAAAAGAAACCTGGAGTAACAATTCTCATATCAGACAAAATAGACTTTAAAATAAGACTATTACAAGAGACAAAGAAGGACACTACATAATGATCAAGGAATCGATCCAAGAAGAAGATATAACAATTGTAAATATTTATGCACCCAACCTAGGAGCACCTCAATACATAAGGCAAATGCTAACACCCATAAAAGGGGAAAGCGACAGGAACAAAATAATAGTAGAGGAGTTTAACACCCCTCTTTCACCAATGAACAGATCAACCAAAATGAAAATAAATAAGGAAACACAAGCTTTAAATGACACATTAGACAAGATAGACTTAGTTGATATTTATAGGACATTCCATCCAAAAACAACAGAATACACTTTCTTCTCAAGTGCTCATGGAACATTCTCCAGGATAGATCATATCTTGGGTCACATATCAAGCCTTGGTAAATTAAAGAAAATTGAAATCGTTTCAAGTATTGTTTCCAAGCACAATGCTATGAGACTAGGTATCAATTACAGGGGAAAAAAACCTGTAAAAATACAAACGCATGGAGGCTAAACAATACACTACAAAATAAACGAGATCACAGAAGAAATCAAAGAGGAAATTAAAAAATACCTAGAAACAAATGACAAGGTAAACACAATGACCAAAAACCTATGGGATGCAGCAAAAGCAGTTCTAAGAAGGAAGTTAATAGCAATACAATCCTACATCAAGCAACAAGAAAAATCTCAAATAAACAACCTAACCTTACACCTAAAGAATTAGAGAAAGAACTAAAAACCGCCAAAGTTAGCAGAGGGAAAGAAATCATAAAGATCAGGTCAGAAGTAAATGAAAAAGAAGGAAAAAATAACAAAGATCAATAAAACTAAAAGCTGGTTCTTTAAGAAGATAAACAACATTGATAAACCATTAGCCAGACTCATCAAGAAAAAAAGGGAGAAGACTCAAATCAACAGAATTAGAAATGAAAAAGGAGAAGTAACAACTGATACTGCAGAAATACAAAGGATATTGAGAAATTACTACAAGCAACTATATGCCAATAAAATGGACAATCTGGAAGAAATAGACAAATTCTTAGAAAAGTACAACCTTCTGAGACTGAATCAGGATGAAATATAAAATATAAACAGATGAATCACAAGCACTGAAATTGAAACTGTGATTTAAAATCTTTCAACAAAGATAGCTTCACAGGTGAATTCTAGCAAACATTTAGAGAAGAGCTAACACCTATCCTCTCAAACTCTTCAAAAATATAGCAGAGGGAGAAACACTCCCAAACTCATTCTATGAGTTCACCATCACCCTGATACCAAAACCAGACAAACATGTCACAAAAAAACCACTACAGGCCAATGTCGCTAAAGAACAAGGATGGAAAACTCCTCAAGAAAATACTAGCAGACAGAATACAATAGCATGTTAAAAGGATCATACACAATGAAGTATGGTTATCCCAGGAATACAAGAAGTCTTCAATATATGCAAATCAATCAATGTGATACACCATATGAAGGATAAAAACCTTATGATCATCTCAGTAGATGCCGTAAAAGCTTTAGGCAAAATTCAACACCCATTTATGATAAAAACCCTCCAGAACGTAGACATGGGGCAACCTACCTCAACGTAATAAGGGTCATACATGGCAAACCCACAGTAAACATCGTTCTCAATGATGAAAACT
This sequence comes from Neophocaena asiaeorientalis asiaeorientalis, assembly GCF_003031525.2. NCBI lineage: Eukaryota > Metazoa > Chordata > Mammalia > Artiodactyla > Phocoenidae > Neophocaena > Neophocaena asiaeorientalis. Next base: position 68,717 of record NW_020172676.1, on the reverse strand, counting down.
TGAAACCATTTCCTCTCACCACTATTATTCAACATTGTTTTGGAAGTCCTAGTCACAACAATCAGAGAAGAAAAAGAAAATGAACCCAAATTGGAAAAGAAGTAAAACTGTCACTGTTTGCACATGACATGATACTATATTTAGAGAATCCTAAAGATGCAACCAGAAAACTACTCAAGCTAATCAATGAATTTGGTAAAGTACCAGAATACAAAATTAATGCACAAAATCTCTTGCATTCCTATACATTAATGACAAAAATTATGAAAGAGAAATTAAGGAAACACTCCTATTTACCATTCCAACAAAAAGAATAAAATATCAGGAATAAACCCACCTAAAGAGACAAAAGTCCTGTAGGCAGAAAACTGTGAGACACTGATGAAAGAAATTGAAGATGATACAAACAGATGGAGAGATATACCATGTTCTTGGACTGGAAGAATCAACATTGTGAAAATGACTATAGTACTGAAAGCAATCTACAGATTCAATGCTCCCTATGAAACTACCAATGGCATTTTTCACAGAACTAGAAAAAAAATTTCACAATTTGTGTGGAAACACAAAAGACCCTGAATAGCCAAAGCAATCTTGAGAAAGAAAAATGGAGCTGGAGGAGTCAGGCTCCCAGACTTCAGAAAATACTACAAAGCTACAGTCATCAAGACAGTATGGTACCGGCACAAAAACAGACATATTGATCAATGGAACAAGATAAAAAGCCCAGAGAGAAACCCACGCATATATGGTCACCTTATTTTTGATAAAGGAGGCAAGAATATACAATGGAGAAAAGATAGCCTCTTCCATAAGTGCTTCTGGGGAAACTGGACAGCTATCTGTAAAAGAATGAAATTAGAACACTCCCTAACACCATACACAAAAATAAACTCAAAATGGATTAAAGACCTAAATGTAAGGCCTGACACTATAAAACCCTTAGAGGAAAACGTAGGCAGAACACTCTATGATATAAATCAAAGAAAGATCCTTTTTGAACCACCTCCTAGAGAAATGGAAATAAAAACAGAAATAAACAAATGGAACCCAATGAAACTTAAAAGCTTTTGCACAGCAAAGGAACCCATAAGCAAGACTAAAAGGCGACCTTCCAAATGGGAGAAAATATTTGCAAATGAAAGAACAGACAACAGATTAATCTCCAAAATATACAAACCGCTCATGGAGCTCAATATCAAAAAAACAAACAATCCAGTTAAAAAATGGGTGGAAGATCTAAATAGACATTTCACCAAGGAAGACATACAGATGGCCAAGAGGCACATGAAAAGATGCTCAACATTACTGATTATTAGATAAATTCAAATCAAAACTACAATGAGTTATCACCTTATGCCAGTCAGAATGGCCATTATCAAAAAATCTAGAAATATTAAGTGCTGGAAAGGGTGTGGAGAAAAGGGAACCCTCCTGTACTGTTGGTGGGAATGTAAATTGATACAGCCACTATGGAAAACAGTATGGAGGTTCCCTAAAAAAACTAAAAATTGAACAACCATATGACCCAGCAATCCCACTACTGGGCATATACCTTGAGTAAACCATAATTCAGAAAGAGACATGTACCACAATGTTCATTGCAGCACTATTTTTACAATAACCAAGACGTGGAAGCAACCTAAGTGTTCATTGACAGATGAATGGATAAAGAAAATGTGGCACATATATACAATGGAATATTACTCAGCTGTAAAAAGAAATGAAATTGAGTTATTTGTAGTGAGGTGGATGGACATAGGTTCTGCCATAGTGAGTGAAGTAAGTCAGAAAGAGAAAAACAAATGCCGTATGCTAAAACATATATATGGAATCTAAAAAAAAAAAAGCTTCTGATGTACCTAGGGGCAGGACAGGAATAAAGATGCAGTTGTAGAGAATGGACTTGAGGACACGGGGAGGGGGAAGGTTAAGCTGGGATGAAGTGAGAGACTGGCATGGACATACATACACTACAAAATATTAAATAGATAGCCAGTGGGAAGCAGCTGCATGGCACAGGGAGATTAGCTCGGTGCTTTCTGACCACCTAGAGTGGTGAGATTGGGAGGGTAGGAGGGAGATGCAAGAGGGAGGGGATATGGGAATATGTGTATACATATAGCTAATTCACTTTGTTATGCAGCAGAAACTAACACAATATTGTAAAGCAATTATTCTCCAATAAAGATGTGTTTTTTAAAAAAGAGTCGATCATGAAACAGGATTTAATGCTTTACAAATACTGATAATAACAATTCCTAAGTCTGAATTTGCATTTAAATTATAAATTATATGATAACATAAGTTAAATGGCAAGGATTCTGTTGTTTAATATCACACTTTGAAAAACCTAGAGAAGCAAATGCTGTACAGTTTTTAATAAATTGTGCAAATACACTCAAATGACCGTTTTATTGTGCAATGATGTGGTGTACCAGAAAAAGATTATCAGAACCTCATAATAAAAGTACAAGAATCAGAAAAAATTACATGTTTTTGAGTAAAACAGCAGTCAACTTAAAGACTTCACTAATTTCTATAGAAGAATAGTGGATGTAAACATCTTTGTTATTTATAGTGTTTATGAACATTCTGGAAACTTACAAACATTTTAGATTTAAAGTTATTTAACATTATTCTAAATGACCTTTATTGTGTATAAAATTTCGAGCATCATTATCTCTCAAACTATTGCAATATTGTTATTAAAATAGAGAAAATCTTCTATACTCATGTATAAAGTAATATTCGACTAAGTAGCCAAGGAAATTAGCCTTCCAGAGAGGAAAGGAATTTTATAAAAGTATTTCATCCTGTTCATTTTTATCCTAAATTGTCATGTTTGCAGCTTACAGCACATGTATGTTCAAAGTGGTCAAATGTGTTCACTCAAACAAATGACACAGATGGCTGACTGTCTTTGTAAACATTATTTGCTTCATGCATTTAAGAAATAAATCTTAGAATTCTGTTTATAATAGCAGCTGAAGGTCTTAATATTTATCTTAGTATTTTTATAAAACAAAGAATGAGTTAATATTGTCCTCTGATTATTTTTAGAAAACATAATTTGCACAATTTGTATAAAGTGAAACATTGTAGCTGCATTTACCAAACTATATTCCTGGAAAAAATGGTCTTATTATTGGCATACCAGTTTGAAAATTAAATGAAGGGGAAATTTTGATACAATGGTTAATTTTCAGTAGTGTTTTTTATATTTCTAGAAGTATAGAGAGTTACCTTAAATATGTTCTGTTCAACTTGTTTTTAGACTCAGTGGGTAATAAAACAAAATAGTAATTTTGTTGGGTTAAAGAGAAATCAGTTGGATGCATTAACTAGCTTGTATGCTGCGAATTGAAAGACTTGCTTGAAATAATGCGTTTTTCACAATGCTGATTTTCAGGTTCACTGTTCCTATACTTAGTCATTTAAAATAAAACTTCAAGTTATATACATGTATTGAAAGGGTAAATTGTATTTATTTAGGTGCAGTATACTAATCTCAGAATGGATCTAAATCCAATTTAAAGATGATTTGATTTTTATAAACATCTAGGTAATAGAAATGGATAAATCAATATGTGTACCAGTTGTCCTGGAAATCAGCGATGAAAAAAAGCATTTTGCTCCTGAACTGATTTTTGGTTCTCTTATCAGTTCTCATGATCTACTTTCAGTGTTTACAGAAAATGGACTTTAGGTAGCACTTCTGTACATTTTTATGGTTTGAAGTGGCCATAGTGGCAAGTGTAATTACCATTCTTATATTCAATCAGAGACTGTCTTCTCATATGGCTGTATTATGTATTAAATGTTATTAAATGATTTAACTCAGAAGAAAACAATCTATTCTAAAGTATAGGAAGGCAGACAAGATTGGCTTGGGCTATTACACGTGATACTTTAGTATTTACTCCGTACACGTTGAAAAATCTATTTACGCTCAGAAAAAACAAAAGGCAAGCATAGTCTGAAAGCAAATTTGCTTTTTTTTTTTTTTTTCTGGTTCATTGAGGAATAGTGTCTATTTACCAAGAGCTGATCACTCCCTTTAATATGTCATTCAAATTTTTGGTCCCTAGGTAGATCATATAGGACTCTAAACAATGCATTTATTAATACTTATGACCATAAACTGTTAGAAAAGTTATATAAAGTATCCAAAAGTTTGCTTCAAAATTGTTGGTCTAGGGTATCCAAATAAAAGTAAGCGCCTAGTTAAGCCATATAATATACATTTGTTTGAAAGAAGGGAAGGACTTATATAGTTCATACAGCAATTTTGATACAGAAAAATGCTGTTTAAGTAAGGATGTAATGCAGGGAGAAAAATGAGAGGGGTGAAGGTACATATTCCATACACATTTAGAATCAGCTTGTCAATTTGAATGAAAAATCTTGCTGGCATTTTCATCTATTTTTCCATAAATTTAAAAATTATCATCGAGGAAAATTGATATCTTCAAACATTTTCTTCCAATTTGTAGACTTAACACATTTCCCCATTTATTTTGGTGTTTACTAATTTCTCTCCCTTTCTCTCTCTCTCTCTCTCTTTTACTGTGGTTACCTTAATATACTTTGTTAGATTTATTGTTAAATATTTAAATTTTGAAGTATTGTACCTGACACCATTTTAAACTTCATTTCTCATTTATTTGTTGCTGGTATATATAAATTCAATAGATTTTTGTATCTTTCCCTTATAATCAATTAATATACTAAATCCACTTAACAAGTCTAATAATTTATCTGTATATAATTTTGGATTTTCTTGGTGCATAATGGTTTCAATGACAAACAATAACAGCATTCTTTCCAGTCATCATGTATTTATTTTTTCTTATCGCACAGGCTAAGACTTCTAATATGTTGTGGAAAAATATTGTTAATGAGCACCTTTGTCTTCTTCTAGCTCTCAGAGATCAGTATTTCACCATTTTGTAAGATATTTGCTACATGATGTCAGACATATTCTTTATCAGACTGAGGAAGTTCCGTTTTATTCTTAGATTGCAAAACTGAGGTAAAATGTTTCTGTCCAGTCTAACTTGGAATTATTCAGGGAACTAAATCCTGAAAAAGCTAGTCCAGCTGGGCTAAACTAACACAATATATACCCAACATGGTATCTGTCTCTCTATTAAATTATGGGTCCTATGAGACAGAAATAGTATTTTCTGCCCATTGTTTAATCCTCACTGACTATTATAGAGCTTACTACACAGCAAACACTAAAAAATGTTGCATTAATAAATTTGAAAAATTTTGTAGTAAAAACTGGTGTGCAGTGATATCAAACACATTCATAAAAAGCAAGTCATGACATACTTTGTTGAAGTTTATTGCATTGTAAAGACCATGGACATAATACATAAATAACTAAAATGACTATCTCTATGTGAAGCTTGTGTGTGTTTTATTTTACTTGGTATATATGTGTATGTATGTATATATATATATATACACATACACACACATATATATACATACATATCATATATGTAATGTAGATTTACTTCCTAAAGGAAACAAAGGTTATGTTTAACTCAAAATATCGCATAGACACCTTTACCACTTCACATTTCCCAAAGTTAATTCACCAGATCCTTAATTCATTAGTGTCATGAGTCATTCAGTTTGGAAAGAGCTTTTTATTCCCATCATTTTATGATTCACCAAAAGTGTGTATTCTACCTCTTGATTATTACCTTATTCCTCAACTGCTATTACAGTTCCTCATAACTTCACCAGTTTCTCACTGAGTTGAAAACATATCAAACTATCTTTGAAAACATCATACATACCAAAACATGTGTTGAGGGTAGCATATGATGGTGGGAAAAGTGAAGAAAGATGGAGGAGAAGAAGCATTAATCACTCAGGTGAACAGGTAAAGTGTGTACATTTTGGTAAGCTCAGTGAGAAATAGGCACTCTTTACTTCTGCCAAATTTGGTGCTTATTACAGCTTTGTTAGGGAGGATTTCAAGGAGCTTTCTTTTAGGGGGCTTCATTGGAACAACATTGGTAATTTTTCAAAATAAAATAGCTTTTTTTACTCTGATGGAAATTATAATTAAACTTTATCTTTCTGGGTCCACACAGAAAAATAGAGAAAACTCACACCAGTTATTATAATGAGCAAAATTTAATATAGAGAATCATATAGAATAGGACTGAGGAACCAAAAAGGCAAAAAGAAACACAATGATAATAATGTATGAAGGAGCAACAAAACCTTGGACCAGGAGAACAATGGAAGGGATTACATAGTTACTAGACTCTAGAAGCTTAGGAAATCCTTAAGGGGTAGGTACCCAGATTTCTGAGGAAGGGATGCCCGTCAGTCATCTCTGAGGGGGACAACATGAACTCAATCCCATGATTATGTGAAAACACTGGAAACTGGCACCAAGGAGAAACGTGGTTTTCAGAGTCTCAATTCTAGCATCACCAAGCAGAATACAGAGTATAAGTTTTTAGCCGAGAAACAATAGCTTAATAATCAGTGCACTACTCAAATTGTTCTGAAGAGTAAATTAAAAAAATAACAAAAATAATATTCATTGAAATCCTACTACTCAAAGAAAATAATTTCTAATATTTTGGTAAATATTTCTAATATTAAGCTGTACACATATAATCTTGCAAATGTAGCATAATTTTTTTTTTTTTTCCATACACGGGCCTCTCACTGTTGTGGCCTCTCCCGTTGCGGAGCACAGGCTCCGGACACGCAGGCTCAGTGGCCATGGCTCATGGGCCCATAGCATTGGCAAGTGGACTTTCAACCACTGTGCCACCAGGGAAGCCCATATCATAAATTTTTAATTCAACAAGATCTTACCGTTATGGAGCCTGCTTTACTTAGGGACTATGTATTTCTTCCCACATCAATAACTTAAATGTACATTATCATTTTAATGGCTATGTAGGATTATGTTACATAAATGTACCCTAATTATTAATCTACTCTCCTGATTATGATCTTTTAGGGAAATTTCATTTTCTCACTATTATATTATACGAGCAATAGCGTAATAAGTATCCGTGAGGACAAAAGCTGGCTGACATGTACAGTTATCTTCCTAGTATGAATTTCTATTGGAAGGATAGCTAGAAAACCAATATGCAAGTTTTATATGATATTTATTGTTAAATTACCCTTCAGAAACTTGGAAACAATTTACATTTCCACAAATATGGCTTCAAAATATCTATGTTTTCCATCTTAACCAAATATGGGTTTCTCAGTGTTAGTAATTTTTAAGAATGCAATAATTCAAAGGATCAAATATTTTCAAATTGCAAGTTACTAGTAAAGCTAAGTATACTTTTTACATTTTATTTTTAATACGAGGTATGCTTTTTCATCAACTTTGCCTAATTCTCTTGATGAAGGACTAATTTTACCTATGGATTTGTGAGAACTTTTGAAGAATTAGCAATATATGTTGCTGTAAATCTTTTACCCAGTTTATCATTTGTCTTTAGAATTTGTTTATATTTTGTTTATAGTTTATCTTTAGAATTTCTTTGCCATGCCTATGATTTTTATTTTTACAGGACCACATCTGTCAATCATTCCGCGGCATGTAGTATCCTCCCAGACCGGGGCACGAACCCGTGTCCCCTGCATTGGCAGGCGGACTCTCACCCGCTGCGCCACCAGGGAAACCCTCTATTATCTATTTGATTTTGGGTTTTTTTGTTCTGTTTAGACATATCATTTTTTTAACCACAAGACAAATATAAATATAACTACAAATGATAAATAAATCTTTCCAAAAGACTTACATTTTTGCCAACTTTCTCTGATTATATTATTTGATAAAGCATCATAAATTGCTTCCAAATGAGATTTAGTTAAAACCAACTGAACCAGCTATTATTTTGATAATTATTTTATACATTTGAACCCAAAGGCAAAATAATCTGTACCAGGAAGATGTGAAGAAATGATTGAAGAGGGAAATATTAAAGTATTAAATGATAAATATATAAAAATTATTTTAAAAATTTTTATTGGGGTATAGTTGATTTACAATTTTTTAAATAACTTTATTTTATTTTTGGCTACATTGGGTCTTGTTGCTGCACGCAGGCTTTCTCTAGTTGCGGCAAGCAGGGGTTACTCTTCATTGCGGTGTGCAGTCTTCTCATTGCAATGTCTTCTCTTGTGGAGCACGGGCTTTAGCCACGCAGGCTTCAGTAGTTGTGGCACGTGGGCTCAGTAGTTGTGGCTTGCAGGCTCTACAGTGCAGGCTCAGTAGTTGTGGTGCATGCATGGCTTAGTTGCTCCACAGCATGTGGGATCTTCCTGGACCAGGGCTTGAACCCATGTCCCCTGCATTGGCAGGTGGGTTCTTAACCACTGCCTCACCAGGGAAGTCCCCTGATTTACAGTATTGTGTTTCAAGTGTACAGCAAAGTGAATCTGTTATACATATATACATATCCACTCTTTTTTAGATTCTTTTCCCATATAGATCATTACAGAGTATTGAGTAGAGCTCCCTGTGCTATACGTAGATCCTTATTAGTCATCTATTTTATATAGTAGTGTGTATATGGCAATCCCAATCTTCCAATTTATCCCTCTCCCCCTTACCCCATGGTAACCATAAGTTTATTTTCTACATCTGTAACTCTATTTCTGTTTTGTAGATAAGTTCATTTGTACCCTTTTTTTAGATTCCACATATAAGTGATATATGATATTTGCCTTTCTCTGTCTGACTTTCTTCACTCAGTATGGCAATCTCTAGGTCCATCCATGTTGCTGCAAATGGCATTATTTCATAAAAATTATATTTTTAAATACCATTTTTATTTTAAATGTAATTGTATTCTGTATAGAATAAAATATATTTTATAATAACAAATCATGTATTACAGCACTAATATTATTTGATTTCTAATAGGATGTTATATGAAAAATTCTCATCAATCCATGTAAATAAAAGATAAATCTTAAAGATGACATAAATGTATTAACATATAATACTTCTGTGCATTTAATTAAGAAACGATTTGTTTTACCATTGAATATAAGAGGCAATTGAGGAGCTCAAATATTGGACCAAGCAAGTGAGCATGCTTCATTTCTACAGAAAACAAAAATTTAAATAATTATATTTTATATAAATATAAAGCATTTGTATTATTTCCCAGTTAAAGGAAAGAAAAAATTATAGTGTAAGCTTAATAAAAATACAATCTCATGCAGAAATATTTTTGTTAGTAGTTAAAATTATATGTTAAAAATAATGTAGTATTTGAAATATTTCTGCAAGATTCTTTAATATATACATATGTAACCTATTTTTTAGAAGATCAAAAAATTATCCAATGGAAATGCAGGGGAAATAATACATTTATGTTTGAAGATACCTATGTATCAGTGTTTAGGAATCAAAAAAATCAGACTTGGTGACCCATAGTGAGAATTAAAGTTTCCTTACTATACTTCATACAAGTGTGAGAAAATAAATGGCCTATAAGCATCTTAAAAATGCTTGATTTACAATAATCTGTTCTAGAAAGAGTAAAATATTAGTGTTAGAGAATAAATAAGGTATTTTAAGAAAAATATACGTAGTTCTACAAACTTTACTTCTCTGGCTTTCTCCTCCCTACACCTAAGCCTTTATAACCTAAATATAGCTTGATTTTACATTTTTTAAAAAGCACTTTTATCTTCCTGTATGTCAATTTGATACAAGGCACTTTTACACCTGGGGCTAAATGTTCCAGAAGAAAATTAATGTAGTTTGACATGCTGTTAAAAGCAACCTTTTTTTCTTCCCCCTAATGAGAGCAGTAACTTTGGAAATGAATCTAAGTAAAATGAAAAATTTTATGTTATTTTAAAAGATAAGTTAAATACCTAGACATAAAAATATATTTTTATATTTTATAGTTGACTAGTCTGGAAAAGCAATTTTCTCAAGAAATTTATTTTGAAAATTAATATACAATGACCCAAATGATGACTTCCCCATTACCCCAAGGGATTTGTGTAGCATAAACTAAGTGAAGTCCCTTGTTATTGTCACTGAGTGTGGAAAGAATAAACTGCCATTATTTGTCCATGTCAACCTCATCTTTTGTTTTCATTTGTATTATGAAATAATTAACTATAAAATGTATATAAGCAATGTAAAATAAAAACTAATGAACAAAGCAGTTTATATGAAATGTCTGTGTATATAAGCATGTATATATATATATACAAATATATGTAATAATACAGTACACAAAATATATGTAAATCAGAATACAGTGAACAATCTCCTACTCACCACAGAATATATATATATATAATTGAACATTTAATGTATTGTTTACCTTTAATTTGGTACTTTTTCCTGACACTGCTATTTGTCTTTGGACTACGTTGTTAGAGAAGTTATTTTTTCTTCTTTTTAAATTGAGATATAAGTGACATATAACATTATATCAGTTTCAAGTGTAAAATATAATGATCCAATATTTGTATATACTGCAAAAAAATGATAACCACAATAACCCTAGTTAATATCCGTCTCAAAACATAGTTGTAAATTTTTTGTGATGAGAACTTTTAAGATGTAATAATATGAACTTTTAATATGTAATAATACAGTACAATACAGTACAATAATACAGCAACTTTCAAAAATGCAATACTGTATTATTAACTATAGTCAGCGTGCTGTACCATAAGTCATCCCCATGACTGATGTATTTTATAACTGGAAGTTTGTACCTTTTGATCTCTTTAACTCATTTTGTCAATGCCACCACTGCCCACCTCTGGCAACCACCAATTTGTGTTCTGTATCTATGAGTTCATTTTGGGGGTTTTTTTTAGATTCTACACGTAAGTGAAATCATACAGTATTTGTCTTTCTCTCCCTGACTTATTTCACTTAGCATAATGCCCTCGAGTTTCATCCATATTGTCCCAAATGACAAGAAAACCTTCTCTTTTATGGCTGAATAATATTCCATTGTACATACATACCACATCTTCTTATTGATTCATGCCTTGATGAACACTTAGCTTATTTCCATATCTTGGCAATTATAAATAAAACTGCAAAGAACATGAGGGTGCTTGTCTCTTTTCAAGTTAGTCTTTTCATTTTCTTTGGATAAATACCCAGAAGTGGAATTGGTGGATCATATTGTACTTCTATTTTTAATTTTTTGGAGAACCTCCATACTGTTTTCTTCAGTGCCTGCACCAATTTACATTCTCAACAGTGTGCAAGGACTCCCTTTTCACCACATCCTGGGAAACACTTGTTATTTCTTGTCTTTTTAATGATAGCCATTGAGGTGATACCTTATTGTGGTTTTGATTTGCATTTTCCTGATGATGAATGATGTTGATTACCCTTTCTTATACCTGTTAGTGCTCTGTATGTCTTCTTTGGAAAATGTCCATTCAGATGTTTTTGCTCTTTTGTTTTTGCTATTGAGTTGTATGAGTTCTTTATTTATTTTGGATATTAACCCCATATCAGATATATGATTTATAAATATTTTCTCCCATTTAATAGGTTGCCTTTCATTTTGTTGTTGGTTTCCTTTGCTGTATAGAAGCACTTTTGTTTAATGTAGTCCCACTTGTTAAATTTGTATTATGCCTAGTGAAATAAGTCAGAGAATGATAAACTGTATGTTATCACTTACATGTGGAATCTGAAAAATAAACGAATACATAATAAAACAGAAGCAGACTCACAGATATAGAAAACAAACTAGTGGATACCAGTGTGGAGAGGGAAGGAGGAGGAGAGGTAAGATAGGGGTATGGGATTAAGAGGTACAAACTGTTAATATAAAATAGATAAGCAGCAAGGACATATTGCACAGCACAGGGAAATATAGCCATTATTTTGTAATAACTTTAAATGGAGTATAAACTATAAAAATATTGAATCATTATGCTATCAACTTGAAACTAATATAAATCAACTATACATCAATAAAAAATACTATATTCATGAAGTTAGTTATCTTCAGATACTTTAAAGATCCGGGCAGGTAGCTTGAATGTGCACAGTGACTTGGTTTATAAAAAATGTGCAGGGTGAAAAATGTGGTCCCATGGACAAGCATGTTTCTTTCAGAAGCGCTTAAAGTATTTAAATAATGTCATGGCTAAACAAAACTGCCAATTACAGAAGTCTGCAAAAGGGATTCAACCTTGATTTATACCAAAATAGGTATTAATATCTCTAGATTCTTGCCTTTGGTGATTTTTTGCAAGTTGTACATAGCTTTGTAGAGAAGATTCCATACACTTTGTAAATTCCAGTTAATTGTAATTTAGAATATGTTGTCTAACCTTTCTGAATCTTTTGTTCTTCTATATCTGCATCTCTAAAAATAATTCTAAATTTAGTTACTGTACAAATTGTTTTACTTATTTTAATTTTCTCTTTTTTAGATGTTACTAAATCAAATGCAACTTAGGTATAAAAATATTAGACCATCTGTTTGGTAATCTTAAGTATACCCCCATTTTTGTCCTGTAAGAAGCTGAAAGTTTCTTTTTCATTAGAGCATATAGAATATTTTTCCAAGGTTTAATAATTGAGCAACTTAATGGGTATAAACTTATTACTTCTATTACTTCTTGTAATATGTTCAGATAATACATGATGCTGTGATAAGTGTGCTTATTAAAGAAACATAGAGCATGATTTCTATCTTAATTCCTTATAATATCTTGAGGGAGAAAAGTGAAAAAAAACGATGCATGAGCTAAAATAAAAGGAATATAGATTATGTAGAAGTTATTAAATATCTCATGCAGATCCAGAGGATCAAAAATCTATTAGAAAAACAAGGAAATAATACAAGGTGAAGTGAAAATTTTAACAAATGAATAGAAGTAGAGTCCTAGTAGACAAGGAAGAAAGGTTAACCCTAGTATGGAAAACAAAGTAAGGGAAAAGGCAGTGATACAGAAAAAAACAAACAAACATATTTCTAGGCCAATGAGGAAACCGCACTTACAGATCATGCATGCTGCAAAATAATGGTGATTTCTAATGTGAGTCAAAGAAATAACTTTCACATGCCATTAATTGAACAATTACTGTGCAGTAGGACCCCAGTGTATGTAAGATTACGCACAGTATCTCATTTAATCTACAGAAAAATATTTTGAAATGCCTACTTTTTATCTCAGTTTTTACAAATACAGAACCCCAGGTTCAGATAACTAGGTGACATTGCGAAAGTGGAACAGCTATAGACAGAGGATAGGGTTTGAACCAAGTTCGATATGAGTCCAAAGATTATCCTTTTAGTTATTGACCATTATAAACAGAAACAACATCCTAAACTGCTTTCCTTAACCTCCAATCACACTGTGGGGTGACAAACTGAATTTCATCTGGAGAGTTAGCAAGGAGAATGAGCGGGTTTATTTATTTTTAGTTAAGTAAAATTTACACTACATTCTTTTATTTACCTCTTATTTTTATGTTGATTTGTGGTTGTGCCTAATTGTCATCAGTGCCAGGTTTTGTAAAACAAATGGTAGTATCACATGGACATTTTTAATGATCCTTTTGAAAAGCTCAAATCAGCATAGAGTAAAAATTCAGTATTATTACCTATAGAGTTACACCTGCTTCCTCCAATTATTTCAGTATCATCGAATTACATAAATGATAGTATAATGAAAACAGAAAGATGTGTTATATATTTTCATCATTATAATCATTTAGACTAAAATATTTTTTATTGCAGGAAATAAATGAAACTATTATCCATAGAAGTGCTACTGAACAGAATTTATGCAAAATTAGACCGAGCAATAATTATCACATTGACAGTAAAAAGCTTAAAAAATTCTTTTTTGTGCTTCTACACAGCTGTCCAAAAGGCACTGTATTTTTGTTTTTTAACCAATTTATTGCCTGTTGGAGAAACAGCTGTCTAAACCCATAGGCAGAACAGAGAAAACAATAGCATCTTTCAATTATGCAGTGCAGGTGAATAACTCTACAGAACAACCTTTACCATCCTGAGAATCTGGCAGAGAAAGGCTGTTAAAGGCAGTAGCATGGAAGTCAGGCAGTGTTTTGTGAATTTAGCCCTAAAAAGGGTCTCTGTGAGGCTAAACTGTTTAGGATATAAGAAGAAAAATTTATCTTTAAAGAAAAGAATGAGGTAAAATCTTCCCAAATTGAGAACTTTCTCTTCTAGCTAGAGTTACTTCATTATTAACGTGTGAGGAATAAACCCTTCTGATTATGAATGACAGTTAGGCAAACATTGTAACAGTGAGAAAACACCAGAGACCAAAGACCTTCAACTATCCTGCTACTTTACCAAATTCATTGATGAGCTCTAGTAGTTTTCTGGTAGCATCTCAGAAATCTCTGATAGCGAGAGAGTGGCATGGACATATATACACTACCAAACGTAAGGTAGATAGCTAGTGGGAAGCAGCCGCATAGCACAGGGAGATCAGCTCGGTGCTTTGTGACCATCTGGAGGGGTAGGATAGGTAGGGTGAGAGGGAGGAAGATACAAGCAGGAAGAGATATGGGAACATATGTATATGTATAACTGATTCACTTTGTTATAAAGCAGAAACTAACACACCATTGTAAAGCAATTATACTCCAATAAAGTTGTAAATAAACAAATAAAAAAGACCTTCAACTAGGGTAGACTGTTACAGTCATCATTTAGCACACCTCAGAACAGTTTCCTTCTATTTGTACAGTAAGCATTTTTTATGTACATTATTCTCCAGAAGTGTTTTACATAAGGGGATTCTGTTGATTTTGATTTCATCATCATGTATGTGATTTATTTAATAGCACATCACAATGTATTTGTCCTATTATTGGAAAAAAAAAGAAAACCTTACCAAAGGTTAAGAGCAGTAAAAGTAGCAAACAGAGAAAGGAGCTAACTAAGCAGTTTAGGGTATGCAGTTCCATGTAAAACAAATAGAGTCAATTTACATTGTTCATATAGACTGAAAAACCACCTAGGAATTTCCCATTTCATTTATTGTATCAAACCAGGATGAAAATATTAATTCTAGCTAGAGTTAAAAACAAAAGGTATTTCTGATTTCCTGTGATAAACAAAATGATGGTTTCAGTAATTTGAAATATCTCTAAACTTCCTTAAATTTGTTACAGTATCAAATGTTATAAAAATCCTTCTCAATGTTGGTGAAAGATAATGAAAATCAGATACTCTAATTTTCATGGGAGAGCTCATTAGAGTGATATTAACAAAATTAGTATTCTCAAATAAAGACCTAATGATATGTGGTAAGCACAGTAATAATAACAGAAAGATACTGTTTAATTTTTTATGAAATTTGTAGAACAAAATTCTATCTGTAATTAATAATCTCATTTTATTCAATTGTACCAATCAAGCTACACTTTAATATGGCATAAATTTAATTATGTCACAAGCACCCCCTGAAGCCTCTGTAAATTGCCTGAGAATGTAAAAGGGTGCTAAGGAGAAAAAAAATTTTTTTTAAATATTTCAATTCTATTTTAATGGGGAAAACATTGCTTTTTCCTGATGACATTATGATATAGTTATTTTTCAATAAAATTGGGATTGTTTTAAACAGCTATAAAAATATTTGTCACTGGACACATCTCCAAAATCAAAGATATGCTAAAATTATGGAAATGCATTATACTCACAGTATTTAGGTTAGAAGAAAACTTACTTTATAATTAAAGCTAATCCATCGACAGTTGCAATCAAATTAACCCTAATCATTTAAAAATTCAGCATTCCACAACTAAATGAATACCACAAATATAAGGGAATATTTATGTAATAGTATTTTCATCATCGTGAATTGATGACCCAACTTTTCATATTTGAAAGACATCATATATAGATGACATTTAAACAATGGGACGGATGAGATTTTTTAGGAGAAAAGCTAGAGGAGAAAAGAAAGCACAGGACAGATGCTGGGGACAGTCATTCATAGGTGGCATAGAGGATGAAGACTTAGGTGACTGAATGGTAGTAGAAAAGTAGGATACAGAAAGAAGATACCGCCCATTCCCACCCAGTGATGGAATGATAGGTATGTTGCTTAGTGCTGAGTGTAGAGTAATATGGGGATGGTCAAGTGACCACTGCATGTTTAGCAATAAAAAGATTGGCAATGATAGGGCTTCCTTCGTGGTGCAGTGTTTAAGATCTGCCTGCCAATGCAGGGGACATGGTTTCGAGCCCTGGTCCAGGAAGATCCCACATGCTGCGGGCAAAGTGTACCACAACTACTGAGCCTGTGCTCTACAGCCAGTGAGCCACAGCTACTGAGCCCACGTGCCACAACTACTGAAGCCCGCATGCCTAGAGCCCATGCTACATAACAAGAGAAGCCACCGCAATGAGAAGCCCATGCACCACAACAAAGGGTGGCCCCCGCTCACTGCAACTAGAGAAAGCTGAGCACAGCAACAAAGAACCAAAGCAGCCAAAAATAAATAAATAAAATAAATAAATTTATTTAAAAAAAAAAAAAAAAGATTGGCAGTGGTAGACCAGAACACTACCAGAGAGTAGAAGGGAATAAATCAGATTGGACTGGTTTGAGGTGAAATAGGAGATGAAGAGGAATGAATTTTTGAAAATAAACCATGTGAGTTGTAGTAATCATCTAGGTTCTCTCCTGAAAAAGTAAAAAATAATAGAAATTAATCACTGGGCCATGAAATCTCTGAGATACAAAAGATAAACTTTTTTTTTTCTTTATTTTTGGCTGTGTTGGGTCTTCCTTACTGCAAACGGGCTTTCTCTAGTTGCAGCGAGCGGGGGTTACTCTTCATTGCGGTGCGTGGTCTTCTCATTGCGGTGGCTTCTTTTGTTGCAGAGCACAAGCTCTAGGTGCGTGGGTTTCAGTAGTTGTGGCTCGCAGGCTCAGTAGTTGTGGCTCATGGGCTCTAGAGCACAGGCTCAGTAGTTGTGGCGCATGGGCTTAGTTGCTCCACGGCATGTGGGATCTTCCTGGACTAGGGCTTGAACCCGCGTCCCCTGCATTGGCAAGTGGATTCTTAACCACTGCACCACCAGGGAAGCCTACAAAGGACAAACTTTATAATAAACACTAGCACTACCACTAGCCCTAGGTTGCTATGTATCTCTAGTAAGCAGGGATAGAAAAATGGCACACTTATATAACTCATGAGTTAAAACTGTGAAATATGCAGTTCACTTACCTTCATTACTCATTCAAATCAATATAGTAAGTAGAAAGTAGAATGGGTCTGAATTAATGCAAAATAAAATAAAAGAATACTCTCCCAAGCACTTCAAATTTTTAACTCCTGCTAGCTCTATATCCTAAGAAGTTTTCATTGCCTCTCCTTTCCATGTACTTACTTAGACTATTGCTGTCCTAATGTGGTTGTAAGTAGGAGGATTTTTTGTTTGGATAGCTTCAAATAAGTACTGGAAGAAAACATGAAAAGAGAAAGATATGAAACCAAAACAGGGTTTTGTTGTTACTCCTGTTTTATAGCAATTTAGCTAGAGTGCACGCATGTTTGAGATGCACTGAAACTGTAAATTTCTTCCTTCTTTGACAGTCTGGGCAAGTAATTGAGATAACGAAGATTTTATTTACCGGAATAATCATGATAGCTAGTGGTTGCTTTTATTGTTAAGCATTTAGCAAATATTGTCCCGCATAATCCTTACGCTAATAAAGAGTTTGACTCCATGTTTTGATATTCTACTGCAAACACCTTTAAATTTCATTCCTCCCTCTTCCCCTTCTGCCCCACGTTTGTGCAAGTTGATAAGAAAGCCAGGGTGCTCCTGCCTTGGTCACTGGTGGGAAGTTCAATCCAAATGTGGGAAACTTCACCTCAGCTCCATCCTGAATAAAAACCCCAAGCCAGTTTCTTTGCTCTGCTCTCTCATGCCCTTTTTGGACCTGCTTGGGAGCTGCCCTGTTTTCCACAGGAAGAATCATTATATGAGTAATAAAAGTCTTCATATTCTTTTGCTATATATGTGCCATGATCAGTCTCAACATTGAAACTAAATTTTCAGTGTGTGGGAGGAGCTTTCCTGGATCTGCAGAGTGATTACAATAATAACTGGGTAAAAAAATTTGCTATTTCCACTTTACAGAACAGTAAACTGAAATATGGAACAGTTAAATTACTTGCCTTTAAAGAGTCTGAGCCTTAGGGTTTGAATTTGGCTATAATTGCAGGTCTGCCAATTAATTGTAGATCTGATATTGACATTTTAAAATTTTATTTATATAATAATACATTTTTCCTCATAAAATAAACCTCAGCTTAACTCATTCTGAATTAACCAAGCTAAAATCAAGGAAAAGGCAACATTTTTCAAAGAAAGCAGTATGAAAATCAACCTGTGCCAAACATAAAAGCAACTCAGTTAACTACAATTCTGAACTTATGCAGGCCACTGTATTTGATAGCAATATAAATAAAACAAAACAAAAAAAGATTAATCCTCTTTCCCCAAGAAATCTCAAATCTTACATATTAAAAAAATGCCATCTTTTTCCACCAATAAAAACTATATGTAAAAAGTTACAACTCTACAAAAGGATGAAATAGTTGTGGCAAAATATCTCAAAAAATGATAAAGAGAAATATAAGCTTTCTAATCAATAGGAATCAAATAAAATATAAAAGAATGTCATATAGACATTAAAAAAGAGAAGTAGAAATACATGGGTAGAAAGCAGAAAACAACCTTTGGTAAATAAGCAGAATTGAAAGTGCAGGGTCAAGGATAAATTATAAGCAGGCATCGGTGAGATGGGCACATCTATGTCCAGTACTACAGACATAATTAGAAAAGACTTTATAGATAAGAATCTAATGTGGTCCTAGATAGAAGGCTCTGTGGCATCACTTAGAAAGGTACTACATAAAAACAAGAGTGGATCAAAGTGAGGT
This sequence comes from Neophocaena asiaeorientalis asiaeorientalis, assembly GCF_003031525.2. Lineage (NCBI taxonomy): Eukaryota > Metazoa > Chordata > Mammalia > Artiodactyla > Phocoenidae > Neophocaena > Neophocaena asiaeorientalis. Next base: position 49,750 of record NW_020172676.1, on the reverse strand, counting down.
TACAAAGAAAGAAGGATTTTTTTTTTTTTACTGAAACTTATTTGACATGTAACACGTAAATTTAAGGTATACAGCATGTTAATTTGATACATTTACATATTATAATATGGTTGCCATTGTAGCAATAATTAGCACCTCATTACATAATTATCATTTCTTTTTAGTGGTTGGTATAATTAATTTCTAGTTCTTAGCAAGTTTGATGCTTATAACACAAGATTGTTGTCTATATTTAACTATACTGTGCATTAGATCTTTATGGTTTGTTTACTACTCTTTGCAAGTTTATACTCTTAAACAACATCTGTCCTATCCCCCATCCCCTGGTAACCACAATTTTATTCTCTGTTTTTATGAGTTTGGCTCTTTTAGATTCCACATATAAGTGATACCATACAGTAGTTGTCTCTCTCTATCTGATTTATTTCACTCAGCATAGTGTGCTCAAGTTCCATCCATGTTGTTGCCAATGGCAGGGTGTCTTTCTTTCCCATGGTTGAGTAATATTCCATATATACTACATCTTCTTTATCCATTCATTCTTTGATATGCACTTAGACTGTTTCCCTATTAGTGCTGAAATAAACATGGGAGTGCATATATCTCTCTGATATCCTGTTTTCATGTCCTTTGAATATATACCCAGATGTGGAATTGCTGTATTGTACAGTAGTTCTATTTTTAATTGTTTGATGAATCTCCCTACTGTTTTCCATAGTGGCTGAGCCAATTGACATGCTCACCAACAGTGTATAAAGTTCACTTTTATCCACATTCTCACCAACACTTGTTATCTCTTGTCTTACTGGGATAGCCATTCTAACAGATGTGAGGTAATATCTCATTGTGGTTTTGATTTGCATTCCCTCAATCATTGGTGATGTTGATTATCTTTTCCTGAACCTGTTGGTCAGTTGGCTCTATTCTTTGGAAAAAATGTCTATTGAGTTCCTCTGTTTGTTTCCTTGTTAATGGGTTGTAAGAGCTCTTTTTATGTTTTGGATATTAACCCTTATTTGGTATACGGTTTGCTAAAATTTCTCGCATTCTGTAGGTTGCCTTTTTATTTATTTGCTATGCAGAAGCTTTCACGTTTCATTAATCACAGTTGTTGATTTTTGCTTTTGTTGTTTGTTGCCATATCCAAAAAATCATTGATCATTGCCAAGAGCAGAGTCAAGTGATTTCTTCCCTATATTTTTGAACTAGGAGTTTCATGGTAGCAGGTCTTATGTTTAATTTTTTAATCTATTTCAAGATAATTCTTAATTGGTGCAAGAGAAGGGTCCAATTTCATTGTTCTGCATGTATTTATACAATTTTCTCAACAGCATTTGTTGTAGAGACTATTCTTTCCCCTTTGGGTGTCTTGGTTTCCTTGTCAAATATTAGTTGGTTGTATATGTGGGGGTTTAATCCATGCTTTCTGTTCTATTCCTTTGGTCTATGTGTCTATTTTTATGCCTGCACCATGCTGTTTTCATCACTATCATTTTGTAGTACACTTTGAAATCAGGAAGTGTAATACATCTGGCTTTGTACTTCTTCCTCAGGATTGCTTTGGCTATTTGGGTCTTTTGTGCTTCCACACAAATTTTAAGATTTTTTTGCATTTATGTGACAAATGCCATTAGAATTTTGGTGAGGATTGTGTTGTATCTATAGATGGCTTTGGGAATTGTTAATATAACTATTAAATATTTAAATATGTTTAAATCCAAAATTTTGTATTTGAGAATGATATTAAAACTGCAGTCTCTGTATAGTGTAGCACCTGTCCTATTAGTCATTTTCAACATAGAAAAGAAACTGTAGACTGGGAGAAGTGAAAGCAGTGTTCTCCTGGGGCAAAGAGTGAAGTGGCTGACAGTAGAAGCAGACTAGGCAGATCTTGCAATTTACCAGAAGGATCATATGCAGCCAGAGAGGAAAGTAGAAGAGTGAATTCTTACCAGGGTTGAAAGGAAAATAGAATAGCAATTCACAATTATGTTAATACTAAGACTAGAAAGAAAATTCTCCTTTCTAGTAGTAATAAAAGATATAGACAGATGAATATAGCAATATAAATACAAGAGATAATTTTGGTCTGGATATAGAGTCCTGAGTCATTAGGGTACAGATGTTATTACCTTGTGAAGGGAAGAGGTTGACTAGGGAATGATATTAGAATAGAAGATTAATAAAGACTGAACCTTAATCCCTCAAATATGTATAGGAAGAGGATCCAGCTAGGGACCAAGAATCATCAACCCGTGAGGTAGGAAGAGAACAAAGAAGATGGTTGTTTGGAAGGAGTGTATGATCCACAGTGCCAAAAATCCTAAGAAGCAGAATAAAGAGATAACTGAGAATTGACCATTGAGAGATATAGGGACTAATACATTAGTCTGGCTAGAGCTTATTGCCTAGTACAAAAAATTCCTCTTAGACATTGGCTGAAAATCCCATACATTTCAGTTTTTAAGTTTATAATATCAAATTGTTAATCCATTAATAATTTAAACTTTTCTCAATCCTAAAATATTCTTCAAGAAAAATTTTTAAGATAGACTGCCAGTCTCCTTTTTGAGTTTCCCAAGATAAGAATTTAAAAAGACTACTATGTGTGATATTTATGTCAATATTTACCTGAATGCACACAGTTATAAATAATTTTAGAGTCTCTAAAATGAAAGGGCCCCTACATGTATACAATACAGTTTATAATATGTAAAGCTAGAAAAATGAAAACATCAAAATTGACACTTAATAGAATTAAAATATGCTGCAACTACCTAAATCATCCAGTGCTGTGACCAGTCTGATTTTCTCCCTCTTTTGAATTAAGTATTGCTTTGAAATATAGTAAAAATTATAGCCCATTCTTTGAAGGAAATGAGAAAGCCACCAGCAAAATAAGTTTATCAGATAAACAGTTATAATGGAGTTTCTTTTTCATTCTTCATGAATAAACTGATATTAAAATACAAATTTTTAATTTTTTTATTATAATTAGTGGGTTTATACATTGAATATCTTCACAGACTTCATAAGTATCAAATTCTAATTTTTCTTTTTCTTTTTTTCCAACTTTATTGAGATATAATTGACATATAGCATTGTGTAAGTTTAAGGTGTACATGGTGTTGATTTGATATATTTATATATCAATTACCAACATAGCATTAGGTAACACCTCCATCCTGTCACATAATTAGCATTTCTTTTTGTGGTGAGAATATTTAAGGTCTACTCTCTCATCAGCCTTCAAGTATATAATACAGTGTTATTAGCTGTAATCACCACACTGTATTATCCCCAGAACTTAATATTATAACTAGAAGTTTGTATACTTTGACCAGTATCATTGACCCTGCAGCCCCTGGTAACTACCTCTCTACTCTTCTATTTCTCTGCTTTTTTAGATTCCACATATAAGTGATATTATATAGTCTGTCTGACTTATTTCACTTAGCATAATGCCCTCAAGTGCCATCCAAGTTGGCACAAATGGTAGGATTTCCTTCCTTATTTTCATGATTGAATAATATTTCTCTGTGTGTGTGTGTATGTATGTGTGTGTTATATCTATTTATGCACACTTATGTTGTTCCCATATCTAGGCTATTGTGAATGATGCTGCAATGAACACAGGAACACACAGATACCTCTTTGATATCCTGCCTTCATTTCCTTTAGGTACCCAGAAATGGGATGCTGGATCATATGGTAGCTCTACTGTTAATTTCTTGAGGAGCCTCCATACTGTTTTCCATAGTAGCTATGCCAATTTACATTCCCACCAACAGTGCACAAGAATTCCCTTTTTTCCACACCTTTGTCAATACTTGTTATCTCTTGTCTTTTGGATGACAGCCATTCTGACAGGTGTGAAATGATATCTCATTGTGGTTTTGATTTGCATTCCCTGATGGTTAGTGATGTCAAACACCTTTTCATATACCTGTTGGCCATTTCTATGTCTTCTTTGGAAAATTGTCTGTTCAGTTCCTCTGCCCATTTTTATTTGTTTTTTTGTTTGTTTTGCTATTTAATTGTGTGAGTTCTTTATATATTTTGGATATTAACCCCTTATCAGATATATAACTTGAATTTTTTTTTCTTTTTATTTTGTAGAATGTTTATTTTGGTGTCCAGAAGCTTTTTGGTTTTAGTCTCACTTACTAATTTTTGCTTTTGTTGCTTGTGATAAATATCAAATTCTTGATTTTTAGACTGAAAAATTATTTGATAGTTAATAGACTTGAAATATGTAGTGATCAATTTTTGTGGCCTTTGAAGTAAAAATAACAAAGGAAAGCACAATTATAATGAAAATTCTTCTTTTTAATAATTCACTAAGTGAATATACTTTTAAATTTATAGGAAAAATTTTCCTTTCTTTTCTTTCTCTTTTTCTAGATTAAGAGTTTTTTGAGAGCAAGAGAGTACGTTAGGCAATGCCAAGTCTTGAACTATTACAGAGCAAGATAGTTAAAATTAAAAAAATAAAAAGATGGTAGATCAGCTACTCTGGAAAGCAAGTCTGAGATGTATATACAGGAAGATAACTAGGGAGTGCTCATATAATCAACACCTGCCACAAAGATTAAAGCTGAAATGTAAGGCCTTCTCAACAAAGGCCTCAGTCTATCCTACAAGGAGCTCTATAGTTAATACGGACACTTCAAATTTATTCATCATTTGGATATGGGACCTGGGTCTTTATACCCAATATTGACTTGATATGGGTTACAGGCTGCCCTTAGAAAGGAGGAATGATTTTGGGTGAAGCAACTTTTCACAGTTAAGGGAAAGTTGTGGAAAGGGATTCAAGTAAGAGCTGTAAACCAGCAAAATCCCAGCAGCCAGGGTAATGAGTGCTTCTGTGCTGAAGGAGCTACCTGGGTCACTCGCCGAGACATCTACTACAATCCATTTCTTAAGGCACATAGATACACTTGAGTCATATAATATGGAAATTGCTTTTTCGGATTCTGTCGTGCCTTGTTTCCTGGGATGAAGTTGTAAGAGGAAGGTTAGTTTGATAAATTACAACACCTGATTCTCCAGCTTATCCTGATGGCATAACTGTATATCATCACCATCTCCTCTCCCATCCATTCTAGATTCTCTATATAATCAACTAGCACCTGATTAAGGTAGCAGAAAACTGCATCCTTCTTGGACGGTGAGGGTGGGGGATTACTACGTTTTTCCATTCACAGTTAAAATTGGTCAAGGGGGTACCAAATGACAACAAGGTGAATCGACTCTTTCCAACCTATTCTTCTCTACTGTCTTCGTTATGCAACAAAAGTCTTACCCGCTCCTGATAATCAGGGTCAATTTACCCCTGCCAGGATTGACTCCTTTCCTTGCCTGTTAGACTGTAAACATAAGTACAATGTGATTGGGAGGTTACCATAACTGGAGGCTTAATTGGAATATTGCTGTGTTACCTAATGAAAGTATACCTTCTCTGGGGCACAGGATCATTAAACCCAAGGAGACTGGAGTAACAGAGATGGAAAGCACACATTTTTTAAGTAGATTACTAAGAGTCAAGGTAAACAGAGCCACTGCTAATTTCACTTCTTGATTTTCAAACTAGTGTAGTTTACCAATTGGAGACACCTCACAATATAATGGCAATTTGTTTATGGTGTCTAGAAGAATTACTCCTTATCGTCACCGGGAATTATCTTCAAGATGACACTTCAACTGTATCTTCAACAGGCCCTTCCATTACTCTATCAAACTTGCAGCTTCAGGGTGGCATGATATGCAATAGGACTGGTGGATCCTATACTTAAGTGCTCACTCCTGCCATGTATCTTTTGATCTTATGTTTGTCCCTCAGTCTGACGGAATATCAGCAGATCAAATACACTGTATTACTTAAATAACACTGCTACTCTAACAAGCAGAAAAGGAAACTCCATACAAGAATATGGGTCTATCCTAGTGATGATATAATGCTTCCCTTTTCAGGATGAAAGGAGTCCAGTGTAATAAGCTTGTCACCAGATGGCTTCCTAGTTTCTTCAGTAAATGGTGCTATATCAGGGGCGGAGGGTTTGTCTCTGTTGCTGTGAGATTAAGCAATAGAAGGAAGGCAGCAAAAGTTACATAGTCTCCACCCTTGCCAGGGTAGCAACTGTTGTGCCAATGCTGGGATGGCCATGAAAGTGACTTGTTGACATCAACTGTCTAAGTTATTCTGGATACTTCATTGTTTAGTACTCTTTCTCTAATGCATGCTTTTTAGTAGGTGTTAACCTCCAGTAAAAAAGTTTTCAGACTTAGAACCACTCCTATCCATCCTTGAACACACCTTATTCTCAGATCTCCATGTCTCTAATCTTCCATTCCTTCTCCTCCTAGACTGCTTTCTTAATAGCCAAATAAGTTGCCATTTGTATTAGTTTTTTGGGGTTGCTGTAATACCACAGACTGAGTGGCTTAAACAACAGGAATTTATTTTCTCACTGTTCTCATAGTCCAAGATCAAAGTGTTGGTAGGTTGAGTTTCTCCTGAGGCATCTTTCCTTGGCTTGCAGATGGCCACCTTCTTGCTGTGTCCTCACATGACCTTTTCTCTGTGTGCCCATCTCTGTTGTCTCTTCCTCTTCTTATAAGGATGTAAGTCATATCAGATTAGGATCCTACTCTAAAGGCCTCATTTTAACTAAATGACATTTTTACAGACTTCACCTCCAAATATGGTTACATTCTGAGGTACTGGGGATTGAAATTTCAACAAGTGCATTTTGGGAGGACAGAATTCAGCCCATAACACCAGTGCCCATGATATTATGTACAGTCTATTGACAGGCTACTTTTCTATCCACACAAAGTAGATAACCATGTGTAAAATATAAATTTTTTTCCCTCAGGACATTTATTCACCAGTCTCTTTTAGGCCACCCTTAAAGGGTACTTTAGCACAGCCATTAACCAATTTCAGTTTGCACTCACAGGTCAACTTGAACCAAACCCTGAACCTACCTTGAACCAAACTTGGACTTTTACCTCCTTTATCAGCTGTCCATGTGGCATTCTTGTGGCCATAGATGTGAGATGAGGAAGGGGCTGAGTTAAAACACTTGTGGATGACTTGGGAATCTGGGCCATCTGTACATGCAGCTTACATTTACCTTCTGGCTTTGCTTGTTCCTGATCCCAGATGTGTGAGCCATCTTATGATGGATTGCTCTTAGGTCCACCCAAACTTATGATTTGGTGGGTCTGACATCACCGGGTTCATGATGAGCAGTTACGGACACATAGTCACTTGATGTTCCATGGTCAGAGAATTATTCCTAACAAGTTCATCCAAAGTCATTTATCTGTCATATTGCTCTTAGCCAATGCAATTTTCTGTTTTCTTGTGCTTCATTATGTCTGTGACTATTCCTCTAAACACAGCCATCATTTGAACAAGTGTGCTTCCTTGGGGTTAATTCACCTTTTAAAACACACTGGAAGAGGCCATGACTTATTTCCTTTTGCTTTTCCAGAAATGATTTATAATGTGATTCATACTGCTTTAAAAACAAAAGTAATGATATGTTTTCCTAAGGTTTCTTTCTAATTTGTTGAGTCATGTCTGTCATGATTTTGTTTTATGATTGATTTACTAGTTATATTATGAGAAAATGGCAAGGATCCTCTTAAATTATTAAGTCACAAATAAACTCATAACTCTTGGCATGATTGCAAGCCTAAATCAACCTCAGGTTGATTCATTAGACTGTGAAGCTAAGAATCCTTGTATGAAGAAATAAACTGAACAGCTGCTTGGTGTTGACTTACAACATTGTTGTAAATAGCTGAATAGATGTTGGCCACTTGGGAGATTAGGATTTAATCTTTAACAGGAAATTCCAGTGCATGTGTTCCTTCGGGACAAGTCAACAGCTGTAAAATATGAAAGGTAGAGTACCTCCCATGGATAAATAGTTCTGATAAGAAGCATTTATCCTACTTAAGACTTTGAGAATTTGAATGTATTTACTTGGTTAGGCTGCATCGGGGTCTGTCTCAAGCAGGGGACTGAAAGTTCAGATCAGTTGAGTTATGGAGGAGGGCTAGATAAAAACTGCCAGCAACAACAACAAGAAGATCTGATTGAATTCTATTATCAAGGAAAGGTGCTTAAAATAAAGCAAAGTGCATTTCATACTGGAATAAAAGTCATTTTCACTCTTTCAGTAAAGAGTACTTTGTCATGGAGGATAAACATGCTCTTGACCTGACCAGAGGTAACTGCTCCCTGGATGTTCACAACCAGGTGGCAGCATCTGCATACTGTCTAACCACATTTCCCAGTACCTTTAAAAGTTTGTGTCTAATTAAAAAAGAAAAAAAAAGTAGGATAAATCAGTTAAATTGTAATTTGGAATAATAAAATTAGAAGCAAGAAAGAGAAAGAGGTACCTTAGATTTGGGAAACCATGTTCCCAATTATGGTGAATTCATTTCAAAAGTGTTAAATTTAGAAAGTTATAATCAAGTTAAGACCATTTCAGAGTACACATTTCTATCACTATAAAGATATTACTTATTCTCACATTACAATTTCCTTTTGCAAAACAATAGCTGCAAAGGAACATGATTTTCACTATCTACCTTTTCTTACCTAAGTTTAGAGTTCTCCTCAAAGTTGGCAAGGAAAAATATTAAAGGAAAGGGACCAGCTGCAGCCCTGTGAATACATGGAGTATAGGCCAGTTATATGGGAAAATAATTGTGGAAAACTATCGGTAGGCACTGCCACTGATGTTGAAAAAAGGGAAAAAAAAGACAGTAAATATCTTTAGCAGAATCTATTAATGGTTCTAGCTTTCATCATTTTGTGTATAATGTAAACCTGGATATAAGTGATATTTAATATTCAAAAATCAACTGACTGGTTTATGCATAGAAGGAGAGATTGTTACAAAAAAATCTTAAAAATATAAAATGTTTAGTTTCAGTTTCCCTGATGGACACAAGAGTTGACGATATATTTCTAGGATTTTTTTTTCTTTTTTTTTTTTTTGGTACGCGGACCTCTCACTGTTGTGGCCTCTCCTGTTGCGGAGCACAGGCTCCAGACGCGCAGGCTCAGTGGCCATGGCTCACCGGCCTAGCCGCTCCGCGGCGTGTGGGATCTTCCCGGACCGGGGCACGAACCCGCGTCCCCTGCATCAGCAGGCGGACCCTCAACCACTGCGCCACCAGGGAAGCCCTCTAGGGCTTTTAATATAGATTATGTAATTTTGTTCTTTTTACTTATAATTGTATGCTTTTCTTATAGACATCTAATGTATATTCAGTGATTTGATTCCATTAGCAGGTCTTATTACTTCCGATATCCACTTAATTATATTAAGTGTATAAGACATATGCATTTAACTATTTTCATCACTATAACTTTTATAACATTTTATAAAATAAGAGGAATTTAAACATTTTAAATAATTATGTCAATTATTATTATGTAGACAAGAGGCTATGATTATGAAAATAAAGTGATCTGTCCCACAGTACCACATATAACAGCTAAACTCATTTGCTGATCAGTTGAGATAGAGATGTCTGAATTCACCTGGTGGATTGATGTCCTTAGTGTATAATGAAGGGAAGTGGGAGTTTGCAAAAGATAGTAACTTGAAACCTAAATAACAATGGGAATCTCTAACTCATTTTCTTAGGGGAGAATTCACCAGGTTTAAGAAAGTAAAAATAAATCAACTAAATAGCACCTAGTATAACTATTATAAGCAAAATTCTCCAACGTATAGAAGGAGATTGACTTCTATGCACATAGTTGATGAATATTGCAGGAAACAGAAGAAATTTGAACCATAATATACTTCAACATATTTATGCGTTCAAGATTTTTTTAATGGATTCAGACTAAAAAATAAAAGCAATTTAGAAGAGTTAATTCAGGAATTATTAACAGTTATTGACAATGCCACTGGAGATGTTTAAACATGATTTTAAACAGTAAAAGACTACACTATCTTTTACCAAAAAATTTTTTTTAATTTCTAGTGATGTTCTTTGCCTTAAAGTCAATCTGGTCTATGTCAATGTAGCTGTGACATTTTAGTATTTTTTTGTTGAATCATAAGACTCTTACAGAAAAGTATAATCAATGTAGATGAAGATCTCAATAAATTACTTCAAAATATACATACTTACCAGATCAAGATATCCAACATTGCCAGCACCTCAGAAGTCCACATAAAGCTCCTCCTGATTATTATTTTCCTTTTCTTCCAAGGGCAATCACTGTCCTGACTTCTAATACCAAACTTTAGTTTTGCCTGTTTTTAAACTCTATATAAATTGAATCATACCAAATGCATAATTCTGTGTTATGCTCTTATTCATTTTAACTGTAGTTTGTCCATTTCAAGTATTTTATAGTATTTCATCCTATACTAAAATTTCTTTTTTCTACCTATGATGGACACTTAGTTGTATCAGTTTTGGAACTCTGACAAATAATATTGTTATGAACACTATTGTAGTTCTTTTGGTGCCCATATGCAGTTTTTCTGTTACATATTTACCTAGAAATAGAGTTGTCAGATAAAAAACACTATACCCAGTTAAATGTAAATTTCATATAAGCAACAAAAATACTTTAGTATATGTATGCACCAAATATTGCATGCATGCACTTACACTAAAAAAGGTTACTCAATGTTTATCTGAAATTCACATTTAGCCAGGTGTGACATATCTTTCTTTGCTAAGTTTGGCAATCCTACATAGAAATAAAAATAAAGCAAAAATAAAAAATAACCTTCTTTCTAGTCAAGAAAGTATTCTACTATGTTATCTTTTAGCTTTTTTTGTTAAGTCTTTCACTTTTGCATATATGTATATCCTCTTGGGTTAGAATTCTCTTTGTATTGTGAAGTTTAACTTGTGGATTTCCTTTTTTTTTTTTCCAAATGGCAATCCAATTATATTAAAACAATTTATAGGAAAAACATTTTTTTTCTCCACTATGATCCCACCTTGGGTTTCATCAAAATTGATTAAAATATGTGGGGATATTAAATGAGCTGACATTAAATCTACAGATCAATTTGGGAAGAAATGATAGCTTCAATGTATTCAGTATTCAAACTTTGAACTTGGTATACCTGTCCATTCATTTAGGTCTTTACTTTTTCTAAATATATGTTAGTCTAGATCTAGAACATATTTTCTTAGGTTTATTCCTAACCATTTGATACTTCATTGCTATTTAGGTAGTTAACAGCTTTTTGAACATTTCCATGATTAGTATGGAGCTATCTACCATTATATACTACTCGTTCCCTGTACTTTTTTAAAAAAATTATTTATTTATTTATTTTATTTTTGGCTGCACTGGGTCTTCGTTGCTATGTGTAGGCTTCCTCTAGTTGCGGTGAGTGGGGCCACTCTTCGTTGTGGTGTGCAGGCTTCTCATTGTGGTTGTTTCTCTTGCTGTGGAACACAGGCTCTAGGCATGTGGGCTTCAGTAGTTGTGGCATGTGGGCTCAGTAGTTGTGGCTCGTGGGATCTAGAGCACAGGCTTAGTAGTTGTGGCGCACAGGCTTAGTTGCTCTGTGGCATGTGGGATCTTCCCGGACCAGGGCTTGAACCCGTGTCCCCTGCATTGGCAGGCAGATTCTTAACCACTGTGCCACCAGGGAAGTCCCCCATGTACTTTTAACAGTTGTGATTTTTGTGATTAATTTATAAAGTTATTCCCTGTCACTTGACTGTAAGATCTATTAAGGCAAGAATCATGAATAGCTTATTCATCATGATATCCATGTGCCTAACTCAATGTATGGCACATAGTAGGCAGTCAATAAACATTTGTTGCAATCTCTGGAGGAAGTGTCTAACCCCTATGATTTGACAATTAGTCCTTGGTTCCCTTTACATAGACTATTTGGCTGGTACGCATGCTTCAGAAGCACAAATACCAACCTTGACCACGTGCACAGTAATCTTCTAACAATTTCCTTATGCTGGAAAAGCTTGGGACTAGTTAATTTGAATTTAGGAGATGAGGAAAAGAAAGGAAATAATTATCTCCATGACTAGATAAGGGAAAATTTATAAAATAGTCTTTCAATTTTGTTACCAAATATTTAAAATACAGGGTTGTATGGATCCAGAAAAATTACTTAGGTTTGTTCTGCATTATCAGAATCCAGAATAAAGGATGGATTCATTTTATAGACTTGGTCAGACCCTTGTAGCATTTAGTTAAGAAATCCAGATATCATGAGGGACAGTAGTTGAAATACTTGCAAACAAAACAAACAGGATAGGAAACCTCTAAAGAAACCACATTTGAAAGTTTTTTGAATCAAATAAGGGATTGTTATACCTATTCCCAAATGTCTTATGAGCTGATAGGAACATTTGCCTTACTCTGTGGTGCTCCATAGAGTAACAAGTACAAAGGATTAAACATGACAGAGGATCAGCAATTGGTTAGATATATGACAAACATTCTTAGATTTGCCCAAAGATGAAAATGTCTTATCACTCTATCAAAGATGAATTGTTTCTCCCTGGCCAGAGCACACCCTCCATTTGTGAGCATCTCTATCATCCTTCCAATTATTGGTCTTCCTCCACTGAAAGCAGTTAGAAAGGCATAATACTACTGTTAAGTCTCCTTAGTAACTATCATCCTTTAAGGAACAATCAGCCAAAGATCAATTATTTTTATAATATGAAAAAGTTATGCAATTTTCTATTCTAATATATAAAGAATACCTTATATATATTCTACCATATAGCCTAGGCATGCATCTTCTTTTAAGGAGGTTATTATTCATGAAAAAAAAAATGACCAGCAGTGTGGTAGATACATGAACCAAAGAAAAATAGACATATGGACTAAAAAGATATTTTCTTGTTTCTAAAGAGATTAATTAGTTTCTTCCTTTTTATTTTTCTTTGAATATAATGATGATGTGGCCTAAGTTACATTGTAAAGTAATTTTTAAATATAGGGCAACAGTAACAACTGCTCCTAGTGTTGCCTACCCTGCCACTTTCTTTTTATTTGCAGGCATAAAAGCATACATCAGTAGCCTTGTGAGTAAATGCAGATACAAGTAATGTAATGCACTATTTTAATTTAAATGCAAAATATTTATTGTTTTTACATAAAGTCAATAACACCCATACTGGTGAAAAAGTGCCTCTGATCCAAATCAATTTTTTAAATTACATAGAAATTTATTATTGCTCATAACTTTATATTTCTCTACATACTATGTAAATCTTTAAAAAACAGTAGCAAATCCAACTGGACTTTGTAGATCTTTGAATTTTTAATGCACCTTTATATGCCATCTTTCTTCCAAGTTGGAAAAATAATTCCTTTAAATGTTCCCTACTGGAGGGTTTCTACAGGCGTATGCTCTGTTTGTGATGTTTCTATTTGGCTGAAGACTTCCCTAAGCCATTGAAAGGGTTTTGGTGCTCTGGCCTGGCATTGGGCCCAAGCCTCGGAAGTGACAGGGTAGAGTTCAGGAAATTGGACCACCAGAGATCTCCCTGCCCCATGTAATATCAATCAGCAAGAGCTCTCCAAGAGATCTCTGTCTCAACCCTAAGACCTAGCTCCAAGCAACGGCCAACAAACTCCAGTGCTGGATGCCCCATGCCAAACAACTAGCAAGACAGGAACACTACCACACCGATTAGCAGAGAGGCTGCCTAAAATCATACTAACTTCACAGACACACCAAAACACACCACCAGATGCAGCCCTGCCCACCCAAAAGACAAGATCCAGACACACACACCAGAACACAGGCACCAGTACCTTCCACAAGGAAGCCTACACAACCCAATGAACCAGCCTCACCCACTGGGAGCAGGCACCAAAAACAGTGGGTCATACGAACCTATAGCCTGTGAACAGGAGACCCCAAACACAGTAAGTTAAGCAAAATGAGAAGACAGAGAAATATGCAGCAGAAGGAGCAAGGTAAAACCCCACCACCAAACAAATGAAGAGGAAATAGGCAGTCTACCTGAAAAAGAATTCAGAAAAATGATAGTAAAGGTGATCCAAAACCTTGGAAATAGAATGGAAAAAAACAAGAAATGATTAACAAGGACCAAGAAGAACTAAACAGCAAACAAACTGATGAACAGCACAATAAATGAAATTTAAAATTCTCTAGAAGGAATTGATAGAGGAATAACTGAGGCAGAAGAATGGCTAAGTGACCTGGAAGATAAAATAGTGGAAATAACTACCACAGAGCAGAATAAAGAAAAGAGAAAGAAATGAATTGAGGGCAGTCTCAGAGATCTCTGGGACAACGTTAAATGCATCAACATTCGAATTATAGGGGTCCCAGAAGAAGAAGGGAAAAAGAATGGGATTGAGAAAATATTTGTAGATATTATAGTTGAAAACTACCCTAATATGAGGAAGGAAAGAGTCAATCAAGTCGAGGAAGTACAGAGTCCCTTGAAGGATAAATCCAAGGAGAAACACACCAGTACACATATTAATCAAACTATCAGAAGTTAAATAGAAAGAAAAAATATTAAAAGCAGCAAGGGAAAAGCAACAAATAACATACAAGGGAATCCCCATAAGGTTAACAGCTGATTTTTCAGCAGAAACACTGCAAGCCAGAAGGGAGTAGCAAGACATATTCAAAGTGATGAAAGGGGAAAACCTACAACCAAGATTACTCTACCCAGTAAGGATCTCATTCAGATACGACAGAGAAATTAAAACCTTTACAGACAAGCAAAAGCTAAGACAATTCAGCACCACCAAACCAGCTTTACAACAAATGCTAAAGGAACCTCTCTAGGCAGGAAACACAAGAGAAGGAAAACACCTACAATAACAAACTGAAAACAATTAAGAAAGTGGTAATAGGAATATACATATCAATAACTACCTTAAATGTAAATGGATTAAATGCTCCAACCAAAAGACATAGACTGGCTGAATGGTTACAAAAACAAGACCCATATATATGCTGTCTACAAGAGACCCACTTCAGACCTAGGGACAAAAACAGACTGAAAGTGAGGTGATGGAAAAAGGTATTCCATGCAAATGGAAATAAAAAGAAAGCTGGAGTAGCAATTCTCATATCAGAGAAAATAGACTTTAAAATAAAAACTATTACAAGAGGCAAAGAAGGACACTACATAATGATCAACGGATAAATCCAAGAAGAAGAAATAACAATTGTAAATATTTATACACCCAATATAGGAGCACCTCAATATATAATGCAAATGCTAACAGCCATAAAAAGGGAAGTCAACAGTAACACAAACATAGTAAGGGACTTTAACACCCTACTTTCACCAATGGACAGATCATCCAAAATGAAAATAAATAAGGAAACACAAGCTTTAAATGATACATTAAATAAGCTGGACTTAATTGATATTTACAGGACATTCCATCCAAAAACAACAGAATAAACTTTCTTCTCAAGTGCTCATGGAACAGTCTCCAGGAGAGATCAGCTCTTGGGTCACAAATCAAGCCTTGGTAAATTTAAGAAAATTGAAATCATATAATGTATCTTTTCTGACCACAATGCTATGATATTAGATCAATTACAGGGAAAAATCTGGAAAATATACAAACACATGGAGTCTAAAAAATACAATACTTAATAACCAAGAGAGCACTGATGAAATCAAAGAGGAAATCAAAAAATACTTAGAAAAAATGACAATGAAAACACGATGAGGCAAAACCTATTGGATGCAGCAAGAGCAGTTCTAAGAGGGAAGTTTATAACAATAAAATCCTACCTCAAGAAACAAGAAAAATCTCAAATAAACAACCTAACCTTACACCAAAGCAATTAGAGAAAGAAGAACAAAAAAACCCCAAAGTTATCAGAAGGAAAGAAATAATACAGATCAGATCATAAATAAATGAAAAAGATATGAAGGAAAAAATAGCAGTGAACAATAAAATCTAAAAGCTGGTTCTTTGAAAAGATAAACAAAATAAATAAACCATTAACCAGACTCATCAAGAAAAAAAGCAAGAAGATTCAAATCAATAGAATTAGAAATGGAAAAGGAGAAGTAACAACTGACACAGCAGAAATACAAAGGATCATGAGAGGTTACTAGAAGGAACTGTATGCCTATAAAATGGACAACCTGGAAGAAATGGACAAAATCTTAGAAAAGCACAACCTTCTGAGACTGAAAAAGGAAGATATAGAAAATATAAACAGACCAATCACAAGCAGTGAGATTGAGACTGTGATTAAAATTCTTCCAACAAACAAAAGCCCAGGACCTGATGGCTTCACAGGTGAATACTATGAAACATTGAGAGGGGCTTCCCTGGTGGTGCAGTGGTTGAGAGTCTGCCTGCTGATGCAGGGGACACGGGTTTGCGCTCCAGTCTGGGAAGACCCCACATGCCACGGAGCGGCTAGGCCTGTGAGCCATGGCCACTGAGCCTGCGCATCTGGAGCCTGTGTTCCACAACGGGAGAGGCTACAACAGTGAGAGTCCCGCATACCGCACAAAAAACAAAACAAAACAAACAAAAAAATAAAACATTGAGAGAAGAACTAACACCTATCCTTCTCAAACTCTTCCAATATATACAGAGGGAAGAACATTCCCAAACTCATTCTACGAGGCCACCATCACCCTGATACCCAAAGCAGACACAGATGTCACAAAGAAAGAAAACTATAGGCCAATATAACTGAGGAACAAGGATGCAAAAATCCTCAACAAAATACTAGCCAACAGAATCCAACAACACATTTAAAGGATCATACACCATGATCAAGTGGGGTTTATCCCAGAAATCCAAGGATTCTTCAATATATGCAAATCAATCAATGTGTTAAACCATATTAACAAATTGAAGGATAAAAACCATATGATCACGTCAATAGATGCAGAAAAAGCTTTCAACAAATTTCAACACCCATTTATAATAAAGACCCTCCAGAAAGTAGGCCTAGAGGGAACTTACCTCAACATAATAAGGGCCATATATGACAAATCCACAGCCAACATCATTATCAATGGTGAAAAACTGAAACCATTTCCGCTAAGATCAGGAAAAAGACAAGGTTGCCCACTCTCACCACTCTCATTCAACGTAGTTTTGGAAGTTTTAGCCACAGCAATCAGAGAAGAAAAAGAAATGAAAGCAATCCATTTCGGAAAAGAAGAAGTAAAACTGTCACTGTTTGCAGATGACATGATACTATACATAAAGCATCCTTAAGATGCTAAGAGAAAAGTATTAGAGCTAATCAATGAATTTGGTAAAGTAGCAGGATACAAAATTAATGCACAGAAATCTGTTTCATTCGTATACACTAATGATGAAAAATCTGGAAGGGAAATTAAGGAAACACTCCCATTTACCATTGTAACAAAAAAAATAAAATACCTGGGAATAAACCTACATAAGGAGACAAAAGACCTGTGTGCAGTAAACTGTAAGACACTGATGAAAGAAATCAAAGATGATATAAACAGATGGAGAGATATACCACGTTCTTAGATTGGAAGAATCAACATTGTGAAAATGACTATACTACACAAAGCAATCTACAGATTCAGTGCAATCCTTATCAAACTACCAATGGCATTTTTCACAGAACTAGAACAAAAAATTTCACAATTTGTATGGAAACACAAAAGACCCTGAATAGCCAAAGCAATCTTGAGAAAGAAAAATGGAGCTGGAGGAATCAGGCTCCCAGATTTCAGACCATACTACAAAGCTACAGTAATCAAGACAGTATGGTACTGGCACAAAAATAGAAATATAGATCAATGGAACAGGATAGAAATCCCAGAGATAAACCCACACACATATGATCACCTTATTTTTGATAAAGGAGGCAAGAATATACAATGGAGAAAAGACAGCCTCTTCAATATGTGGTGTTGGGAAAACTGGACAGCTACATGTAAAAGAATGAAATTAAAACACTCCCTAACACCAAACACATAAATAAACTCAATATGGATTACAGACCTATATGTAAGGCCAGAAACTATCAAACTCTTAGAGGAAAACAAGGCAGAACACTCCAAGACATAAATTACATCAAGATCCTTTTTGACCCACCTCCTAGAGAAATGGAAATAAAAACAAAAATTAAAAAATGAGACCTAATGATACTTAAAAGCTTTTTCACAGCAAAGGAAACCATAAACAAGATGAAAAGACAACCCTCAGAATGGGAGAAAATCTGCAAATGAAGCAACTAACAAAGGATTAATCTCCAAAATTTACAAGCAGCTCATGCAGCTCAATATCAAAAAACACAACCCAATCCAAAAATGGGCAGAAGACTTAAATAAACATTTTTTCCAAAGAAGTTATACAGATTGCCAGCAAACACATGAATGGTCACTGAACATCACTAATCATTAGAGAAATGCACATCAAAAGTGCAATGAGGTATCACCTCATACCAGTCAAAATGACCATTATCAAAAACTCTACAAACAATAAATGCTGTAGAGGGTGTGGAGAAAAGGGAACCCTCTTGCCCTGTTGGTTGGAATGTAAATTGATACATCCACAGTGGAAAACAGTATGGAGGTTCCTTAATAAACTAAAAACAGGACTACCATATGACCCAGCAATCCCACTACTGGGCATATACCCTGAGAATACCGTAATTCAAAAGGAGTCATGTACCACAGTATTCTTTGCAGCACTATTTACAATAGCCAGGACAGGGAAGGTACCTATGTGTCCATTGACAGATGAATGGATAAAGAAGATGTGGCACATATACACAATGGACTATTACTGAGCCATAAAAAGAAACGAAACTGAGTTATGTGTAGTGAAGTGGATGGACCTAGAGTCTGTCATACAGAGTGAAGTAAGTCAGAAAGAGAAAAACAAATACCATATGCTAACACATATATATGGAATCTAAAAAAAAAAAAAAAGTTTCTGATGAACCTAGAGCAGGACAGGAATAAAGACGCAGACATAAAGAATGGAGTTGAGGACATGGGGATTGGGAAGGGTAAGCTGGGAATAGCGTGGACATATGTACACTACCAAATGTAAAATAGATAGCTAGTTGGAAGCAGCTGAATAACACAGGGAGATCAGCTTCGTGCTTTGTGACCACCTAGAGGCATGGGTTAGGGAGGATGGGAGGAGACGCAAAAGGGAAGGGATATGGGGATATATGTATACATATAGTTGATTTACTTTGTTATACAACAGAAACTAACAGAATATTGTAAAGTAATTACACTCCAATAAAGATGTTTAAAAAAAATATTCCCTTCCTCTTCAAACACTTTAACTTCTAATAATAAGACAGCTAAATAGACATAAATAACATTTTAACTTTTTGGCCTATGAATCAGAGAACTCTGTGAATGGATTTTTAACTGTTTTAAAGGGCTCTCAATCACATCTGACTCCCATACTGCATTGGCTGAATATGTGGGAAACACACATTTTAGATGGCTTGAAGTCGTAGGAGGAAATATTCTATCATCCTGAGCCTGAGGGGTTAATCATTAAAGAATATGAGAGGTGATTATTATTGGATGAAAGCAGAAAAGGGTGGTAATGAAACTATTGTTCCACATGGTGAAAAATTTTATATATTCTTCAGATTCCCATGTATTTATAGGGAAGTGTCTTTATTAGAGCCCAAGTATTTATTAGCAAGGCTTTATAGCATGAGTTACATTTGTTTCAAGATGGGTTGTAAATGCAGATTTCTCATTAGTTAAGGAAAGTAATGAATACAACTCCATCAGATAACCTATTCTTTTTATTTATTTATTTATTTTTATAAATTTATTTATTTTTGGCTGTGTTGGGTCTTTGTTTCTGTGCGAGGGTTTTCTCTAGTTGTGGCAAGTGGGGGCCACTCTTCATCACGGTTCGCTGGCCTCTCACTGTCACGGCCTCTCCCGTTGTGGAGCACAGGCTCCAGATGCGCAGGCTCAGTAGTTGTGGCTCACGGGCCCAGTCTCTCCGCGGCATGCGGGATCCTCCCAGACCAGGGCTCGAACCCATATCCCCTGCATTGGCAGGCAGATTTTCAACCACTGCGCCACCAGGGAAGCCCAGATAACCTATTCTTAATCTTCTATCTTCATCATTCTTAAATAGTCAGTTGTTTTTATTTTTAATAGGTGTCTTTCTTGAATCAAAGGACTGTGCTCACCATTGTTTTGTAATGATAATGAGAAGAATTCTGTGTCTACCTATGGGGAATTAGACTTGCTGGTGATATTTGACTAATTGGTGAGCTTGAGAGACAGGCAAATATTAGCTTTCATATGTTGATTTTCATTTACTTTTGGCAGAAGGAATTACATGTGTAAATTAGTGGAGTTGTTATAAGTTAGGAATGGAAATAAATGATAGGATGGTTTGAGTCCCAAATGATGCCATAAAACGGAGTTTGAATCATATGGAAAGAGAGGCTACAACACTTTTTTACCTAAAGAATTTTATGTGTCACAGCTTCTGAGAGTGGGTGACAGAAAACTACCCAGAATGGGGAAGATGGGCAAAAAGGCTGACTCTCAACCAAAATGATAATCAGAGAAGATAGATGCATATCATTCCTTTGATCTCTAGGTTGGGGAGCACCAAGTGATGTCACTGAATCCAAATCAGAATCAGCCCAACGAATGGAGCCAGGACCTTCAGGCAGTCTCTCAGAAGAAGGTACCTTGTCCGAGACCTGGCTTGGAGAAGAACATAGCAGGTACCTTTATATGTTGGTGTCTTTTGGTTTTAAATTCGTATTTTGTGGTAATTCTAGATTTACAGAAAAGTTGCAAAGATTACAGAGAATCTCCACATGCCCTCATCCAGATTTTGCCAATGTTAAAATTTTACATAATAATGGTCTATTTGTCAAAACAAAGAACCACATATGTGTATTACTATCAACTAAACTCCAGACTTGATTCAGATTTCCTCAGATTTTTTCTGGTAGTGCTCTTTGTCTGCTACATGCTGGATTCCACATTGCGTTTAATCATCATGTCTCCTTTGTCTCTTCCAATATGTGACTGTGTCTAAGTTTTGATTTGTTTTATTATGACCTTGATAATTTTGAAAAATACTTAAGAATTTAAGGATTATTTTCTCTATTACACATACTACAAAAAAAGACAACTGTGAATCATAATCTGTTCCCCCATTTTATCAGGTAAAACTGTGGCTAAGAGAAAATAGTTAGAGAAGTCTGGCAATACTAAAAACGGAGCCAGTGCCTTGCTGGGTGCTGTGGATGTCACTAGGACAAGGAAATCTTTTAAAATGAAAGATAAACTATGGGCAGTATATGTGGGTCCAATTATCTGAAGGAAAGCTCAGAAGTTGCAAAAATAAAAAAAGACAAAGTGAACAATGAGGCAAACAGAATCTATATATATATATATAGATGTATTTCAGATTGTAAATGATTTAATACTAGAATTTTTTCAGTCCAATTATGTCTCTCTAAATTTAGTATTGCCCTTTCTGTACTTTCTTGGATTCCACATCATACTGAGAGTTTGGCAAATTCTATATCTCTCCTATTTACTAGATATACTTAAAAATAGTAGTAATAAAATAGAGCAGATTGTGCAGAATAGACTTGTTTAGAGAAGAAAATTGAAGATTATATAGCAGTCAAGAAAAGGTAAGTGTTTTACTTTATTTCTGTATGCAAAAAAACATTCTCTCTAGAAATGAATCCTCTATGCACCATTTGTTGACACTGATCTTCTGAAATAGTTCAAACTCTTATGCTTATAAGGTTTTTAATGTAGAATCTTATATTATCTGTCAAGTTATGATAGACAATGAAAACTGTGTTTTGGATTCATCTGTTTCCTGCATATTGTTTTCATTTTTTAAGTCACTTGCCTCAATTTAAATGCTGTTATCAATTCTTTTATCTACCTGTTTAGAATTATTGATGTAGATGTATGGTACTGTCAAAGGCAAAACTCACCAGACAATTAAGAAGATGATTTTATTTAGGCTATTGCAATAGGGAGAACAGACCATATCTGAAGATCAGCATCTCAGCAGAGATTTTGCCTTGACCATTTTTACAGGGAGGGGTAAACAAGTTATCAACAGGGTATTTTACACTCAGGGTTATTTATTCATTTTTTAAATTTTTATTGAAATATAGTTGATTTACAGTATTGTGTTAGTTTCGGGTGTACAGCAAAGTGATCCATATATATATGTATATATACATACATATATGTATTCTTTTTTAGATTCTTTTCCATTATAGGTTATTACAAGAGATTGAGTATAGTTCTCTGTATAAGGAGGGGAAGTCTCAGTCAGTTATCTGAATAGGAAATGTTTATCTCTGTGTCTAGCTACTTTCAGGAGGATAAACAGTTCTAATTTTAGTTAATTACATGTGTTTTCATAAGTATAATAGGAAAAAATATTAGGTGATGTATACTCATTCAGATCATTCCACTTTTCTCCTTTCTACATGGTTCTGTTCTGTTGTCATTTGATATAGAGATGTTAACATGGAATAATCAGGTAAAAGCAAATTTGTTTTACATCAGAAGAAGACTTTATCAAAGAAAAGAGGATATCTGCACAGTGAAAGGGCAGAATTAATTAAAGACAGAATGAAGTTTGGGGTGGACAGCATGTTAGAGGAAGTAGCCCTTGGGATGGTAGGAAGTTTGAGGGAAAAGCTGTTCAAAGATGGATTGTAGAACATTGGTGCTGTGCATCAGGATGAAATTCCACTGTTTCCAGACTTCCGTTTCAAGTAAGCTGCATAAAGATCACACCGCTTTCAACCCTTTTAGACTTGAATTTATGTTCCTTTGAATATGATGCACTGTTACAATTGGTCTTACAGAGAAAAGAAGAAGACTAGAATAAGTTATAAAAATAAAGCCATTTTGAGGAATTATACCTCCCACCACCACAAGGGTGTAAGCCAGTTTCTTGAGTTAAGAGTCTCTCCTGCAGCAGTACACACGCCCTGGTGGAAGTCATGCTTGTGTAGAATGTAAAGGTGGCTATAATTACTTCAGCTTGGGGCCTTCCAAAAATGATAACAATTCATTTATTTCTTCATCTGCATCAATTTATCCAAAAATCTAAGCTGAGACTGAAGAAATTAAAATTGAAAAGTGGAAGAAGTTGAAGAAAGATTTTCCACTTCCTAATAGAGGCAAGCTCTAATTTGGTGGATGTGATTGGAGAGACTGTATTAATATCACTGCTGCAGGAATCTTAAAGGTCACTAAGGATGACCAGGACTCAAAAAAAAAGTTATGTAAAATGCAGTGTTGAATTTGACACAACGGAGTTCTGAACTCACTTTTACATATCAAATAATCTTTTAATTTTGATAAAAAATATTTGGGGTAGTGATGGGTAAACTAAGCACCTCTGCTGCAGCACATCTGAGAGGTGTACCAAAAGTTATGGGAAGATGGTGAATAGAAAGGGATAAATGACTATAATTCAGCATTCTTTACCACTGAAGAACCTAAGGGTAAATCTGATTCCTATAAATGGAAAAAATAGTTAAAAAACACAAAGTAATGAAGCCAAAATTCTCATTGAAAGTGAAAAAAAGTTAATATTTTTAAACTATAATGGTATCTACTCTGACAGTATTAAAATGGAAATGACAGCCAACATGAAAAAGGTTTCCTCTCTTCAGAGTACATTAGAAAGCAATTATCAATATAGTCCTTTAAATAAAAACAAGAAACCTGAATTGGTTTATACTAGATTCACTAGAAAATAACAAAATCTAGAGAAGAAAGAGGCAAGAAATTCAATAAAACAGAAGAAAAAATTCAGATATAGACTCAGAGTAGGGATTTTGTTCACAGTAAATATTAGTGATTTAAGAAAAAAAAAAGATTCAATCATTTTCATCAAGAGTCACAAAGGGGGCAGGGGAATAAAAACATTTCTTTTTTTTTCCCCAAAATAATGACAGCAAGCAAAAAAAAAAAAAAAAAAAAAAAAAAAAAAAAAAAAAAAAAAGAAATAAAAAGAAAAAATAGAAAAAACCACACTTTTTTACAATTAACTTTATTAATGTATAAAAGGCTCATTGAAGATTTAAAAATAGACAAATTATGAAAGGATATAAATCAGCAATTTAGAGCAAAATAACAGAGCAATTAGAGATACTAATAAATACACAGACATAAAACCTCATTTGTAATTATAAAAATACAAACAAGATAGCATTTTTTCCACTATTGACACCTGGTAATTGAGAGGGAAATGAGAGAAAGAGAAAACAGAGACTCAGGGAATAAATTCATGGCAACTGCTAACCCCTTTAGAACACAATTGATGATATCTGTATGAATTAAAATTGCACTTAATGAACAATAGATTCCACGTGTAGGGTTATACTTTAAACATACGCTTACATACACCAAAATATGGTTTGCAAGATTGCATATAATATCAAAATAAGTATAATAATGTGAAATTTAATTAGTAGAACTTATACATATATAGAATACAGTGCATGTATATAGAATACAGATATATACAATGAACAAGGTAGATCTTTTGTGCTGATATGGAAATACATCCAAAATATCTTATGAAAAAAGCAATAGATGGAATGTTTATAGTACTATATATTGATAGGATAAATTGTATTAAAAAAACTATGTGTTCATATCAAAAGATAAGACTGACATGCATTTATTTATCTAGCTTTATGTTTACTTTTATGAAATGCAAAAAAATGTTAGCGGGAGGTACATTTGACAGGAAAGAGGAATGTGGAAGGGAGTATGGAATTTTCCTTTTCATTTTATACATTTGAATTTTATACATATATTTTTATTTATATTTTCAAAATTATCACTGCTGACTATCTGGAGAGTGGGGCCATTTTTTTCTCTTTATAATCTTATATCTAAAAAATTTAGTAGTATAAATATTTATAAAACTTCCTGTGAATTTTTTTGGTGAAAATTAATAATGTTGCCAGTTTAGTAACCTTATGATTTGTCTTTTAATCTCCTTTAAAACATATACCATTATTTCCTTGTATCATACGAAATAGAATCATTTTGTGTGTGCTTGTGTTCTAATTATATTGTCTTACCTTTAGCAAAATCCAATGTTACCTGCTTTATGCCAGCCTACTTGTGTAGAATTTAAAAGACAAAATAAATATTCACCATTCTCATGCTCTTCAAATCCAGTGATATTTTAAAAATATATTTTTGTGATGAAGCAGAATTTTTAGGATATATTACAAAGACTGTTTTACTATACTTAGCACAATAGGTTTGTAATACCAATTAAAACATATTCCATACATCTCAAATTGTTGTGTGATTGCCTCCATTTAAAGATAACTAAATAGAAATTGTAGAGAAAATGGAATTTCATATTTATGAGGTCTCAAAACCAGTTTTTCAAAAAGATTTATAAATAGCTAAGAAAACATTAAACATTTGCAAAAATATGACATGCTCAGGTTTTTCAGTGGAGTGTAAATATGAGCAATTACTTCCTGAGTTATTAATTTAAGTAATATGTACTAAGGTATTATTACAACCTGATGGACACAAAAGGAGTTCTTTTCATAATAGTCTGTAAATTAAAAATGTTTTAAATATTGAAATGGATATTAGAATCTTAATAGAATGAGATCTAAACATTGAACCAAATATAAAGAGAAGAGAGTTTGAATGGAAATCTGTTTATGATTAAATTTATAACTAACTCAGTGATTAAATCATTGAAAGTACATAGACTGAAAGGTGCAAAAGCAGGGGGTAAAATATACATTTAATCAGTATTAATGAAAAAGAAATAATAGAATCTATCAAAAGAGCAGGATCATAGATTCTGTAAAATATCTTAAAATAGCTTTGCAGCAATATAAAATGGGAAATTGAATTTATTTTCTAACAATAATATCAGTGTGGCATAAAAGTAGAAGTGGGCAATCCAAATTTAATAACATGAATAGCATTATTATTGAGACAAAAATACGAAATCATGCTAGTTTCTGCTTTTATTATCACTGTTCAGGCACAGATATTTTTAATGTGTTGTGAATTCAGGGAACTTTTATTCTTGTCTAGGTTTTAAAGAAAATAGTTAGAATTAAAAAAAGGTTTGTTTTCCGAGTTGAATCATGCTTAATTTGATACTTCTGTTTTTGCATTACACTTACTAACAGCTGAATCCAACCAGATGATATCTGTTTATGAATTCATTCACTAAAATGTGCCTTTCCCTGCAGTCACTGCAATAAAAACAATGTAATCCATTGCAGAGCTAAATTGGTGTATGAAAAACAGAACTGCTACTTTTATATACATTTTCTTTCCCTTTACCTCAGAAGCCAGATCAAAGCCTTTTATGTTATGTGATGCTGCTGCCCCTCAGGGCAGAGCAATAAACTTAAACTTTCATCCCTGCTAAGTTAGTAATATAAATGTCAATTTACTTTAGCTGAAGCCGACTTTTGAAATCAATAGGAAGGATTACTGTCAGTAGAAAGTATATCTTGCTAGTTCTTGGAAGTAAGTGGTCAGTAGTAGAAAGAACTAAGTGAATTGAATGCATTGTTCTCAAAATGTTGTCAGTGAAATTTTATAATTTCCTATGGACTGCTTTCCAGTTGGTGTTGCTGATATTAAATTATAAAACTCAGAGTCTGTTCACAGCTCCTATTGTGTTTGATTATCTATCCTGAACACAGAACCTCAATTTTCCTGGCTTGAATCTTTCCACTTACTCACAGCCATCTTTGGAGGAGAAAAAATAAAATAAAATAAAATAAAATAAAAATAAAATAATAAAATAAAATAAAAACCAGTAAGCATACAAGAGGAGCCATGCCCTCAAAGGATTTCCATGCATGCATGTGACTATCAATCTCTGAAATTTGTAGTAGAGGTTGAACAAATATTTCCAAGAAGACATAATTTTAAATCTGTTCAATAATGTGCATTTCAGGAAAGAGAATAGCAAAGATTGACTTATAAAGGTATTTAAAAGTTATTAATGACATTTAAATAATGGATTTTTAATATACGACATATTTTTATGAAATTATATTTCAAGTTAAATTTTAGAACTGGAATACTACAAAAGTAGTAATTAGGGTTACCTACAACCTTATCCTACTCTATTTAATTGAACAGGTGAAAAGGTTTTGGTTGTAGTCTTTCTTAGTAGTGTTTTGTTTTTTGTTTTGTTTGTTTGTTGTCTACTTCCTTCTGTCATTGAGGCAGCTGACATACAGAAACCCTAGTAGACTAAGCTATCAATGGAGAATCTGTTAGGTAAAATAGAGAAATATTCAATGCCACAAAGGATTAGGTAAATAATTCAAGACCTTTGAATACTCAAGAGGATTACTGTTAATTATTGTTCAATATAGAAAGGTAAGGACATGGGAAGTAAAAGTCTTATCTTCTCCTAAAATTCCCTACCACTTTTTTGGTTGTTGTTAGCTTTTTCACTATATGAGGTGAAGAAAAGATCTGACCTGGATAAACAATTTATTGAACAATTATTCAGCACCCAACACTAAATGGATACAGAAAACACATATTCCATTTGCAGTCCTCCAGGAACTACAATCCAATATCAGTCTGGATTCAGGAACGAAAACAGAAGCTACTCTGCACTGAGTATTTTTTTTAAAGATTTTTTTGCTGTGGACCATTTTTAAAGTCTTTATTGAATTTATTACAATATTGCTTCTGTTTTATGTTTCGGTATTTTGGCCATGAGGCATGTGGGATCTTAGCTCCCCGACCAGGGATTGAACCTGCACCCCCTGCATTGGAAGGCAAAGTCTTAACCACTGGACCACCAGGGAAGTCCTTGAATGGAATATTGAACTAGATCTTCACATGACTTTGAAATTGCTTGGAAGGCGAAATTCAGGGAAAGTTTATACCAGTTGTTTGGGGAGCAGCCACTGAAGGTCATAGACACTGACACTGAAGTTTTTTTTTCTCCTGAAGAACTGAACCAGAGATCCTCAAGTGTCTGCCTGTAAACTGCTACATTCCTTGAGGACTTTTGAGGAGGACCCAACAAATTGTCCAGTCTGTTACAGTGAAGAGGGTAGTCCTGAAGAGTTTGCCAGGGTGCTCCTGTGAACTTCACTTCTACACAGGAAATAATGGCTTCCCCTTCACTCCAGCCTTTGAAAAGTCCTGAATTCCTGTCATAGGAAAATCTTATCCAATAACCATACAGTGAAGGTGATTCTGGAAAATGTAGTTCCCACTTCACAGTTGGAAGTGATGCCTAATTGATCTCAGACAGTCCTGTATAGTGCATATATAATGTTTGTGGACTTAGCATCTATGCATACTCCCTTTATACATATTAAAGTTCTGACCAAACGTAATAGCATCATGCTTTGCTTATCTTGTCAGAAATATCCTTGTAAGGTCAAGGGAATGAATTGTCTTCTCCCCAAAAGGGGAGATAAAAAATCCCATATGCCATTCTATTCATCTTGATAGTGTTCATATCTTTTCTAGCTCAGTCACTTTCCCTCTTAGGTATCTTGAAACTTAAAGATATAAAATATAAATTCAATATCTAGTGACCCCATTTACATTAAATAATAAGAGAACCAAGAGAGAAAGATGAAAAACTGATTTTTAATATCTACAAATATATATATATATATAT